>NW_027362770.1:203152511-203570059 GCF_046119375.1 Phyllobates terribilis | reverse complement strand
GCTCCAACCTCATCAAACTATTTTATGCTGAAGGGAGAGACCTGTCCACATTCCCTGTGCTGACATCATGTGGGCCGGTCTCCAGCCTGTATTTTTTTATAAAAAACGCCTACTTCTGCTCGCTATACTGGCTCGCTTTAGGGGATCCTCGGCAGCATCACCCCGCGGGGTGAGGCGGCTGAGTTCCCCTTTATCACAACAGACACTTTTATTAGACATCACATTGACATTACTGACAGTTGTATTACATGACATATTAGATCTGGGACAGTTGTCCGGGATGTATCGGGCAACCAACCGTCTCAGATCAGTTCCCAATAACACATTAGTGGGGAGATTCTCCGATACCCCCACTTCCCTTAACCCCCTCCCCGCACCCCAGTCCAGGAAAACTCGGGCCATCGGTATGGGTCGGCGAACACCCCCAAACCCGGTGACAGTCAGGGTCTTCCCAGGAATGAGTTCCTCTGGCAACACAAACTCAGGGCGGATCAGGGTGCGTTCTGCGCCAGTGTCCTTAAGGCCGACAGTGACTGTGTTGTAAGTTCTCCCGGGCCCGGCCAACCGTCCCACCCACAAAAAACATGGCGGCAGTAAGTCCTGTGGCCTCAGATGTGGGGTCCATCTTCTGCCTCTCTGGGCAGACAAGGCTGACGTCACCCGTTTGGTCACAGGTATAGCACTTACGGGAGTCAAATACAGGCCGGGTGCTGGAAGATGAGGCAGAACCCACTGAGGGCCAGCTGGCTGTAACACTGGGGGTGGTCGTCGGCTTACCCCCTCTCCAGCTGGCGGCGGCTGACTTCCGCACCTCTGGTGTGCGGTTGGCCTTATTGGCATCTGCCATCTGGGCTGCTTTGGCGGCTTCCTTCGGCTCCCGGTCAAGCACAAACTGTCTCACCTCCACCGGGCAAAGATGAAGAAACTGGTCCTTCACCATCAGATCCTTCAGGTCCTCGAAGGTGGTGACTGACAGTCCTCAGATCCACTGCTCAAAGTTGGTTCTGAGTCCATCCACAACGTCACTGTAGCTGTCATGGGGTCCACGTTGGAGGGCTCTGAATTTTTTCCGGTAAACCTCCGGAGTCAGCTGGTACTTTTTTATCAGGGCCTGCTTGACGGCCTCATAGTCTCCATCTTGTTCTCGAGGGAGGGAAGCGAACACGTCCAGAGCTTTTCCTCGGAGCCCTGGAGTTAAGTACCTTGCCCACTGGTCCGTGGGCAGCTGATACTGCCTGCAGGCCTTTTCAAAGCCTCGCAGAAATGTGTCCAAGTCCCCATCCTTTTCCATCACATTGAAGTGCTCAGGACGAGGTTTAAAGCAGCTGGCACTGTTGGGCTCACGGGTCTGCGTAGAGGGCGACTCCTTCTGAATCCGGGCTAGCTCCAGCTGGTGTTGTCGGTCAGCTTGTCGCTCCTCCCGGTCAGCTCGGGCCTGGCGCTCCTCTTGGTCCGCTTTGGTCCGTTGCTCAGCAGCCTCCCGGTCAGCTTGGGCCTGTCGCTCAGCCCGCTCCTGGAACTTCAGGATCAGCTGCAGTCGTCCGTCATGATTGTGTTGTCTGCGGCGAGCTGCTCCATGGCCATCTGCAGGTGGGGGTCCACACTACCCTGGCTGGCAATCACAGGTGGGACGCCTGCAGCAGCGCCATCCGGGCCTTGGCTGGCCGCCCCATCATCGGGGCTCTGCTGTCGGACGGGCTCTGCAGCACCTTGCAACAGTTCAGCAATCATTTGGGCCTTGGTTTTGCCCATGGGGTCAATCTGTCTCAGCTCACAGAGAGCAGTGATACTGTCCTCTGACTGCTGGGTATAACAGGGCTCTCCACATTGCCAAATAAAAGATGCCACCACCGTCCAGATTTGTAGCGTATATGGCTTTGCGGGAGGGCATGATTACAGGACAAAAGACTGTAGCTTTTAAATTTTATATTTAATCCAAAAGGTAGGCAGTGTTTAGGAAAAATATACAAGATTTTACAAAGGAGACAATTACAATACAGGATAGGCAGTTACATAAAATAAACAGGATTAAAGGAGAAACCTACTCTATAAAGATCGCTGCGATGATTCAGTATAGCTGGAAAGGAGCTCTCCTTATGACCGTTCAGCGGAACGTGACCCCTTGCTTATGCTACATGTGCTCCCTGCAACGAATACTGCTCCAACCTCAGCAAACTATTTTATGCTGAAGGGAGACACCTGTCCGCACCCCTTGTGCTGACATCATGTTGGCCGGTCTCCAGCCTGTACATTTTTTTAAAAAACGCGAACTTCTGTGATAACTTATCCCTGGTTGATCGCAGAAGCTTGCAAGCGACGCCATTTTTTCCGTTATGAATCTGCCTTTCCGTTGAGACCACGCATGGCATAACTGTGCTCTATTTTGCTACTTTTGCGCCACAGCCCACTGGAGGGGATTACGGCTATGGAAAAATATCCATATTGCTCCTTGGCTGACCCTGCCACTAAAAATATAGGTCCCGTTATTATCAGAATTATAGGACTTTAGTTATTCCATATTTCGTTTTCGGCTCCAAAGGGCCTGGAGACTTTTGTTAAACTCTTTGAAGTCCTGGGAATTAAATTTGAACAGGTATCTGTAGATTTATCGCAAGCCTGCGTCTAATTGTACCCTGCCTTTGCCAGGGACAAAGATGCTCGCATTTTAATTGGTTTTGGTGGCACCTATCTTGCCAGTGTTTGTTTAGGGCCTTACTCAGGAGTGTGTTAATTGGGTTTTTATGCTGAGATTTACATGGGGACAGCTCTTGTACTGACAAGTGGTAGATTGCTAGCTCTTGTCTTTGGACAAAAGGTGGATAAGGGAGTGGTGAGAGGGGCTCCGGGGCGGACGCGAGTGGCGATGCGCCGCGGGCTCCGGGGCGGACGCGAGTGGCGATGCGCCGCTGGCTCCGGGGCGGACGCGAGTGGCGATGCGCCGCGGGCTCCGGGGCGGACGCGAGTGGCGATGCGCCGCGGGCTCCGGGGCGGACGCGAGTGGCGATGCGCCGCGGGCTCCGGGGCGGACGCGAGTGGCGATGCGCCGCGGGCTCCGGGGCGGACGCGAGTGGCGATGCGCCGCGGGCTCCGGGGCGGACGCGAGTGGCGATGCGCCGCGGGCTCCGGGGCGGACGCGAGTGGCGACTGATTTATTGTTTGATTCTTTTTGTATTTTGTCCCTAAAAGATGAAGTCACTGAAGTCGTCTACGTCTCAGGACTACAATTCCCAGCAGAGTTCAGCAAACACAACAAAGTCGCAGTTGGGGAAGGGAAGTGGTGACCACAAGTCTCCTCCACCTCCGTCCAGCAGCCCTCGGGCCAAGAAGAGCCGCAGCAGCAGTGAGGTGTCTATTGTCATTGACTGAGGTCTCCTCTTCACGAAGGGTCAGCGGCTGATACCAGCGAGCAGTGATGCCAGCGAGGACTGGTCGGTGCCTGCAGCTATTATTGGGGCACACGCTGCTCCTTACAGACCTGGGAGTAGTCCTGAACTGTTGGGTGCTGTAGTCTGTCAGTGTCCCTCCCCTGTGGTGCCAGGAATCGGTCACATGTGCGGAGACCCCCGCCCCAGGCTCCCCATCATTCTTATTGTTGTAGTTTTGAGGTTCATTCATCTGTGCCGGGGCGCTGCCGTGTATGTAGATATGATTATTTGGGGTGTACTTACTTTCTGGAAGCTTTTCTACAGTAAATGGTTCTGTTCTAAGACAAGGTGCATATTATTGTCTCTGCAGCGACGCTGTGTACGCAAAACGGTAGAGAACTGCACCCAGCGCTGTATAGGATGGTGGGGGGGCCATCGTTCTGAGGGTCGTCTTCTATCTCTCCTCGTTCTCAATACTCTTCACTACCGGCAGCAGAAATGGTCTCTGTTCTTCACTTGTCTTCTTCTCCCGTCAGTGCCGCCCCTCGTTCTGCAGCCTGGTGGTCTCATCTATGGACCATAGATCTGTGGACAGGAACGCCGGGGGAATAACCTGGAGCTTTGTCATTCAGAAAAGTCTTAACAGGTTCTTCGTCACAAGTGATGCTGAATCACACTTTCTCTTCTTGGGAGGATATTGTGCAGCTGGTGGGTGTAGGGCTGCCGCCAGCAGATGTTTTGACAAAGCATTAAACAAGGATCGAGCGATAAAGAACCATACGTGTCTTCATCGCGGCTTTGTTCTGTTCCTTGTACAGATAGCCGGAGATGTGAGGATGATGCTGACTGTGCCAGGACCCACGCCTGCACATAGGTCCTAGAGCAGCCGGAGATGGATGTGAGGATGATGCTGACTGTGTCAGGACCCGCGCCGTCACATAGGTCCTAGAGCAGCCGGAGATGGATGAGAGGATGATGCTGACTGTGCCAGGACCCGCGCCGTCACATAGGTCCTAGAGCAGCCGGAGATGGATGTGAGGATGATGCTGACTGTGCCAGGACCCGCGCCTGCACATAGGTCCTAGAGCAGCCGGAGATGGATGTGAGGATGATGCTGACTGTGCCAGGACCCGCGACGTCACATAGGTCCTAGAGCAGCCGGAGATGGATGTGAGGATGATGCTGACTGTGCCAGGACCAGCGCCTGCACATAGGTCCTAGAGCAGCTGCAGATGGATGTGAGGATGATGCTGACTGTGCCAGGACCCGCGCCGTCACATAGGTCCTAGAGCAGCCGGAGATGGATGTGAGGATGATGCTGACTGTGCCAGGACCCGCGCCGTCGCATAGGTCCTAGAGCAGCCGGAGATGGATGTGAGGATGATGCTGACTGTGCCAGGACCCGCGCCGTCACATAGGTCCTAGAGCAGCCGGAGATGGATGTGAGGATGATGCTGACTGTGCCAGGACCAGCGCCTGCACATAGGTCCTAGAGCAGCTGCAGATGGATGTGAGGATGATGCTGACTGTGCCAGGACCCGCGCCTGCACATAGGTCCTAGAGCAGCTGCAGATGGATGTGAGGATGATGCTGACTGTGCCAGGACCCGCGCCGTCACATAGGTCCTAGAGCAGCCGGAGATGGATGTGAGGATAATGCTGACTGTGCCAGGACCCGCGCCGTCACATAGGTCCTAGAGCAGCCGGAGAGGGATGTGAGGATGATGCTGACTGTGCCAGGACCCGCGCCGTCGCATAGGTCCTAGAGCAGCCGGAGATGGATGTGAGGATGATGCTGACTGTGCCAGGACCCGCGCCGTCACATAGGTCCTAGAGCAGCCGGAGATGGATGTGAGGATGATGCTGACTGTGCCAGGACCCGCGCCGTCACATAGGTCCTAGAGCAGCCGGAGATGGATGTGAGGATGATGCTGACTGTGCCAGGACCCGCGCTGTCATATAGGTCCTAGAGCAGCCGGAGATGGATGTGAGGATGATGCTGACTGTGCCAGGACCCGCGCCTGCACATAGGTCCTAGAGCAGCCGGAGATGGATGTGAGGATGATGCTGACTGTGCCAGGACCCGCGCCTGCACATAGGTCCTAGAGCAGCCGGAGATGGATGTGAGGATGATGCTGACTGTGCCAGGACCCGCGCCGTCACATAGGTCCTAGAGCAGCTGGAGATGGATGTGAGGATGATGCTGACTGTGCCAGGACCCGCGCCTGCACATAGGTCCTAGAGCAGCCGGAGATGGATGTGAGGATGATGCTGACTGTGTCAGGACCCGCGCCGTCACATAGGTCCTAGAGCAGCCGGAGATGGATGTGAGGATGATGCTGACTGTGCCAGGACCCGTGCCGTCACATAGGTCCTAGAGCAGCCGGAGATGGATGAGATGATGATGCTGACTGTGCCAGGACCCGCGCCTGCACATAGGTCCTAGAGCAGCCGGAGATGGATGTGAGGATGATGCTGACTGTGCCAGGACCCGCGCCGTCACATAGGTCCTAGAGCAGCCGGAGATGGATGTGAGGATGATGCTGACTGTGCCAGGACCCGTGCCGTCACATAGGTCCTAGAGCAGCCGGAGATGGATGAGATGATGATGCTGACTGTGCCAGGACCAGCGCCGTCACATAGGTCCTAGAGCAGCCGGAGATGGATGTGAGGATGATGCTGACTGTGCCAGGACCCGCGCCGTCACATAGGTCCTAGAGCAGCCGAAGATGGATGTGAGGATGATGCTGACTGTGCCAGGACCCGTGCCGTCACATAGGTCCTAGAGCAGCGGGAGATGGATGTGAGGATGATGCTGACTGTGCCAGGACCCGCGCCGTTACATAGGTCCTAGAGCAGCTGGAGATGGATGTGAGGATGATGCTGACTGTGCCAGGACCCGCGCCGTTACATAGGTCCTAGAGCAGCTGGAGATGGATGTGAGGATGATGCTGACTGTGCCAGGACCCGCGCCGTCACATAGGTCCTAGAGCAGCCGAAGATGGATGTGAGGATGATGCTGACTGTGCCAGGACCCGTGCCGTCACATAGGTCCTAGAGCAGCCGGAGATGGATGTGAGGATGATGCTGACTGTGCCAGGACCCGCGCCGTCACATAGGTCCTAGAGCAGCTGGAGATGGATGTGAGGATGATGCTGACTGTGCCAGAACCCGCGCCGTCACATAGGTCCTAGAGCAGCTGGAGATGGATGTGAGGATGATGCTGACTGTGCCAGGACCCGCGCCGTCACATAGGTCCTAGAGCGGCTGGAGATGGATGTGAGGATGATGCTGACTGTGCCAGAACCCGCGCCGTCACATAGGTCCTAGAGCAGCCGGAGATGGATGTGATGATGATGCTGACTGTGCCAGGACCCGCGCCGTCACATAGGTCCTAGAGCAGCCGGAGATGGATGTGAGGATGATGCTGACTGTGCCAGGACCCGCGCTGTCGTATAGGTCCTAGAGCAGCTGGAGATGGATGTGAGGATGATGCTGACTGTTCCAGGACCCGCGCCGTCACATAGGTCCTAGAGCAGCCGGAGATGGATGTGAGGATGATGCTGACTGTGCCAGGACCCGCGCCTGCACATAGGTCCTAGAGCAGCCGGAGATGGATGTGAGGATGATGCTGACTGTGCCAGGACCCGCGCCGTCACATCGGTCCTAGAGCAGCCGGAGATGGATGTGAGGATGATGTTGACTGTGCCAGGACCAGCGCCTGCACATAGGTCCTAGAGCAGCTGGAGATGAATGTGAGGATGATGCTGACTGTTCCAGGACCCGCGCTGTCACATAGGTCCTAGAGCAGCTGGAGATGGATGTGAGGATGATGCTGACTGTGCCAGGACCCGCGCCGTCACATAGGTCCTAGAGCAGCCGGAGATGGATGTGAGGATGATGCTGACTGTGCCAGGACCAGCGCCTGCACATAGGTCCTAGAGCAGCTGGAGATGAATGTGAGGATGATGCTGACTGTTCCAGGACCCGCGCCTGCACATAGGTCCTAGAGCAGCTGCAGATGGATGTGAGGATGATGCTGACTGTGCCAGGACCCGTGCCTGCACATAGGTCCTAGAGCAGCCGGAGATGGATGTGAGGATGATGCTGACTGTGCCAGGACCCGTGCCGTCACATAGGTCCTAGAGCAGCTGCAGATGGATGTGAGGATGATGCTGACTGTGCCAGGACCCGCGCCTGCACATAGGTCCTAGAGCAGCCGGAGATGGATGTGAGGATGATGCTGACTGTGCCAGGACCCGCGCCGTCACATAGGTCCTAGAGCAGCCAGAGATGGATGTGAGGATGATGCTGACTGTGCCAGGACCCGCGCCTGCACATAGGTCCTAGAGCAGCCGGAGATGGATGAGAGGATGATGCTGACTGTGCCAGGACCCGCGCCGTCACATAGGTCCTAGAGCAGCCGGAGATGGATGTGAGGATGATGCTGACTGTGCCAGGACCCGCGCCTGCACATAGGTCCTAGAGCAGCCGGAGATGGATGTGAGGATGATGCTGACTGTGCCAGGACCCGTGCCGTCACATAGGTCCTAGAGCAGCCGGAGATGATGATGCTGACTGTGCCAGGACCCGCGCCGTCACATAGGTCCTAGAGCAGCCGGAGATGGATGTGAGGATGATGCTGACTGTGCCAGGACCCGTGCCGTCACATAGGTCCTAGAGCAGCCGGAGATGGATGAGCTGATGATGCTGACTGTGCCAGGACCAGCGCCGTCACATAGGTCCTAGAGCAGCCGGAGATGGATGTGAGGATGATGCTGACTGTGCCAGAACCCGCGCCTGCACATAGGTCCTATAGCAGCCGAAGATGGATGTTAGGATGATGCTGACTGTGCCAGGACCAGCGCCGTCACATAGGTCCTAGAGCAGCCGGAAATGGATGTGAGGATGATGCTGACTGTGCCAGGACCCGCGCCTGCACATAGGTCCTAGAGCAGCCGGAGATGGATGTGAGGATGATGCTGACTGTGCCAGGACCCGCGCCTGCACATAGGTCCTAGAGCAGCCGGAGATGGATGTGAGGATGATGCTGACTGTGCCAGGACCAGCGCCGTCACATAGGTCCTAGAGCAGCTGGAGATGGATGTGAGGATGATGCTGACTGTGCCAGGACCCGCGCCGTCACATAGGTCCTAGAGCAGCCGGAGATGGATGTGAGGATGATGCTGACTGTGCCAGGACCCGCGCCTGCACATAGGTCCTAGAGCAGCTGGAGATGGATGTGAGGATGATGCTGACTGTGCCAGGACCAGCGCCTGCACATAGGTCCTAGAGCAGCTGGAGATGGATGTGAGGATGATGCTGACTGTGCCAGGAACCGCGCCTGCACATAGGTCCTAGAGCAGCTGGAGATGGATGTGAGGATGATGCTGACTGTGCCAGGACCCGCGCCGTCACATAGGTCCTAGAGCAGCCGCAGATGGATGTGGGGATGATGCTGACTGTGCCAGGACCCGCGCCTGCACATAGGTCCTAGAGCAGCCGGAGATGGATGTGAGGATGATGCGGACTGTGCCAGGACCCGCGCCGTCACATAGGTCCTAGAGCAGCCGGAGATGGATGTGAGGATGATGCTGACTGTGCCAGGACCCGCGCCTGCACATAGGTCCTAGAGCAGCCGGAGATGGATGTGAGGATGATGCTGACTGTGCCAGGACCAGCGCCTGCACATAGGTCCTAGAGCAGCCGGAGATGGATGTGAGGATGATGCTGACTGTGCCAGAACCAGCGCCTGCACATAGGTCCTAGAGCAGCTGGAGATGGATGTGAGGATGATGCTGACTGTGCCAGGACCCGCGCCTGCACATAGGTCCTAGAGCAGCCGGAGATGGATGTGAGGATGATGCTGACTGTGCCAGGACCCGCGCCGTCACATAGGTCCTAGAGCAGCCGGAGATGGATGTGAGGATGATGCTGACTGTGCCAGGACCAGCGCCTGCACATAGGTCCTAGAGCAGCCGGACATGGATGTGAGGATGATGCTGACTGTGCCAGGACCCGCGCCTGCACATCGGTCCTAGAGCAGCCGGAGATGGATGTGAGGATGATGCTGACTGTGCCAGGACCCGCGCCGTCACATAGGTCCTAGAGCAGCCGGAGATGGATGTGAGGATGATGCTGACTGTGCCAGGACCCGCGCCGTCACATAGGTCCTAGAGCAGCCGGAGATGGATGTGAGGATGATGCTGACTGTGCCAGGACCCGCACCTGCACATAGGTCCTAGAGCAGCCGGAGATGGATGTGAGGATGATGCTGACTGTGCCAGGACCCGCGCCGTCACATAGGTCCTAGAGCAGCTGCAGATGGATGTGAGGATGATGCTGACTGTGCCAGGACCAGCGCCTGCACATAGGTCCTAGAGCAGCTGCAGATGGATGTGAGGATGATGCTGACTGTGCCAGGACCCGCGCCGTCACATAGGTCCTAGAGCAGCCGGAGATGGATGTGAGGATGATGCTGACTGTGCCAGGACCCGCGCCGTCACATAGGTCCTAGAGCAGCCGGAGATGGATGTGAGGATGATGCTGACTGTGCCAGGACCCGCGCCTGCACATAGGTCCTAGAGCAGCCGGAGATGGATGTGAGGATGATGCTGACTGTGCCAGGACCCGCGCCGTCACATAGGTCCTAGAGCAGCCGGAGATGGATGTGAGGATGATGCTGACTGTGCCAGGACCCGCGCCTGCACATAGGTCCTAGAGCAGCCGGAGATGGATGTGAGGATGATGCTGACTGTGCCAGGACCCGCGCCATCACATAGGTCCTAGAGCAGCCGGAGATGGATGTGAGGATGATGCTGACTGTGCCAGGACCCGCGCCGTCACATAGGTCCTAGAGCAGCCGGAGATGGATGTGAGGATGATGCTGACTGTGCCAGGACCCGCGCTGTCATATAGGTCCTAGAGCAGCTGGAGATGGATGTGAGGATGATGCTGACTGTTCCAGGACCCGCGCCGTCACATAGGTCCTAGAGCAGCCGGAGATGGATGTGAGGATGATGCTGACTGTGCCAGGACCCGCGCCTGCACATAGGTCCTAGAGCAGCCGGAGATGGATGTGAGGATGATGCTGACTGTGCCAGGACCCGCGCCGTCACATCGGTCCTAGAGCAGCCGGAGATGGATGTGAGGATGATGTTGACTGTGCCAGGACCAGCGCCTGCACATAGGTCCTAGAGCAGCTGGAGATGAATGTGAGGATGATGCTGACTGTTCCAGGACCCGCGCCGTCACATAGGTCCTAGAGCAGCTGGAGATGGATGTGAGGATGATGCTGACTGTGCCAGGACCCGCGCCGTCACATAGGTCCTAGAGCAGCCGGAGATGGATGTGAGGATGATGCTGACTGTGCCAGGACCAGCGCCTGCACATAGGTCCTAGAGCAGCTGGAGATGAATGTGAGGATGATGCTGACTGTTCCAGGACCCGCGCCTGCACATAGGTCCTAGAGCAGCTGCAGATGGATGTGAGGATGATGCTGACTGTGCCAGGACCCGTGCCTGCACATAGGTCCTAGAGCAGCCGGAGATGGATGTGAGGATGATGCTGACTGTGCCAGGACCCGTGCCGTCACATAGGTCCTAGAGCAGCTGCAGATGGATGTGAGGATGATGCTGACTGTGCCAGGACCAGCGCCGTCACATAGGTCCTAGAGCAGCCGGAGATGGATGTGAGGATGATGCTGACTGTGCCAGGAACCGCGCCTGCACATAGGTCCTAGAGCAGCTGCAGATGGATGTGAGGATGATGCTGACTGTGCCAGGACCCGCGCCTGCACATAGGTCCTAGAGCAGCCGGAGATGGATGTGAGGATGATGCTGACTGTGCCAGGACCCGCGCCGTCACATAGGTCCTAGAGCAGCCAGAGATGGATGTGAGGATGATGCTGACTGTGCCAGGACCCGCGCCGTCACATAGGTCCTAGAGCAGCCGGAGATGGATGAGAGGATGATGCTGACTGTGCCAGGACCCGCGCCGTCACATAGGTCCTAGAGCAGCTGGAGATGGATGTGAGGATGATGCTGACTGTGCCAGGACCCGCGCCTGCACATAGGTCCTAGAGCAGCCGGAGATGGATGTGAGGATGATGCTGACTGTGTCAGGACCCGCGCCGTCACATAGGTCCTAGAGCAGCCGGAGATGGATGTGAGGATGATGCTGACTGTGCCAGGACCCGTGCCGTCACATAGGTCCTAGAGCAGCCGGAGATGGATGAGATGATGATGCTGACTGTGCCAGGACCCGCGCCTGCACATAGGTCCTAGAGCAGCCGGAGATGGATGTGAGGATGATGCTGACTGTGCCAGGACCCGTGCCGTCACATGGGTCCTAGAGCAGCTGGAGATGGATGTGAGGATGATGCTGACTGTGCCAGGACCCGCGCCTGCACATAGGTCCTAGAGCAGCCGGAGATGGATGTGAGGATGATGCTGACTGTGTCAGGACCCGCGCCGTCACATAGGTCCTAGAGCAGCCGGAGATGGATGTGAGGATGATGCTGACTGTGCCAGGACCCGTGCCGTCACATAGGTCCTAGAGCAGCCGGAGATGGATGAGATGATGATGCTGACTGTGCCAGGACCCGCGCCTGCACATAGGTCCTAGAGCAGCCGGAGATGGATGTGAGGATGATGCTGACTGTGCCAGGACCCGTGCCGTCACATGGGTCCTAGAGCAGCCGGAGATGGATGAGATGATGATGCTGACTGTGCCAGGACCAGCGCCGTCACATAGGTCCTAGAGCAGCCGGAGATGGATGTGAGGATGATGCTGACTGTGCCAGGACCCGCGCCGTCACATAGGTCCTAGAGCAGCCGAAGATGGATGTGAGGATGATGCTGACTGTGCCAGGACCCGTGCCGTCACATAGGTCCTAGAGCAGCCGGAGATGGATGTGAGGATGATGCTGACTGTGCCAGGACCTGTGCCGTCACATAGGTCCTAGAGCAGCGGGAGATGGATGTGAGGATGATGCTGACTGTGCCAGGACCCGCGCCGTTACATAGGTCCTAGAGCAGCTGGAGATGGATGTGAGGATGATGCTGACTGTGCCAGGACCCGCGCCGTTACATAGGTCCTAGAGCAGCTGGAGATGGATGTGAGGATGATGCTGACTGTGCCAGGACCCGCGCCGTCACATAGGTCCTAGAGCAGCCGGAGATGGATGTGAGGATGATGCTGACTGTGCCAGGACCCGTGCCGTCACATAGGTCCTAGAGCAGCCGGAGATGGATGTGAGGATGATGCTGACTGTGCCAGGACCCGCACCTGCACATAGGTCCTAGAGCAGCCGGAGATGGATGTGAGGATGATGCTGACTGTGCCAGGACCCGCGCCGTCACATAGGTCCTAGAGCAGCTGCAGATGGATGTGAGGATGATGCTGACTGTGCCAGGACCAGCGCCTGCACATAGGTCCTAGAGCAGCTGCAGATGGATGTGAGGATGATGCTGACTGTGCCAGGACCCGCGCCTGCACATAGGTCCTAGAGCAGCCGGAGATGGATGTGAGGATGATGCTGACTGTGCCAGGACCCGCGCCGTCACATAGGTCCTAGAGCAGCCAGAGATGGATGTGAGGATGATGCTGACTGTGCCAGGACCCGCGCCTGCACATAGGTCCTAGAGCAGCCGGAGATGGATGAGAGGATGATGCTGACTGTGCCAGGACCCGCGCCGTCACATAGGTCCTAGAGCAGCCGGAGATGGATGTGAGGATGATGCTGACTGTGCCAGGACCCGCGCCTGCACATAGGTCCTAGAGCAGCCGGAGATGGATGTGAGGATGATGCTGACTGTGCCAGGACCCGTGCCGTCACATAGGTCCTAGAGCAGCCGGAGATGATGATGCTGACTGTGCCAGGACCCGCGCCGTCACATAGGTCCTAGAGCAGCCGGAGATGGATGTGAGGATGATGCTGACTGTGCCAGGACCCGTGCCGTCACATAGGTCCTAGAGCAGCCGGAGATGGATGAGCTGATGATGCTGACTGTGCCAGGACCAGCGCCGTCACATAGGTCCTAGAGCAGCCGGAGATGGATGTGAGGATGATGCTGACTGTGCCAGAACCCGCGCCTGCACATAGGTCCTATAGCAGCCGAAGATGGATGTTAGGATGATGCTGACTGTGCCAGGACCAGCGCCGTCACATAGGTCCTAGAGCAGCCGGAAATGGATGTGAGGATGATGCTGACTGTGCCAGGACCCGCGCCTGCACATAGGTCCTAGAGCAGCCGGAGATGGATGTGAGGATGATGCTGACTGTGCCAGGACCCGCGCCTGCACATAGGTCCTAGAGCAGCCGGAGATGGATGTGAGGATGATGCTGACTGTGCCAGGACCAGCGCCGTCACATAGGTCCTAGAGCAGCTGGAGATGGATGTGAGGATGATGCTGACTGTGCCAGGACCCGCGCCGTCACATAGGTCCTAGAGCAGCCGGAGATGGATGTGAGGATGATGCTGACTGTGCCAGGACCCGCGCCTGCACATAGGTCCTAGAGCAGCTGGAGATGGATGTGAGGATGATGCTGACTGTGCCAGGACCAGCGCCTGCACATAGGTCCTAGAGCAGCTGGAGATGGATGTGAGGATGATGCTGACTGTGCCAGGAACCGCGCCTGCACATAGGTCCTAGAGCAGCTGGAGATGGATGTGAGGATGATGCTGACTGTGCCAGGACCCGCGCCGTCACATAGGTCCTAGAGCAGCCGCAGATGGATGTGGGGATGATGCTGACTGTGCCAGGACCCGCGCCTGCACATAGGTCCTAGAGCAGCCGGAGATGGATGTGAGGATGATGCGGACTGTGCCAGGACCCGCGCCGTCACATAGGTCCTAGAGCAGCCGGAGATGGATGTGAGGATGATGCTGACTGTGCCAGGACCCGCGCCTGCACATAGGTCCTAGAGCAGCCGGAGATGGATGTGAGGATGATGCTGACTGTGCCAGGACCAGCGCCTGCACATAGGTCCTAGAGCAGCCGGAGATGGATGTGAGGATGATGCTGACTGTGCCAGAACCAGCGCCTGCACATAGGTCCTAGAGCAGCTGGAGATGGATGTGAGGATGATGCTGACTGTGCCAGGACCCGCGCCTGCACATAGGTCCTAGAGCAGCCGGAGATGGATGTGAGGATGATGCTGACTGTGCCAGGACCCGCGCCGTCACATAGGTCCTAGAGCAGCCGGAGATGGATGTGAGGATGATGCTGACTGTGCCAGGACCAGCGCCTGCACATAGGTCCTAGAGCAGCCGGACATGGATGTGAGGATGATGCTGACTGTGCCAGGACCCGCGCCTGCACATCGGTCCTAGAGCAGCCGGAGATGGATGTGAGGATGATGCTGACTGTGCCAGGACCCGCGCCGTCACATAGGTCCTAGAGCAGCCGGAGATGGATGTGAGGATGATGCTGACTGTGCCAGGACCCGCGCCGTCACATAGGTCCTAGAGCAGCCGGAGATGGATGTGAGGATGATGCTGACTGTGCCAGGACCCGCACCTGCACATAGGTCCTAGAGCAGCCGGAGATGGATGTGAGGATGATGCTGACTGTGCCAGGACCCGCGCCGTCACATAGGTCCTAGAGCAGCTGCAGATGGATGTGAGGATGATGCTGACTGTGCCAGGACCAGCGCCTGCACATAGGTCCTAGAGCAGCTGCAGATGGATGTGAGGATGATGCTGACTGTGCCAGGACCCGCGCCGTCACATAGGTCCTAGAGCAGCCGGAGATGGATGTGAGGATGATGCTGACTGTGCCAGGACCCGCGCCGTCACATAGGTCCTAGAGCAGCCGGAGATGGATGTGAGGATGATGCTGACTGTGCCAGGACCCGCGCCTGCACGTAGGTCCTAGAGCAGCCGGAGATGGATGTGAGGATGATGCTGACTGTGCCAGGACCCGCGCCGTCACATAGGTCCTAGAGCAGCCGGAGATGGATGTGAGGATGATGCTGACTGTGCCAGGACCCGCGCCTGCACATAGGTCCTAGAGCAGCCGGAGATGGATGTGAGGATGATGCTGACTGTGCCAGGACCCGCGCCATCACATAGGTCCTAGAGCAGCCGGAGATGGATGTGAGGATGATGCTGACTGTGCCAGGACCCGCGCCGTCACATAGGTCCTAGAGCAGCCGGAGATGGATGTGAGGATGATGCTGACTGTGCCAGGACCCGCGCTGTCATATAGGTCCTAGAGCAGCTGGAGATGGATGTGAGGATGATGCTGACTGTTCCAGGACCCGCGCCGTCACATAGGTCCTAGAGCAGCCGGAGATGGATGTGAGGATGATGCTGACTGTGCCAGGACCCGCGCCTGCACATAGGTCCTAGAGCAGCCGGAGATGGATGTGAGGATGATGCTGACTGTGCCAGGACCCGCGCCGTCACATCGGTCCTAGAGCAGCCGGAGATGGATGTGAGGATGATGTTGACTGTGCCAGGACCAGCGCCTGCACATAGGTCCTAGAGCAGCTGGAGATGAATGTGAGGATGATGCTGACTGTTCCAGGACCCGCGCCGTCACATAGGTCCTAGAGCAGCTGGAGATGGATGTGAGGATGATGCTGACTGTGCCAGGACCCGCGCCGTCACATAGGTCCTAGAGCAGCCGGAGATGGATGTGAGGATGATGCTGACTGTGCCAGGACCAGCGCCTGCACATAGGTCCTAGAGCAGCTGGAGATGAATGTGAGGATGATGCTGACTGTTCCAGGACCCGCGCCTGCACATAGGTCCTAGAGCAGCTGCAGATGGATGTGAGGATGATGCTGACTGTGCCAGGACCCGTGCCTGCACATAGGTCCTAGAGCAGCCGGAGATGGATGTGAGGATGATGCTGACTGTGCCAGGACCCGTGCCGTCACATAGGTCCTAGAGCAGCTGCAGATGGATGTGAGGATGATGCTGACTGTGCCAGGACCAGCGCCGTCACATAGGTCCTAGAGCAGCCGGAGATGGATGTGAGGATGATGCTGACTGTGCCAGGAACCGCGCCTGCACATAGGTCCTAGAGCAGCTGCAGATGGATGTGAGGATGATGCTGACTGTGCCAGGACCCGCGCCTGCACATAGGTCCTAGAGCAGCCGGAGATGGATGTGAGGATGATGCTGACTGTGCCAGGACCCGCGCCGTCACATAGGTCCTAGAGCAGCCAGAGATGGATGTGAGGATGATGCTGACTGTGCCAGGACCCGCGCCGTCACATAGGTCCTAGAGCAGCCGGAGATGGATGAGAGGATGATGCTGACTGTGCCAGGACCCGCGCCGTCACATAGGTCCTAGAGCAGCTGGAGATGGATGTGAGGATGATGCTGACTGTGCCAGGACCCGCGCCTGCACATAGGTCCTAGAGCAGCCGGAGATGGATGTGAGGATGATGCTGACTGTGTCAGGACCCGCGCCGTCACATAGGTCCTAGAGCAGCCGGAGATGGATGTGAGGATGATGCTGACTGTGCCAGGACCCGTGCCGTCACATAGGTCCTAGAGCAGCCGGAGATGGATGAGATGATGATGCTGACTGTGCCAGGACCCGCGCCTGCACATAGGTCCTAGAGCAGCCGGAGATGGATGTGAGGATGATGCTGACTGTGCCAGGACCCGCGCCGTCACATAGGTCCTAGAGCAGCCGGAGATGGATGTGAGGATGATGCTGACTGTGCCAGGACCCGTGCCGTCACATGGGTCCTAGAGCAGCCGGAGATGGATGAGATGATGATGCTGACTGTGCCAGGACCAGCGCCGTCACATAGGTCCTAGAGCAGCCGGAGATGGATGTGAGGATGATGCTGACTGTGCCAGGACCCGCGCCGTCACATAGGTCCTAGAGCAGCCGAAGATGGATGTGAGGATGATGCTGACTGTGCCAGGACCCGTGCCGTCACATAGGTCCTAGAGCAGCCGGAGATGGATGTGAGGATGATGCTGACTGTGCCAGGACCTGTGCCGTCACATAGGTCCTAGAGCAGCGGGAGATGGATGTGAGGATGATGCTGACTGTGCCAGGACCCGCGCCGTTACATAGGTCCTAGAGCAGCTGGAGATGGATGTGAGGATGATGCTGACTGTGCCAGGACCCGCGCCGTTACATAGGTCCTAGAGCAGCTGGAGATGGATGTGAGGATGATGCTGACTGTGCCAGGACCCGCGCCGTCACATAGGTCCTAGAGCAGCCGGAGATGGATGTGAGGATGATGCTGACTGTGCCAGGACCCGTGCCGTCACATAGGTCCTAGAGCAGCCGGAGATGGATGTGAGGATGATGCTGACTGTGCCAGGACCCGCACCTGCACATAGGTCCTAGAGCAGCCGGAGATGGATGTGAGGATGATGCTGACTGTGCCAGGACCCGCGCCGTCACATAGGTCCTAGAGCAGCTGCAGATGGATGTGAGGATGATGCTGACTGTGCCAGGACCAGCGCCTGCACATAGGTCCTAGAGCAGCTGCAGATGGATGTGAGGATGATGCTGACTGTGCCAGGACCCGCGCCGTCACATAGGTCCTAGAGCAGCCGGAGATGGATGTGAGGATGATGCTGACTGTGCCAGGACCCGCGCCGTCACATAGGTCCTAGAGCAGCCGGAGATGGATGTGAGGATGATGCTGACTGTGCCAGGACCCGCGCCTGCACATAGGTCCTAGAGCAGCCGGAGATGGATGTGAGGATGATGCTGACTGTGCCAGGACCCGCGCCGTCACATGGGTCCTAGAGCAGCCGGAGATGGATGTGAGGATGATGCTGACTGTGCCAGGACCCGCGCCTGCACATAGGTCCTAGAGCAGCCGGAGATGGATGTGAGGATGATGCTGACTGTGCCAGGACCCGCGCCATCACATAGGTCCTAGAGCAGCCGGAGATGGATGTGAGGATGATGCTGACTGTGCCAGGACCCGCGCCGTCACATAGGTCCTAGAGCAGCCGGAGATGGATGTGAGGATGATGCTGACTGTGCCAGGACCCGCGCTGTCATATAGGTCCTAGAGCAGCTGGAGATGGATGTGAGGATGATGCTGACTGTTCCAGGACCCGCGCCGTCACATAGGTCCTAGAGCAGCCGGAGATGGATGTGAGGATGATGCTGACTGTGCCAGGACCCGCGCCTGCACATAGGTCCTAGAGCAGCCGGAGATGGATGTGAGGATGATGCTGACTGTGCCAGGACCCGCGCCGTCACATCGGTCCTAGAGCAGCCGGAGATGGATGTGAGGATGATGTTGACTGTGCCAGGACCAGCGCCTGCACATAGGTCCTAGAGCAGCTGGAGATGAATGTGAGGATGATGCTGACTGTTCCAGGACCCGCGCCGTCACATAGGTCCTAGAGCAGCTGGAGATGGATGTGAGGATGATGCTGACTGTGCCAGGACCCGCGCCGTCACATAGGTCCTAGAGCAGCCGGAGATGGATGTGAGGATGATGCTGACTGTGCCAGGACCAGCGCCTGCACATAGGTCCTAGAGCAGCTGGAGATGAATGTGAGGATGATGCTGACTGTTCCAGGACCCGCGCCTGCACATAGGTCCTAGAGCAGCTGCAGATGGATGTGAGGATGATGCTGACTGTGCCAGGACCCGTGCCTGCACATAGGTCCTAGAGCAGCCGGAGATGGATGTGAGGATGATGCTGACTGTGCCAGGACCCGTGCCGTCACATAGGTCCTAGAGCAGCTGCAGATGGATGTGAGGATGATGCTGACTGTGCCAGGACCAGCGCCGTCACATAGGTCCTAGAGCAGCCGGAGATGGATGTGAGGATGATGCTGACTGTGCCAGGAACCGCGCCTGCACATAGGTCCTAGAGCAGCTGCAGATGGATGTGAGGATGATGCTGACTGTGCCAGGACCCGCGCCTGCACATAGGTCCTAGAGCAGCCGGAGATGGATGTGAGGATGATGCTGACTGTGCCAGGACCCGCGCCGTCACATAGGTCCTAGAGCAGCCAGAGATGGATGTGAGGATGATGCTGACTGTGCCAGGACCCGCGCCGTCACATAGGTCCTAGAGCAGCCGGAGATGGATGAGAGGATGATGCTGACTGTGCCAGGACCCGCGCCGTCACATAGGTCCTAGAGCAGCTGGAGATGGATGTGAGGATGATGCTGACTGTGCCAGGACCCGCGCCTGCACATAGGTCCTAGAGCAGCCGGAGATGGATGTGAGGATGATGCTGACTGTGTCAGGACCCGCGCCGTCACATAGGTCCTAGAGCAGCCGGAGATGGATGTGAGGATGATGCTGACTGTGCCAGGACCCGTGCCGTCACATAGGTCCTAGAGCAGCCGGAGATGGATGAGATGATGATGCTGACTGTGCCAGGACCCGCGCCTGCACATAGGTCCTAGAGCAGCCGGAGATGGATGTGAGGATGATGCTGACTGTGCCAGGACCCGCGCCGTCACATAGGTCCTAGAGCAGCCGGAGATGGATGTGAGGATGATGCTGACTGTGCCAGGACCCGTGCCGTCACATAGGTCCTAGAGCAGCCGGAGATGGATGAGATGATGATGCTGACTGTGCCAGGACCAGCGCCGTCACATAGGTCCTAGAGCAGCCGGAGATGGATGTGAGGATGATGCTGACTGTGCCAGGACCCGCGCCGTCACATAGGTCCTAGAGCAGCCGAAGATGGATGTGAGGATGATGCTGACTGTGCCAGGACCCGTGCCGTCACATAGGTCCTAGAGCAGCCGGAGATGGATGTGAGGATGATGCTGACTGTGCCAGGACCTGTGCCGTCACATAGGTCCTAGAGCAGCGGGAGATGGATGTGAGGATGATGCTGACTGTGCCAGGACCCGCGCCGTTACATAGGTCCTAGAGCAGCTGGAGATGGATGTGAGGATGATGCTGACTGTGCCAGGACCCGCGCCGTTACATAGGTCCTAGAGCAGCTGGAGATGGATGTGAGGATGATGCTGACTGTGCCAGGACCCGCGCCGTCACATAGGTCCTAGAGCAGCCGGAGATGGATGTGAGGATGATGCTGACTGTGCCAGGACCCGTGCCGTCACATAGGTCCTAGAGCAGCCGGAGATGGATGTGAGGATGATGCTGACTGTGCCAGGACCCGCGCCGTCACATAGGTCCTAGAGCAGCTGGAGATGGATGTGAGGATGATGCTGACTGTGCCAGAACCCGCGCCGTCACATAGGTCCTAGAGCAGCTGGAGATGGATGTGAGGATGATGCTGACTGTGCCAGGACCCGCGCCGTCACATAGGTCCTAGAGCAGCTGGAGATGGATGTGAGGATGATGCTGACTGTGCCAGAACCCGCGCCGTCACATAGGTCCTAGAGCAGCCGGAGATGGATGTGATGATGATGCTGACTGTGCCAGGACCCGCGCCGTCACATAGGTCCTAGAGCAGCCGGAGATGGATGTGAGGATGATGCTGACTGTGCCAGGACCCGCGCCTGCACATAGGTCCTAGAGCAGCCGGAGATGGATGTGAGGATGATGCGGACTGTGCCAGGACCCGCGCCTGCACATAGGTCCTAGAGCAGCCGGAGATGGATGTGAGGATGATGCTGACTGTGCCAGGACCCGCGCCATCACATAGGTCCTAGAGCAGCCGGAGATGGATGTGAGGATGATGCTGACTGTGCCAGGACCCGCGCCTGCACATAGGTCCTAGAGCAGCCGGAGATGGATGTGAGGATGATGCTGACTGTGCCAGGACCCGCGCCTGCACATAGGTCCTAGAGCAGCCGGAGATGGATGTGAGGATGATGCTGACTGTGCCAGGACCAGCGCCTGCACATAGGTCCTAGAGCAGCCGGAGATGGATGTGAGGATGATGCTGACTGTGCCAGGACCAGCGCCTGCACATAGGTCCTAGAGCAGCTGGAGATGGATGTGAGGATGATGCTGACTGTGCCAGGACCCGCGCCTGCACATAGGTCCTAGAGCAGCCGGAGATGGATGTGAGGATGATGCTGACTGTGCCAGGACCCGCGCCGTCACATAGGTCCTAGAGCAGCCGGAGATGGATGTGAGGATGATGCTGACTGTGCCAGGACCAGCGCCTGCACATAGGTCCTAGAGCAGCCGGACATGGATGTGAGGATGATGCTGACTGTGCCAGGACCCGCGCCTGCACATCGGTCCTAGAGCAGCCGGAGATGGATGTGAGGATGATGCTGACTGTGCCAGGACCCGCGCCGTCACATAGGTCCTAGAGCAGCCGGAGATGGATGTGAGGATGATGCTGACTGTGCCAGGACCCGCGCCGTCACATAGGTCCTAGAGCAGCCGGAGATGGATGTGAGGATGATGCTGACTGTGCCAGGACCCGCACCTGCACATAGGTCCTAGAGCAGCCGGAGATGGATGTGAGGATGATGCTGACTGTGCCAGGACCCGCGCCGTCACATAGGTCCTAGAGCAGCCGGAGATGGATGTGAGGATGATGCTGACTGTGCCAGGACCCGCGCCGTCACATAGGTCCTAGAGCAGCCGGAGATGGATGTGAGGATGATGCTGACTGTGCCAGGACCCGCGCTGTCATATAGGTCCTAGAGCAGCCGGAGATGGATGTGAGGATGATGCTGACTGTGCCAGGACCCGCGCCTGCACATAGGTCCTAGAGCAGCCGGAGATGGATGTGAGGATGATGCTGACTGTGCCAGGACCCGCGCCTGCACATAGGTCCTAGAGCAGCCGGAGATGGATGTGAGGATGATGCTGACTGTGCCAGGACCCGCGCCGTCACATAGGTCCTAGAGCAGCTGGAGATGGATGTGAGGATGATGCTGACTGTGCCAGGACCCGCGCCTGCACATAGGTCCTAGAGCAGCCGGAGATGGATGTGAGGATGATGCTGACTGTGTCAGGACCCGCGCCGTCACATAGGTCCTAGAGCAGCCGGAGATGGATGTGAGGATGATGCTGACTGTGCCAGGACCCGTGCCGTCACATAGGTCCTAGAGCAGCCGGAGATGGATGAGATGATGATGCTGACTGTGCCAGGACCCGCGCCTGCACATAGGTCCTAGAGCAGCCGGAGATGGATGTGAGGATGATGCTGACTGTGCCAGGACCCGCGCCGTCACATAGGTCCTAGAGCAGCCGGAGATGGATGTGAGGATGATGCTGACTGTGCCAGGACCCGTGCCGTCACATAGGTCCTAGAGCAGCCGGAGATGGATGAGATGATGATGCTGACTGTGCCAGGACCAGCGCCGTCACATAGGTCCTAGAGCAGCCGGAGATGGATGTGAGGATGATGCTGACTGTGCCAGGACCCGCGCCGTCACATAGGTCCTAGAGCAGCCGAAGATGGATGTGAGGATGATGCTGACTGTGCCAGGACCCGTGCCGTCACATAGGTCCTAGAGCAGCGGGAGATGGATGTGAGGATGATGCTGACTGTGCCAGGACCCGCGCCGTTACATAGGTCCTAGAGCAGCTGGAGATGGATGTGAGGATGATGCTGACTGTGCCAGGACCCGCGCCGTTACATAGGTCCTAGAGCAGCTGGAGATGGATGTGAGGATGATGCTGACTGTGCCAGGACCCGCGCCGTCACATAGGTCCTAGAGCAGCCGAAGATGGATGTGAGGATGATGCTGACTGTGCCAGGACCCGTGCCGTCACATAGGTCCTAGAGCAGCCGGAGATGGATGTGAGGATGATGCTGACTGTGCCAGGACCCGCGCCGTCACATAGGTCCTAGAGCAGCTGGAGATGGATGTGAGGATGATGCTGACTGTGCCAGAACCCGCGCCGTCACATAGGTCCTAGAGCAGCTGGAGATGGATGTGAGGATGATGCTGACTGTGCCAGGACCCGCGCCGTCACATAGGTCCTAGAGCGGCTGGAGATGGATGTGAGGATGATGCTGACTGTGCCAGAACCCGCGCCGTCACATAGGTCCTAGAGCAGCCGGAGATGGATGTGATGATGATGCTGACTGTGCCAGGACCCGCGCCGTCACATAGGTCCTAGAGCAGCCGGAGATGGATGTGAGGATGATGCTGACTGTGCCAGGACCCGCGCTGTCGTATAGGTCCTAGAGCAGCTGGAGATGGATGTGAGGATGATGCTGACTGTTCCAGGACCCGCGCCGTCACATAGGTCCTAGAGCAGCCGGAGATGGATGTGAGGATGATGCTGACTGTGCCAGGACCCGCGCCTGCACATAGGTCCTAGAGCAGCCGGAGATGGATGTGAGGATGATGCTGACTGTGCCAGGACCCGCGCCGTCACATCGGTCCTAGAGCAGCCGGAGATGGATGTGAGGATGATGTTGACTGTGCCAGGACCAGCGCCTGCACATAGGTCCTAGAGCAGCTGGAGATGAATGTGAGGATGATGCTGACTGTTCCAGGACCCGCGCTGTCGCATAGGTCCTAGAGCAGCTGGAGATGGATGTGAGGATGATGCTGACTGTGCCAGGACCCGCGCCGTCACATAGGTCCTAGAGCAGCCGGAGATGGATGTGAGGATGATGCTGACTGTGCCAGGACCAGCGCCTGCACATAGGTCCTAGAGCAGCTGGAGATGAATGTGAGGATGATGCTGACTGTTCCAGGACCCGCGCCTGCACATAGGTCCTAGAGCAGCTGCAGATGGATGTGAGGATGATGCTGACTGTGCCAGGACCCGTGCCTGCACATAGGCCCTAGAGCAGCCGGAGATGGATGTGAGGATGATGCTGACTGTGCCAGGACCCGTGCCGTCACATAGGTCCTAGAGCAGCTGCAGATGGATGTGAGGATGATGCTGACTGTGCCAGGACCCGCGCCTGCACATAGGTCCTAGAGCAGCCGGAGATGGATGTGAGGATGATGCTGACTGTGCCAGGACCCGCGCCGTCACATAGGTCCTAGAGCAGCCAGAGATGGATGTGAGGATGATGCTGACTGTGCCAGGACCCGCGCCTGCACATAGGTCCTAGAGCAGCCGGAGATGGATGAGAGGATGATGCTGACTGTGCCAGGACCCGCGCCGTCACATAGGTCCTAGAGCAGCCGGAGATGGATGTGAGGATGATGCTGACTGTGCCAGGACCCGCGCCTGCACATAGGTCCTAGAGCAGCCGGAGATGGATGTGAGGATGATGCTGACTGTGCCAGGACCCGTGCCGTCACATAGGTCCTAGAGCAGCCGGAGATGATGATGCTGACTGTGCCAGGACCCGCGCCGTCACATAGGTCCTAGAGCAGCCGGAGATGGATGTGAGGATGATGCTGACTGTGCCAGGACCCGCGCTGTCGTATAGGTCCTAGAGCAGCTGGAGATGGATGTGAGGATGATGCTGACTGTTCCAGGACCCGCGCCGTCACATAGGTCCTAGAGCAGCCGGAGATGGATGTGAGGATGATGCTGACTGTGCCAGGACCCGCGCCTGCACATAGGTCCTAGAGCAGCCGGAGATGGATGTGAGGATGATGCTGACTGTGCCAGGACCCGCGCCGTCACATCGGTCCTAGAGCAGCCGGAGATGGATGTGAGGATGATGCTGACTGTGCCAGGACCCGCACCTGCACATAGGTCCTAGAGCAGCTGGAGATGGATGTGAGGATGATGCTGACTGTGCCAGGACCAGCGCCTGCACATAGGTCCTAGAGCAGCTGGAGATGGATGTGAGGATGATGCTGACTGTGCCAGGAACCGCGCCTGCACATAGGTCCTAGAGCAGCTGGAGATGGATGTGAGGATGATGCTGACTGTGCCAGGACCCGCGCCGTCACATAGGTCCTAGAGCAGCCGCAGATGGATGTGGGGATGATGCTGACTGTGCCAGGACCCGCGCCTGCACATAGGTCCTAGAGCAGCCGGAGATGGATGTGAGGATGATGCGGACTGTGCCAGGACCCGCGCCGTCACATAGGTCCTAGAGCAGCCGGAGATGGATGTGAGGATGATGCTGACTGTGCCAGGACCCGCGCCTGCACATAGGTCCTAGAGCAGCCGGAGATGGATGTGAGGATGATGCTGACTGTGCCAGGACCAGCGCCTGCACATAGGTCCTAGAGCAGCCGGAGATGGATGTGAGGATGATGCTGACTGTGCCAGAACCAGCGCCTGCACATAGGTCCTAGAGCAGCTGGAGATGGATGTGAGGATGATGCTGACTGTGCCAGGACCCGCGCCTGCACATAGGTCCTAGAGCAGCCGGAGATGGATGTGAGGATGATGCTGACTGTGCCAGGACCCGCGCCGTCACATAGGTCCTAGAGCAGCCGGAGATGGATGTGAGGATGATGCTGACTGTGCCAGGACCAGCGCCTGCACATAGGTCCTAGAGCAGCCGGACATGGATGTGAGGATGATGCTGACTGTGCCAGGACCCGCGCCTGCACATCGGTCCTAGAGCAGCCGGAGATGGATGTGAGGATGATGCTGACTGTGCCAGGACCCGCGCCGTCACATAGGTCCTAGAGCAGCCGGAGATGGATGTGAGGATGATGCTGACTGTGCCAGGACCCGCGCCGTCACATAGGTCCTAGAGCAGCCGGAGATGGATGTGAGGATGATGCTGACTGTGCCAGGACCCGCACCTGCACATAGGTCCTAGAGCAGCCGGAGATGGATGTGAGGATGATGCTGACTGTGCCAGGACCCGCGCCGTCACATAGGTCCTAGAGCAGCTGCAGATGGATGTGAGGATGATGCTGACTGTGCCAGGACCAGCGCCTGCACATAGGTCCTAGAGCAGCTGCAGATGGATGTGAGGATGATGCTGACTGTGCCAGGACCCGCGCCGTCACATAGGTCCTAGAGCAGCCGGAGATGGATGTGAGGATGATGCTGACTGTGCCAGGACCCGCGCCGTCACATAGGTCCTAGAGCAGCCGGAGATGGATGTGAGGATGATGCTGACTGTGCCAGGACCCGCGCCTGCACATAGGTCCTAGAGCAGCCGGAGATGGATGTGAGGATGATGCTGACTGTGCCAGGACCCGCGCCGTCACATAGGTCCTAGAGCAGCCGGAGATGGATGTGAGGATGATGCTGACTGTGCCAGGACCCGCGCCTGCACATAGGTCCTAGAGCAGCCGGAGATGGATGTGAGGATGATGCTGACTGTGCCAGGACCCGCGCCATCACATAGGTCCTAGAGCAGCCGGAGATGGATGTGAGGATGATGCTGACTGTGCCAGGACCCGCGCCGTCACATAGGTCCTAGAGCAGCCGGAGATGGATGTGAGGATGATGCTGACTGTGCCAGGACCCGCGCTGTCATATAGGTCCTAGAGCAGCTGGAGATGGATGTGAGGATGATGCTGACTGTTCCAGGTCCCGCGCCGTCACATAGGTCCTAGAGCAGCCGGAGATGGATGTGAGGATGATGCTGACTGTGCCAGGACCCGCGCCTGCACATAGGTCCTAGAGCAGCCGGAGATGGATGTGAGGATGATGCTGACTGTGCCAGGACCCGCGCCGTCACATCGGTCCTAGAGCAGCCGGAGATGGATGTGAGGATGATGTTGACTGTGCCAGGACCAGCGCCTGCACATAGGTCCTAGAGCAGCTGGAGATGAATGTGAGGATGATGCTGACTGTTCCAGGACCCGCGCCGTCACATAGGTCCTAGAGCAGCTGGAGATGGATGTGAGGATGATGCTGACTGTGCCAGGACCCGCGCCGTCACATAGGTCCTAGAGCAGCCGGAGATGGATGTGAGGATGATGCTGACTGTGCCAGGACCAGCGCCTGCACATAGGTCCTAGAGCAGCTGGAGATGAATGTGAGGATGATGCTGACTGTTCCAGGACCCGCGCCTGCACATAGGTCCTAGAGCAGCTGCAGATGGATGTGAGGATGATGCTGACTGTGCCAGGACCCGTGCCTGCACATAGGTCCTAGAGCAGCCGGAGATGGATGTGAGGATGATGCTGACTGTGCCAGGACCCGTGCCGTCACATAGGTCCTAGAGCAGCTGCAGATGGATGTGAGGATGATGCTGACTGTGCCAGGACCCGCGCCTGCACATAGGTCCTAGAGCAGCCGGAGATGGATGTGAGGATGATGCTGACTGTGCCAGGACCCGCGCCGTCACATAGGTCCTAGAGCAGCCAGAGATGGATGTGAGGATGATGCTGACTGTGCCAGGACCCGCGCCGTCACATAGGTCCTAGAGCAGCCGGAGATGGATGAGAGGATGATGCTGACTGTGCCAGGACCCGCGCCGTCACATAGGTCCTAGAGCAGCTGGAGATGGATGTGAGGATGATGCTGACTGTGCCAGGACCCGCGCCTGCACATAGGTCCTAGAGCAGCCGGAGATGGATGTGAGGATGATGCTGACTGTGTCAGGACCCGCGCCGTCACATAGGTCCTAGAGCAGCCGGAGATGGATGTGAGGATGATGCTGACTGTGCCAGGACCCGTGCCGTCACATAGGTCCTAGAGCAGCCGGAGATGGATGAGATGATGATGCTGACTGTGCCAGGACCCGCGCCTGCACATAGGTCCTAGAGCAGCCGGAGATGGATGTGAGGATGATGCTGACTGTGCCAGGACCCGCGCCGTCACATAGGTCCTAGAGCAGCCGGAGATGGATGTGAGGATGATGCTGACTGTGCCAGGACCCGTGCCGTCACATAGGTCCTAGAGCAGCCGGAGATGGATGAGATGATGATGCTGACTGTGCCAGGACCAGCGCCGTCACATAGGTCCTAGAGCAGCCGGAGATGGATGTGAGGATGATGCTGACTGTGCCAGGACCCGCGCCGTCACATAGGTCCTAGAGCAGCCGAAGATGGATGTGAGGATGATGCTGACTGTGCCAGGACCCGTGCCGTCACATAGGTCCTAGAGCAGCCGGAGATGGATGTGAGGATGATGCTGACTGTGCCAGGACCTGTGCCGTCACATAGGTCCTAGAGCAGCGGGAGATGGATGTGAGGATGATGCTGACTGTGCCAGGACCCGCGCCGTTACATAGGTCCTAGAGCAGCTGGAGATGGATGTGAGGATGATGCTGACTGTGCCAGGACCCGCGCCGTTACATAGGTCCTAGAGCAGCTGGAGATGGATGTGAGGATGATGCTGACTGTGCCAGGACCCGCGCCGTCACATAGGTCCTAGAGGAGCCGGAGATGGATGTGAGGATGATGCTGACTGTGCCAGGACCCGTGCCGTCACATAGGTCCTAGAGCAGCCGGAGATGGATGTGAGGATGATGCTGACTGTGCCAGGACCCGCACCTGCACATAGGTCCTAGAGCAGCCGGAGATGGATGTGAGGATGATGCTGACTGTGCCAGGACCCGCGCCGTCACATAGGTCCTAGAGCAGCTGCAGATGGATGTGAGGATGATGCTGACTGTGCCAGGACCAGCGCCTGCACATAGGTCCTAGAGCAGCTGCAGATGGATGTGAGGATGATGCTGACTGTGCCAGGACCCGCGCCGTCACATAGGTCCTAGAGCAGCCGGAGATGGATGTGAGGATGATGCTGACTGTGCCAGGACCCGCGCCGTCACATAGGTCCTAGAGCAGCCGGAGATGGATGTGAGGATGATGCTGACTATGCCAGGACCCGCGCCTGCACATAGGTCCTAGAGCAGCCGGAGATGGATGTGAGGATGATGCTGACTGTGCCAGGACCCGCGCTGTCACATAGGTCCTAGAGCAGCCGGAGATGGATGTGAGGATGATGCTGACTGTGCCAGGACCCGCGCCTGCACATAGGTCCTAGAGCAGCCGGAGATGGATGTGAGGATGATGCTGACTGTGCCAGGACCCGCGCCATCACATAGGTCCTAGAGCAGCCGGAGATGGATGTGAGGATGATGCTGACTGTGCCAGGACCCGCGCCGTCACATAGGTCCTAGAGCAGCCGGAGATGGATGTGAGGATGATGCTGACTGTGCCAGGACCCGCGCTGTCATATAGGTCCTAGAGCAGCTGGAGATGGATGTGAGGATGATGCTGACTGTTCCAGGACCCGCGCCGTCACATAGGTCCTAGAGCAGCCGGAGATGGATGTGAGGATGATGCTGACTGTGCCAGGACCCGCGCCTGCACATAGGTCCTAGAGCAGCCGGAGATGGATGTGAGGATGATGCTGACTGTGCCAGGACCCGCGCCGTCACATTGGTCCTAGAGCAGCCGGAGATGGATGTGAGGATGATGTTGACTGTGCCAGGACCAGCGCCTGCACATAGGTCCTAGAGCAGCTGGAGATGAATGTGAGGATGATGCTGACTGTTCCAGGACCCGCGCCGTCACATAGGTCCTAGAGCAGCTGGAGATGGATGTGAGGATGATGCTGACTGTGCCAGGACCCGCGCCGTCACATAGGTCCTAGAGCAGCCGGAGATGGATGTGAGGATGATGCTGACTGTGCCAGGACCAGCGCCTGCACATAGGTCCTAGAGCAGCTGGAGATGAATGTGAGGATGATGCTGACTGTTCCAGGACCCGCGCCTGCACATAGGTCCTAGAGCAGCTGCAGATGGATGTGAGGATGATGCTGACTGTGCCAGGACCCGTGCCTGCACATAGGTCCTAGAGCAGCCGGAGATGGATGTGAGGATGATGCTGACTGTGCCAGGACCCGTGCCGTCACATAGGTCCTAGAGCAGCTGCAGATGGATGTGAGGATGATGCTGACTGTGCCAGGACCAGCGCCGTCACATAGGTCCTAGAGCAGCCGGAGATGGATGTGAGGATGATGCTGACTGTGCCAGGAACCGCGCCTGCACATAGGTCCTAGAGCAGCTGCAGATGGATGTGAGGATGATGCTGACTGTGCCAGGACCCGCGCCTGCACATAGGTCCTAGAGCAGCCGGAGATGGATGTGAGGATGATGCTGACTGTGCCAGGACCCGCGCCGTCACATAGGTCCTAGAGCAGCCAGAGATGGATGTGAGGATGATGCTGACTGTGCCAGGACCCGCGCCGTCACATAGGTCCTAGAGCAGCCGGAGATGGATGAGAGGATGATGCTGACTGTGCCAGGACCCGCGCCGTCACATAGGTCCTAGAGCAGCTGGAGATGGATGTGAGGATGATGCTGACTGTGCCAGGACCCGCGCCTGCACATAGGTCCTAGAGCAGCCGGAGATGGATGTGAGGATGATGCTGACTGTGTCAGGACCCGCGCCGTCACATAGGTCCTAGAGCAGCCGGAGATGGATGTGAGGATGATGCTGACTGTGCCAGGACCCGTGCCGTCACATAGGTCCTAGAGCAGCCGGAGATGGATGAGATGATGATGCTGACTGTGCCAGGACCCGCGCCTGCACATAGGTCCTAGAGCAGCCGGAGATGGATGTGAGGATGATGCTGACTGTGCCAGGACCCGCGCCGTCACATAGGTCCTAGAGCAGCCGGAGATGGATGTGAGGATGATGCTGACTGTGCCAGGACCCGTGCCGTCACATAGGTCCTAGAGCAGCCGGAGATGGATGAGATGATGATGCTGACTGTGCCAGGACCAGCGCCGTCACATAGGTCCTAGAGCAGCCGGAGATGGATGTGAGGATGATGCTGACTGTGCCAGGACCCGCGCCGTCACATAGGTCCTAGAGCAGCCGAAGATGGATGTGAGGATGATGCTGACTGTGCCAGGACCCGTGCCGTCACATAGGTCCTAGAGCAGCGGGAGATGGATGTGAGGATGATGCTGACTGTGCCAGGACCCGCGCCGTTACATAGGTCCTAGAGCAGCTGGAGATGGATGTGAGGATGATGCTGACTGTGCCAGGACCCGCGCCGTTACATAGGTCCTAGAGCAGCTGGAGATGGATGTGAGGATGATGCTGACTGTGCCAGGACCCGCGCCGTCACATAGGTCCTAGAGCAGCCGGAGATGGATGTGAGGATGATGCTGACTGTGCCAGGACCCGTGCCGTCACATAGGTCCTAGAGCAGCCGGAGATGGATGTGAGGATGATGCTGACTGTGCCAGGACCCGCGCCGTCACATAGGTCCTAGAGCAGCTGGAGATGGATGTGAGGATGATGCTGACTGTGCCAGAACCCGCGCCGTCACATAGGTCCTAGAGCAGCTGGAGATGGATGTGAGGATGATGCTGACTGTGCCAGGACCCGCGCCGTCACATAGGTCCTAGAGCAGCTGGAGATGGATGTGAGGATGATGCTGACTGTGCCAGAACCCGCGCCGTCACATAGGTCCTAGAGCAGCCGGAGATGGATGTGATGATGATGCTGACTGTGCCAGGACCCGCGCCGTCACATAGGTCCTAGAGCAGCCGGAGATGGATGTGAGGATGATGCTGACTGTGCCAGGACCCGCGCCTGCACATAGGTCCTAGAGCAGCCGGAGATGGATGTGAGGATGATGCGGACTGTGCCAGGACCCGCGCCTGCACATAGGTCCTAGAGCAGCCGGAGATGGATGTGAGGATGATGCTGACTGTGCCAGGACCCGCGCCATCACATAGGTCCTAGAGCAGCCGGAGATGGATGTGAGGATGATGCTGACTGTGCCAGGACCCGCGCCTGCACATAGGTCCTAGAGCAGCCGGAGATGGATGTGAGGATGATGCTGACTGTGCCAGGACCCGCGCCTGCACATAGGTCCTAGAGCAGCCGGAGATGGATGTGAGGATGATGCTGACTGTGCCAGGACCAGCGCCTGCACATAGGTCCTAGAGCAGCCGGAGATGGATGTGAGGATGATGCTGACTGTGCCAGGACCAGCGCCTGCACATAGGTCCTAGAGCAGCTGGAGATGGATGTGAGGATGATGCTGACTGTGCCAGGACCCGCGCCTGCACATAGGTCCTAGAGCAGCCGGAGATGGATGTGAGGATGATGCTGACTGTGCCAGGACCCGTGCCGTCACATAGGTCCTAGAGCAGCCGGAGATGGATGAGATGATGATGCTGACTGTGCCAGGACCCGCGCCTGCACATAGGTCCTAGAGCAGCCGGAGATGGATGTGAGGATGATGCTGACTGTGCCAGGACCCGCGCCGTCACATAGGTCCTAGAGCAGCCGGAGATGGATGTGAGGATGATGCTGACTGTGCCAGGACCCGTGCCGTCACATAGGTCCTAGAGCAGCCGGAGATGGATGAGATGATGATGCTGACTGTGCCAGGACCAGCGCCGTCACATAGGTCCTAGAGCAGCCGGAGATGGATGTGAGGATGATGCTGACTGTGCCAGGACCCGCGCCGTCACATAGGTCCTAGAGCAGCCGAAGATGGATGTGAGGATGATGCTGACTGTGCCAGGACCCGTGCCGTCACATAGGTCCTAGAGCAGCCGGAGATGGATGTGAGGATGATGCTGACTGTGCCAGGACCTGTGCCGTCACATAGGTCCTAGAGCAGCGGGAGATGGATGTGAGGATGATGCTGACTGTGCCAGGACCCGCGCCGTTACATAGGTCCTAGAGCAGCTGGAGATGGATGTGAGGATGATGCTGACTGTGCCAGGACCCGCGCCGTTACATAGGTCCTAGAGCAGCTGGAGATGGATGTGAGGATGATGCTGACTGTGCCAGGACCCGCGCCGTCACATAGGTCCTAGAGCAGCCGGAGATGGATGTGAGGATGATGCTGACTGTGCCAGGACCCGTGCCGTCACATAGGTCCTAGAGCAGCCGGAGATGGATGTGAGGATGATGCTGACTGTGCCAGGACCCGCGCCGTCACATAGGTCCTAGAGCAGCTGGAGATGGATGTGAGGATGATGCTGACTGTGCCAGAACCCGCGCCGTCACATAGGTCCTAGAGCAGCTGGAGATGGATGTGAGGATGATGCTGACTGTGCCAGGACCCGCGCCGTCACATAGGTCCTAGAGCAGCTGGAGATGGATGTGAGGATGATGCTGACTGTGCCAGAACCCGCGCCGTCACATAGGTCCTAGAGCAGCCGGAGATGGATGTGATGATGATGCTGACTGTGCCAGGACCCGCGCCGTCACATAGGTCCTAGAGCAGCCGGAGATGGATGTGAGGATGATGCTGACTGTGCCAGGACCCGCGCCTGCACATAGGTCCTAGAGCAGCCGGAGATGGATGTGAGGATGATGCGGACTGTGCCAGGACCCGCGCCTGCACATAGGTCCTAGAGCAGCCGGAGATGGATGTGAGGATGATGCTGACTGTGCCAGGACCCGCGCCATCACATAGGTCCTAGAGCAGCCGGAGATGGATGTGAGGATGATGCTGACTGTGCCAGGACCCGCGCCTGCACATAGGTCCTAGAGCAGCCGGAGATGGATGTGAGGATGATGCTGACTGTGCCAGGACCCGCGCCTGCACATAGGTCCTAGAGCAGCCGGAGATGGATGTGAGGATGATGCTGACTGTGCCAGGACCAGCGCCTGCACATAGGTCCTAGAGCAGCCGGAGATGGATGTGAGGATGATGCTGACTGTGCCAGGACCAGCGCCTGCACATAGGTCCTAGAGCAGCTGGAGATGGATGTGAGGATGATGCTGACTGTGCCAGGACCCGCGCCTGCACATAGGTCCTAGAGCAGCCGGAGATGGATGTGAGGATGATGCTGACTGTGCCAGGACCCGCGCCGTCACATAGGTCCTAGAGCAGCCGGAGATGGATGTGAGGATGATGCTGACTGTGCCAGGACCAGCGCCTGCACATAGGTCCTAGAGCAGCCGGACATGGATGTGAGGATGATGCTGACTGTGCCAGGACCCGCGCCTGCACATCGGTCCTAGAGCAGCCGGAGATGGATGTGAGGATGATGCTGACTGTGCCAGGACCCGCGCCGTCACATAGGTCCTAGAGCAGCCGGAGATGGATGTGAGGATGATGCTGACTGTGCCAGGACCCGCGCCGTCACATAGGTCCTAGAGCAGCCGGAGATGGATGTGAGGATGATGCTGACTGTGCCAGGACCCGCACCTGCACATAGGTCCTAGAGCAGCCGGAGATGGATGTGAGGATGATGCTGACTGTGCCAGGACCCGCGCCGTCACATAGGTCCTAGAGCAGCTGGAGATGGATGTGAGGATGATGCTGACTGCGCCAGGACCAGCGCCTGCACATAGGTCCTAGAGCAGCTGCAGATGGATGTGAGGATGATGCTGACTGTGCCAGGACCCGCGCCGTCACATAGGTCCTAGAGCAGCCGGAGATGGATGTGAGGATGATGCTGACAGTGCCAGGACCCGCGCCGTCACATAGGTCCTAGAGCAGCCGGAGATGGATGTGAGGATGATGCTGACTGTGCCAGGACCCGCGCTGTCATATAGGTCCTAGAGCAGCCGGAGATGGATGTGAGGATGATGCTGACTGTGCCAGGACCCGCGCCTGCACATAGGTCCTAGAGCAGCCGGAGATGGATGTGAGGATGATGCTGACTGTGCCAGGACCCGCGCCATCACATAGGTCCTAGAGCAGCCGGAGATGGATGTGAGGATGATGCTGACTGTGCCAGGACCCGCGCCGTCACATAGGTCCTAGAGCAGCCGGAGATGGATGTGAGGATGATGCTGACTGTGCCAGGACCCGCGCTGTCATATAGGTCCTAGAGCAGCTGGAGATGGATGTGAGGATGATGCTGACTGTTCCAGGACCCGCGCCGTCACATAGGTCCTAGAGCAGCCGGAGATGGATGTGAGGATGATGCTGACTGTGCCAGGACCCGCGCCTGCACATAGGTCCTAGAGCAGCCGGAGATGGATGTGAGGATGATGCTGACTGTGCCAGGACCCGCGCCGTCACATCGGTCCTAGAGCAGCCGGAGATGGATGTGAGGATGATGTTGACTGTGCCAGGACCAGCGCCTGCACATAGGTCCTAGAGCAGCTGGAGATGAATGTGAGGATGATGCTGACTGTTCCAGGACCCGCGCTGTCACATAGGTCCTAGAGCAGCTGGAGATGGATGTGAGGATGATGCTGACTGTGCCAGGACCCGCGCCGTCACATAGGTCCTAGAGCAGCCGGAGATGGATGTGAGGATGATGCTGACTGTGCCAGGACCAGCGCCTGCACATAGGTCCTAGAGCAGCTGGAGATGAATGTGAGGATGATGCTGACTGTTCCAGGACCCGCGCCTGCACATAGGTCCTAGAGCAGCTGCAGATGGATGTGAGGATGATGCTGACTGTGCCAGGACCCGTGCCTGCACATAGGTCCTAGAGCAGCCGGAGATGGATGTGAGGATGATGCTGACTGTGCCAGGACCCGTGCCGTCACATAGGTCCTAGAGCAGCTGCAGATGGATGTGAGGATGATGCTGACTGTGCCAGGACCAGCGCCGTCACATAGGTCCTAGAGCAGCCGGAGATGGATGTGAGGATGATGCTGACTGTGCCAGGAACCGCGCCTGCACATAGGTCCTAGAGCAGCTGCAGATGGATGTGAGGATGATGCTGACTGTGCCAGGACCCGCGCCTGCACATAGGTCCTAGAGCAGCCGGAGATGGATGTGAGGATGATGCTGACTGTGCCAGGACCCGCGCCTGCACATAGGTCCTAGAGCAGCCGGAGATGGATGTGAGGATGATGCTGACTGTGCCAGGACCAGCGCCTGCACATAGGTCCTAGAGCAGCCGGAGATGGATGTGAGGATGATGCTGACTGTGCCAGGACCCGCGCCTGCACATAGGTCCTAGAGCAGCCGGAGATGGATGTGAGGATGATGCTGACTGTGCCAGGACCCGCGCCGTCACATAGGTCCTAGAGCAGCCAGAGATGGATGTGAGGATGATGCTGACTGTGCCAGGACCAGCGCCTGCACATAGGTCCTAGAGCAGCCGGACATGGATGTGAGGATGATGCTGACTGTGCCATGACCCGCGCCTTCACATCGGTCCTAGAGCAGCCGGAGATGGATGTGAGGATGATGCTGACTGTGCCAGGACCCGCGCCGTCACATAGGTCCTAGAGCAGCCGGAGATGGATGTGAGGATGATGCTGACTGTGCCAGGACCCGCGCCGTCACATAGGTCCTAGAGCAGCCGGAGATGGATGTGAGGATGATGCTGACTGTGCCAGAACCCGCGCCTGCACATAGGTCCTAGAGCAGCCGGAGATGGATGTGAGGATGATGCTGACTGTGTCAGGACCCGCGCCGTCACATAGGTCCTAGAGCAGCCGGAGATGGATGAGAGGATGATGCTGACTGTGCCAGGACCCGCGCCGTCACATAGGTCCTAGAACAGCCGGAGATGGATGTGAGGATGGTGCTGACTGTGCCAGGACCCGTGCCGTCACATAGGTCCTAGAGCAGCCAGAGATGGATGTGAGGATGATGCTGACTGTGCCAGGACCCGCGCCGTCACATAGGTCCTAGAGCAGCCGGAGATGGATGAGAGGATGATGCTGACTGTGCCAGGACCCGCGCCGTCACATAGGTCCTAGAGCAGCTGGAGATGGATGTGAGGATGATGCTGACTGTGCCAGGACCCGCGCCTGCACATAGGTCCTAGAGCAGCCGGAGATGGATGTGAGGATGATGCTGACTGTGTCAGGACCCGCGCCGTCACATAGGTCCTAGAGCAGCCGGAGATGGATGTGAGGATGATGCTGACTGTGCCAGGACCCGTGCCGTCACATAGGTCCTAGAGCAGCCGGAGATGGATGAGATGATGATGCTGACTGTGCCAGGACCCGCGCCGGCACATAGGTCCTAGAGCAGCCGGAGATGGATGTGAGGATGATGCTGACTGTGCCAGGACCCGCGCCGTCACATAGGTCCTAGAGCAGCCGGAGATGGATGTGAGGATGATGCTGACTGTGCCAGGACCCGTGCCGTCACATAGGTCCTAGAGCAGCCGGAGATGGATGAGATGATGATGCTGACTGTGCCAGGACCAGCGCCGTCACATAGGTCCTAGAGCAGCCGGAGATGGATGTGAGGATGATGCTGACTGTGCCAGGACCCGCGCCGTCACATAGGTCCTAGAGCAGCCGAAGATGGATGTGAGGATGATGCTGACTGTGCCAGGACCCGTGCCGTCACATAAGTCCTAGAGCAGCCGGAGATGGATGTGAGGATGATGCTGACTGTGCCAGGACCTGTGCCGTCACATAGGTCCTAGAGCAGCCGGAGATGGATGTGAGGATGATGCTGACTGTGCCAGGACCCGCGCCTGCACATCGGTACTAGAGCAGCCGGAGATGGATGTGAGGATGATGCTGACTGTGCCAGGACCCGCGCCGTCACATAGGTCCTAGAGCAGCTGGAGATGGATGTGAGGATGATGCTGACTGTGCCAGGACCAGCGCCGTCACATAGGTCCTAGAGCAGCCAGAGATGAATGTGAGGATGATGCTGACTGTGCCAGGACCCGCGCCTTCACATAGGTCCTAGAGCAGCCGGAGATGGATGTGAGGATGATGCTGACTGTGCCAGGACCCGCGCCTGCACATAGGCCCTAGAGCAGCCGGAGATGGATGTGAGGATGATGCTGACTGTGCCAGGACCCGCGCCGTCACATAGGTCCTAGAGCAGCCGGAGATGGATGTGAGGATGATGCTGACTGTGCCAGGACCCGCGCCTGCACATAGGTCCTAGAGCTGCTGGAGATGGATGTGAGAATGATGCTGACTGTGCCAGGACCCGCGCCGTCACATAGGTTCTAGAGCAGCTGGAGATGGATGTGAGGATGATGCTGACTGTGCCAGGACCAGCGCCTGCACATAGGTCCTAGAGCAGCTGGAGATGGATGTGAGGATGATGCTGACTGTGCCAGGACCCGCGCCTGCACATAGGTCCTAGAGCAGCCGGAGATGGATGTGAGGATGATGCTGACTGTGCCAGGACCCGCGCCGTCACATAGGTCCTAGAGCAGCCGGAGATGGATGTGAGGATGATGCTGACTGTGCCAGGACCCGCGCTGTCATATAGGTCCTAGAGCAGCCGGAGATGGATGTGAGGATGATGCTGACTGTGCCAGGACCCGCGCCTGCACATAGGTCCTAGAGCAGCCGGAGATGGATGTGAGGATGATGCTGACTGTGCCAGGACCCGCGCCATCACATAGGTCCTAGAGCAGCCGGAGATGGATGTGAGGATGATGCTGACTGTGCCAGGACCCGCGCCGTCACATAGGTCCTAGAGCAGCCGGAGATGGATGTGAGGATGATGCTGACTGTGCCAGGACCCGCGCTGTCATATATGTCCTAGAGCAGCTGGAGATGGATGTGAGGATGATGCTGACTGTTCCAGGACCCGCGCCGTCACATAGGTCCTAGAGCAGCCGGAGATGGATGTGAGGATGATGCTGACTGTGCCAGGACCCGCGCCTGCACATAGGTCCTAGAGCAGCCGGAGATGGATGTGAGGATGATGCTGACTGTGCCAGGACCCGCGCCGTCACATCGGTCCTAGAGCAGCCGGAGATGGATGTGAGGATGATGTTGACTGTGCCAGGACCAGCGCCTGCACATAGGTCCTAGAGCAGCTGGAGATGAATGTGAGGATGATGCTGACTGTTCCAGGACCCGCGCTGTCACATAGGTCCTAGAGCAGCTGGAGATGGATGTGAGGATGATGCTGACTGTGCCAGGACCCGCGCCGTCACATAGGTCCTAGAGCAGCCGGAGATGGATGTGAGGATGATGCTGACTGTGCCAGGACCAGCGCCTGCACATAGGTCCTAGAGCAGCTGGAGATGAATGTGAGGATGATGCTGACTGTTCCAGGACCCGCGCCTGCACATAGGTCCTAGAGCAGCTGCAGATGGATGTGAGGATGATGCTGACTGTGCCAGGACCCGTGCCTGCACATAGGTCCTAGAGCAGCCGGAGATGGATGTGAGGATGATGCTGACTGTGCCAGGACCCGTGCCGTCACATAGGTCCTAGAGCAGCTGCAGATGGATGTGAGGATGATGCTGACTGTGCCAGGACCAGCGCCGTCACATAGGTCCTAGAGCAGCCGGAGATGGATGTGAGGATGATGCTGACTGTGCCAGGAACCGCGCCTGCACATAGGTCCTAGAGCAGCTGCAGATGGATGTGAGGATGATGCTGACTGTGCCAGGACCCGCGCCTGCACATAGGTCCTAGAGCAGCCGGAGATGGATGTGAGGATGATGCTGACTGTGCCAGGACCCGCGCCTGCACATAGGTCCTAGAGCAGCCGGAGATGGATGTGAGGATGATGCTGACTGTGCCAGGACCAGCGCCTGCACATAGGTCCTAGAGCAGCCGGAGATGGATGTGAGGATGATGCTGACTGTGCCAGGACCCGCGCCTGCACATAGGTCCTAGAGCAGCCGGAGATGGATGTGAGGATGATGCTGACTGTGCCAGGACCCGCGCCGTCACATAGGTCCTAGAGCAGCCAGAGATGGATGTGAGGATGATGCTGACTGTGCCAGGACCAGCGCCTGCACATAGGTCCTAGAGCAGCCGGACATGGATGTGAGGATGATGCTGACTGTGCCATGACCCGCGCCTGCACATCGGTCCTAGAGCAGCCGGAGATGGATGTGAGGATGATGCTGACTGTGCCAGGACCCGCGCCGTCACATAGGTCCTAGAGCAGCCGGAGATGGATGTGAGGATGATGCTGACTGTGCCAGGACCCGCGCCGTCACATAGGTCCTAGAGCAACCGGAGATGGATGTGAGGATGATGCTGATTGTGCCAGAACCCGCGCCTGCACATAGGTCCTAGAGCAGCCGGAGATGGATGTGAGGATGATGCTGACTGTGTCAGGACCCGCGCCGTCACATAGGTCCTAGAGCAGCCGGAGATGGATGAGAGGATGATGCTGACTGTGCCAGGACCCGCGCCGTCACATAGGTCCTAGAACAGCCGGAGATGGATGTGAGGATGGTGCTGACTGTGCCAGGACCCGTGCCGTCACATAGGTCCTAGAGCAGCCAGAGATGGATGTGAGGATGATGCTGACTGTGCCAGGACCCGCGCCGTCACATAGGTCCTAGAGCAGCCGGAGATGGATGAGAGGATGATGCTGACTGTGCCAGGACCCGCGCCGTCACATAGGTCCTAGAGCAGCTGGAGATGGATGTGAGGATGATGCTGACTGTGCCAGGACCCGCGCCTGCACATAGGTCCTAGAGCAGCCGGAGATGGATGTGAGGATGATGCTGACTGTGTCAGGACCCGCGCCGTCACATAGGTCCTAGAGCAGCCGGAGATGGATGTGAGGATGATGGTGACTGTGCCAGGACCCGTGCCGTCACATAGGTCCTAGAGCAGCCGGAGATGGATGAGATGATGATGCTGACTGTGCCAGGACCCGCGCCGGCACATAGGTCCTAGAGCAGCCGGAGATGGATGTGAGGATGATGCTGACTGTGCCAGGACCCGCGCCGTCACATAGGTCCTAGAGCAGCCGGAGATGGATGTGAGGATGATGCTGACTGTGCCAGGACCCGTGCCGTCACATAGGTCCTAGAGCAGCCGGAGATGGATGAGATGATGATGCTGACTGTGCCAGGACCAGCGCCGTCACATAGGTCCTAGAGCAGCCGGAGATGGATGTGAGGATGATGCTGACTGTGCCAGGACCCGCGCCGTCACATAGGTCCTAGAGCAGCCGAAGATGGATGTGAGGATGATGCTGACTGTGCCAGGACCCGTGCCGTCACATAGGTCCTAGAGCAGCCGGAGATGGATGTGAGGATGATGCTGACTGTGCCAGGACCTGTGCCGTCACATAGGTCCTAGAGCAGCCGGAGATGGATGTGAGGATGATGCTGACTGTGCCAGGACCCGCGCCTGCACATCGGTACTAGAGCAGCCGGAGATGGATGTGAGGATGATGCTGACTGTGCCAGGACCCGCGCCGTCACATAGGTCCTAGAGCAGCTGGAGATGGATGTGAGGATGATGCTGACTGTGCCAGGACCAGCGCCGTCACATAGGTCCTAGAGCAGCCAGAGATGAATGTGAGCATGATGCTGACTGTGCCAGGACCCGCGCCTTCACATAGGTCCTAGAGCAGCCGGAGATGGATGTGAGGATGATGCTGACTGTGCCAGGACCCGCGCCTGCACATAGGTCCTAGAGCAGCCGGAGATGGATGTGAGGATGATGCTGACTGTGCCAGGACCCGCGCCGTCACATAGGTCCTAGAGCAGCCGGAGATGGATGTGAGGATGATGCTGACTGTGCCAGGACCCGCGCCTGCACATAGGTCCTAGAGCTGCTGGAGATGGATGTGAGAATGATGCTGACTGTGCCAGGACCCGCGCCGTCACATAGGTTCTAGAGCAGCTGGAGATGGATGTGAGGATGATGCTGACTGTGCCAGGACCAGCGCCTGCACATAGGTCCTAGAGCAGCTGGAGATGGATGTGAGGATGATGCTGACTGTGCCAGGACCCGCGCCTGCACATAGGTCCTAGAGCAGCCGGAGATGGATGTGAGGATGATCCTGACTGTGCCAGGACCCGCTCCTGCACATAGGTCCTAGAGCAGCTGGAGATGGATGTGAGGATGATGCTGACTGTGCCAGGACCAGCGCCGTCACATAGGTCCTAGAGCAGCCGGAGATGGATGTGAGGATGATGCTGACTGTGCCAGGACCCGCGCCTGCACATAGGTCCTAGAGCAGCCGGAGATGGATGTGAGGATGATGCTGACTGTGCCAGGACCAGCGCCTGCACATCGGTCCTAGAGCAGCCGGAGGATGATGCTGACTGTGCCAGGACCAGCGCCTGCACATAGGTCCTAGAGCAGCTGCAGATGGATGTGAGGATGATGCTGACTGTGCCAGGACCAGCGCCTGCACATAGGTCCTAGAGCAGCTGCAGATGGATGTGAGGATGATGCTGACTGTGCCAGGACCCGCGCCTGCACATAGGTTCTAGAGCAGCTGGAGATGGATGTGAGGATGATGCTGACTGTGCCAGGACCAGCGCCTGCACATAGGTCCTAGAGCAGCTGGAGATGGATGTGAGGATGATGCTGACTGTGCCAGGACCCGCGCCTGCACATAGGTCCTAGAGCAGCCGGAGATGGATGTGAGGATGATGCTGACTGTGCCACGACCAGCGCCTGCACATAGGTCCTAGAGCAGCTGGAGATGGATGTGAGGATGATGCTGACTGTGCCAGGACCCGCGCTGTCACATAGGTCCTAGAGCAACTGGAGATGGATGTGAAGATGATGCTGACTGTGCCAGGACCCGCGCCTGCACATAGGTCCTAGAGCAGCTGGAGATGGATGTGAGGATGATGCTGACTGTGCCAGGACTAGCGCCGTCACATAGGTCCTAGAGCAGCCGGAGATGGATGTGAGGATGATGCTGACTGTGCCAGGACCAGCGCCTGCACATAGGTCCTAGAGCAGCCGGAGATGGATGTGAGGATGATGCTGACTGTGCCAGGACCCGCGCCATCACATAGGTCCTAGATCAGCCGGAGATGGATGTGAGGATGATGCTGACTGTGCCAGGACCAGCGCCTGCACATAGGTCCTAGAGCAGCTGCAGATGGATGTGAGGATGATGCTGACTGTGCCAGGACCAGCGCCGTCAAATAGGTCCTAGAGCAGCCGGAGATGGATGTGAGGATGATGCTGACTGTGCCAGGACCCGCGCCGTCACATAGGTCCTAGAGCAGCCGGAGATGGATGTGAGGATGATGCTGACTGTGCCAGGACCCGCGCCGTCACATAGGTCCTAGAGCAGCCGGAGATGGATGTGAGGATGATGCTGACTGTGCCAGGACCCGCGCCTGCACATAGGTCCTAGAGCAGCTGCAGATGGATGTGAGGATGATGCTGACTGTGCCAGGAGCCGCGTCTGCACATAGGTCCTAGAGCAGCCAGAGATTGATGTGAGGATGATGCTGACTGTGCACAGGACCAGCGCCTGCACATAGGTCCTAGAGCAGCCGGAGATGGATGTGAGGATGATGCTGACTGTGCCAGGACCCGCGCCTGCACATAGGTCCTAGAGCAGCTGCAGATGGATGTGAGGATGATGCTGACTGTGCCAGGACCCGCTCCGTCACATAGGTCCTAGAGCAGCCGGAGATGGATGTGAGGATGATGCTGACTGTCCCAGGACCCGCGCCGTCACATAGGTCCTAGAGCAGCCAGAGATGGATGTGAGGATGATGCTGACTGTGCCAGGACCCGCGCCGTCACATAGGTCCTAGAGCAGCCGGAGATGGATGTGAGGATGATGCTGACTGTGCCAGGACCCGCGCCGTCACATAGGTCCTAGAGCAGCCGGAGATGGATGTGAGGATGATGCTGACTGTGCCAGGACCCGCGCCGTCACATAGGTCCTAGAGCAGCCGGAGATGGATGTGAGGATGATGCTGACTGTGCCAGGACCCGCGCCTGCACATAGGTCCTAGAGCAGCCGGAGATGGATGTGAGGATGATGCTGACTGTGCCAGGACCCGCGCCTGCACATAGGTCCTAGAGCAGCCGGAGATGGATGTGAGAATGATGCTGACTGTGCCAGGACCCGCGCCTGCACATAGGTCCTAGAGCAGCCGGAGATGGATGTGAGGATGATGCTGACTGTGCCAGGACCCGCGCCTGCACATAGGTCCTAGAGCAGCCGGAGATGGATGTGAGAATGATGCTGACTGTGCCAGGACCCGCGCCTGCACATAGGTCCTAGAGCAGCCGGAGATGGATGTGAGGATGATGCTGACTGTGCCAGGACCCGCGCCTGCACATAGGTCCTAGAGCAGCCGGAGATGGATGTGAGGATGATGCTGACTGTGCCAGGACCCGCGCCTACACATAGGTCCTAAAGCAGCCGGAGATGGATGTGAGGATGGTGCTGACTGTGCCAGGACCCGTGCTGTCACATAGGTCCTAGAGCAGCTGGAGATGGATGTGAGGATGATGCTGACTGTGCCAGGACCCGCGCCTGCACATAGGTCCTAGAGCAGCCGGAGATGGATGTGAGGATGATGCTGACTGTGCCAGGACCCACGCCGTCACATAGGTCCTAGAGCAGCCGGAGATGGATGTGAGGATGATGCTGACTGTGCCAGGACCAGCGCCTGCACATCGGTCCTAGAGCAGCCGGAGATGGATGTGAGGATGATGCTGACTGTGCCAGGACCAGCGCCTGCACATAGGTCCTAGAGCAGCCGGAGATGGATGTGAGGATGATGCTGACTGTGCCAGGACCAGCGCCTGCACATAGGTCCTAGAGCAGCTGGAGATGGATGTGAGGATGATGCTGACTGTGCCAGGACCCGCGCCGTCACATAGGTCCTGGAGCAACTGGAGATGGATGTGAGGATGATGCTGACTGTGCCAGGACCAGCGCCGTCACATAGGTCCTAGAGCAGCCGGAGATGGATGTGAGAATGATGCTGACAGTGCCAGGACCCGCGCCGTCACATAGGTCCTAGAGCAGCCGGAGATGGATGTGAGGATGATGCTGACTGTGCCAGGACCTGCGCCTGCACATAGGTCCTAGAGCAGCTGCAGATGCATGTGAGGATGATGCTGACTGTGCCAGGACCAGCGCCGTCACATAGGTCCTAGAGCAGCCGGAGATGGATGTGAGGATGATGCTGACTGTGCCAGGACCCGCGCCTGCACATTGGTCCTAGAGCAGCTGCAGATGGATGTGAGGATGATGCTGACTGTGCCAGGACCCGCGCCGTCACATAGGTCCTAGAGCAGCTGGAGATGGATGTGAGGATGATGCTGACTGTGCCAGGACCCGCCCCGTCACATAGGTCCTAGAGCAACTGCAGATGGATGTGAGTATGATGCTGACTGTGCCAGGACCCGCGCCGTCACATAGGTCCTAGAGCAGCCGGAGATGGATGTGAGGATGATGCTGACTGTGCCAGGACCCGCGCCGTCACATAGGTCCTAGAGCAGCCGGAGATGGATGTGAGGATGATGCTGACTGTGCCAGGACCCGCGCCGTCACATAGGTCCTAGAGCAGCCGGAGATGGATGTGAGGATGATGCTGACTGTGCCAGGACCCGCGCCTGCACATAGGTCCTAGAGCAGCTGCAGATGGATGTGAGGATGATGCTGACTGTGCCAGGACCAGCGCCTGCACATAGGTCCTAGAGCAGCTGCAGATGGATGTGAGGATGATGCTGACTGTGCCAGGACCCGCGCCTGCACATAGGTCCTAGAGCAGCCGGAGATGGATGTGAGGATGATGCTGACTGTGCCACGACCAGCGCCTGCACATAGGTCCTAGAGCAGCTGGAGATGGATGTGAGGATGATGCTGACTGTGCCAGGACCCGCGCCGTCACATAGGTCCTAGAGCAACTGGAGATGGATGTGAGGATGATGCTGACTGTGCCAGGACCAGCGCCTGCACATAGGTCCTAGAGCAGCCGGACATGGATGTGAGGATGATGCTGACTGTGCCAGGACCCGCGCCTGCACATCGGTCCTAGAGCAGCCGGAGATGGATGTGAGGATGATGCTGACTGTGCCAGGACCCGCGCCGTCACATAGGTCCTAGAGCAGCCGGAGATGGATGTGAGGATGATGCTGACTGTGCCAGGACCCGCGCCGTCACATAGGTCCTAGAGCAGCCGGAGATGGATGTGAGGATGATGCTGACTGTGCCAGGACCCGCACCTGCACATAGGTCCTAGAGCAGCCGGAGATGGATGTGAGGATGATGCTGACTGTGCCAGGACCCGCGCCGTCACATAGGTCCTAGAGCAGCTGGAGATGGATGTGAGGATGATGCTGACTGCGCCAGGACCAGCGCCTGCACATAGGTCCTAGAGCAGCTGCAGATGGATGTGAGGATGATGCTGACTGTGCCAGGACCCGCGCCGTCACATAGGTCCTAGAGCAGCCGGAGATGGATGTGAGGATGATGCTGACAGTGCCAGGACCCGCGCCGTCACATAGGTCCTAGAGCAGCCGGAGATGGATGTGAGGATGATGCTGACTGTGCCAGGACCCGCGCTGTCATATAGGTCCTAGAGCAGCCGGAGATGGATGTGAGGATGATGCTGACTGTGCCAGGACCCGCGCCTGCACATAGGTCCTAGAGCAGCCGGAGATGGATGTGAGGATGATGCTGACTGTGCCAGGACCCGCGCCATCACATAGGTCCTAGAGCAGCCGGAGATGGATGTGAGGATGATGCTGACTGTGCCAGGACCCGCGCCGTCACATAGGTCCTAGAGCAGCCGGAGATGGATGTGAGGATGATGCTGACTGTGCCAGGACCCGCGCTGTCATATAGGTCCTAGAGCAGCTGGAGATGGATGTGAGGATGATGCTGACTGTTCCAGGACCCGCGCCGTCACATAGGTCCTAGAGCAGCCGGAGATGGATGTGAGGATGATGCTGACTGTGCCAGGACCCGCGCCTGCACATAGGTCCTAGAGCAGCCGGAGATGGATGTGAGGATGATGCTGACTGTGCCAGGACCCGCGCCGTCACATCGGTCCTAGAGCAGCCGGAGATGGATGTGAGGATGATGTTGACTGTGCCAGGACCAGCGCCTGCACATAGGTCCTAGAGCAGCTGGAGATGAATGTGAGGATGATGCTGACTGTTCCAGGACCCGCGCTGTCACATAGGTCCTAGAGCAGCTGGAGATGGATGTGAGGATGATGCTGACTGTGCCAGGACCCGCGCCGTCACATAGGTCCTAGAGCAGCCGGAGATGGATGTGAGGATGATGCTGACTGTGCCAGGACCAGCGCCTGCACATAGGTCCTAGAGCAGCTGGAGATGAATGTGAGGATGATGCTGACTGTTCCAGGACCCGCGCCTGCACATAGGTCCTAGAGCAGCTGCAGATGGATGTGAGGATGATGCTGACTGTGCCAGGACCCGTGCCTGCACATAGGTCCTAGAGCAGCCGGAGATGGATGTGAGGATGATGCTGACTGTGCCAGGACCCGTGCCGTCACATAGGTCCTAGAGCAGCTGCAGATGGATGTGAGGATGATGCTGACTGTGCCAGGACCAGCGCCGTCACATAGGTCCTAGAGCAGCCGGAGATGGATGTGAGGATGATGCTGACTGTGCCAGGAACCGCGCCTGCACATAGGTCCTAGAGCAGCTGCAGATGGATGTGAGGATGATGCTGACTGTGCCAGGACCCGCGCCTGCACATAGGTCCTAGAGCAGCCGGAGATGGATGTGAGGATGATGCTGACTGTGCCAGGACCCGCGCCTGCACATAGGTCCTAGAGCAGCCGGAGATGGATGTGAGGATGATGCTGACTGTGCCAGGACCAGCGCCTGCACATAGGTCCTAGAGCAGCCGGAGATGGATGTGAGGATGATGCTGACTGTGCCAGGACCCGCGCCTGCACATAGGTCCTAGAGCAGCCGGAGATGGATGTGAGGATGATGCTGACTGTGCCAGGACCCGCGCCGTCACATAGGTCCTAGAGCAGCCAGAGATGGATGTGAGGATGATGCTGACTGTGCCAGGACCAGCGCCTGCACATAGGTCCTAGAGCAGCCGGACATGGATGTGAGGATGATGCTGACTGTGCCATGACCCGCGCCTGCACATCGGTCCTAGAGCAGCCGGAGATGGATGTGAGGATGATGCTGACTGTGCCAGGACCCGCGCCGTCACATAGGTCCTAGAGCAGCCGGAGATGGATGTGAGGATGATGCTGACTGTGCCAGGACCCGCGCCGTCACATAGGTCCTAGAGCAGCCGGAGATGGATGTGAGGATGATGCTGACTGTGCCAGAACCCGCGCCTGCACATAGGTCCTAGAGCAGCCGGAGATGGATGTGAGGATGATGCTGACTGTGTCAGGACCCGCGCCGTCACATAGGTCCTAGAGCAGCCGGAGATGGATGAGAGGATGATGCTGACTGTGCCAGGACCCGCGCCGTCACATAGGTCCTAGAACAGCCGGAGATGGATGTGAGGATGGTGCTGACTGTGCCAGGACCCGTGCCGTCACATAGGTCCTAGAGCAGCCAGAGATGGATGTGAGGATGATGCTGACTGTGCCAGGACCCGCGCCGTCACATAGGTCCTAGAGCAGCCGGAGATGGATGAGAGGATGATGCTGACTGTGCCAGGACCCGCGCCGTCACATAGGTCCTAGAGCAGCTGGAGATGGATGTGAGGATGATGCTGACTGTGCCAGGACCCGCGCCTGCACATAGGTCCTAGAGCAGCCGGAGATGGATGTGAGGATGATGCTGACTGTGTCAGGACCCGCGCCGTCACATAGGTCCTAGAGCAGCCGGAGATGGATGTGAGGATGATGCTGACTGTGCCAGGACCCGTGCCGTCACATAGGTCCTAGAGCAGCCGGAGATGGATGAGATGATGATGCTGACTGTGCCAGGACCCGCGCCGGCACATAGGTCCTAGAGCAGCCGGAGATGGATGTGAGGATGATGCTGACTGTGCCAGGACCCGCGCCGTCACATAGGTCCTAGAGCAGCCGGAGATGGATGTGAGGATGATGCTGACTGTGCCAGGACCCGTGCCGTCACATAGGTCCTAGAGCAGCCGGAGATGGATGAGATGATGATGCTGACTGTGCCAGGACCAGCGCCGTCACATAGGTCCTAGAGCAGCCGGAGATGGATGTGAGGATGATGCTGACTGTGCCAGGACCCGCGCCGTCACATAGGTCCTAGAGCAGCCGAAGATGGATGTGAGGATGATGCTGACTGTGCCAGGACCCGTGCCGTCACATAGGTCCTAGAGCAGCCGGAGATGGATGTGAGGATGATGCTGACTGTGCCAGGACCTGTGCCGTCACATAGGTCCTAGAGCAGCCGGAGATGGATGTGAGGATGATGCTGACTGTGCCAGGACCCGCGCCTGCACATCGGTACTAGAGCAGCCGGAGATGGATGTGAGGATGATGCTGACTGTGCCAGGACCCGCGCCGTCACATAGGTCCTAGAGCAGCTGGAGATGGATGTGAGGATGATGCTGACTGTGCCAGGACCAGCGCCGTCACATAGGTCCTAGAGCAGCCAGAGATGAATGTGAGGATGATGCTGACTGTGCCAGGACCCGCGCCTTCACATAGGTCCTAGAGCAGCCGGAGATGGATGTGAGGATGATGCTGACTGTGCCAGGACCCGCGCCTGCACATAGGTCCTAGAGCAGCCGGAGATGGATGTGAGGATGATGCTGACTGTGCCAGGACCCGCGCCGTCACATAGGTCCTAGAGCAGCCGGAGATGGATGTGAGGATGATGCTGACTGTGCCAGGACCCGCGCCTGCACATAGGTCCTAGAGCTGCTGGAGATGGATGTGAGAATGATGCTGACTGTGCCAGGACCCGCGCCGTCACATAGGTTCTAGAGCAGCTGGAGATGGATGTGAGGATGATGCTGACTGTGCCAGGACCAGCGCCTGCACATAGGTCCTAGAGCAGCTGGAGATGGATGTGAGGATGATGCTGACTGTGCCAGGACCCGCGCCTGCACATAGGTCCTAGAGCAGCCGGAGATGGATGTGAGGATGATGCTGACTGTGCCAGGACCCGCGCCGTCACATAGGTCCTAGAGCAGCCGGAGATGGATGTGAGGATGATGCTGACTGTGCCAGGACCCGCGCTGTCATATAGGTCCTAGAGCAGCCGGAGATGGATGTGAGGATGATGCTGACTGTGCCAGGACCCGCGCCTGCACATAGGTCCTAGAGCAGCCGGAGATGGATGTGAGGATGATGCTGACTGTGCCAGGACCCGCGCCATCACATAGGTCCTAGAGCAGCCGGAGATGGATGTGAGGATGATGCTGACTGTGCCAGGACCCGCGCCGTCACATAGGTCCTAGAGCAGCCGGAGATGGATGTGAGGATGATGCTGACTGTGCCAGGACCCGCGCTGTCATATAGGTCCTAGAGCAGCTGGAGATGGATGTGAGGATGATGCTGACTGTTCCAGGACCCGCGCCGTCACATAGGTCCTAGAGCAGCCGGAGATGGATGTGAGGATGATGCTGACTGTGCCAGGACCCGCGCCTGCACATAGGTCCTAGAGCAGCCGGAGATGGATGTGAGGATGATGCTGACTGTGCCAGGAACCGCGCCGTCACATCGGTCCTAGAGCAGCCGGAGATGGATGTGAGGATGATGTTGACTGTGCCAGGACCAGCGCCTGCACATAGGTCCTAGAGCAGCTGGAGATGAATGTGAGGATGATGCTGACTGTTCCAGGACCCGCGCTGTCACATAGGTCCTAGAGCAGCTGGAGATGGATGTGAGGATGATGCTGACTGTGCCAGGACCCGCGCCGTCACATAGGTCCTAGAGCAGCCGGAGATGGATGTGAGGATGATGCTGACTGTGCCAGGACCAGCGCCTGCACATAGGTCCTAGAGCAGCTGGAGATGAATGTGAGGATGATGCTGACTGTTCCAGGACCCGCGCCTGCACATAGGTCCTAGAGCAGCTGCAGATGGAGGTGAGGATGATGCTGACTGTGCCAGGACCCGTGCCTGCACATAGGTCCTAGAGCAGCCGGAGATGGATGTGAGGATGATGCTGACTGTGCCAGGACCCGTGCCGTCACATAGGTCCTAGAGCAGCTGCAGATGGATGTGAGGATGATGCTGACTGTGCCAGGACCAGCGCCGTCACATAGGTCCTAGAGCAGCCGGAGATGGATGTGAGGATGATGCTGACTGTGCCAGGAACCGCGCCTGCACATAGGTCCTAGAGCAGCTGCAGATGGATGTGAGGATGATGCTGACTGTGCCAGGACCCGCGCCTGCACATAGGTCCTAGAGCAGCCGGAGATGGATGTGAGGATGATGCTGACTGTGCCAGGACCCGCGCCTGCACATAGGTCCTAGAGCAGCCGGAGATGGATGTGAGGATGATGCTGACTGTGCCAGGACCAGCGCCTGCACATAGGTCCTAGAGCAGCCGGAGATGGATGTGAGGATGATGCTGACTGTGCCAGGACCCGCGCCTGCACATAGGTCCTAGAGCAGCCGGAGATGGATGTGAGGATGATGCTGACTGTGCCAGGACCCGCGCCGTCACATAGGTCCTAGAGCAGCCAGAGATGGATGTGAGGATGATGCTGACTGTGCCAGGACCAGCGCCTGCACATAGGTCCTAGAGCAGCCGGACATGGATGTGAGGATGATGCTGACTGTGCCATGACCCGCGCCTGCACATCGGTCCTAGAGCAGCCGGAGATGGATGTGAGGATGATGCTGACTGTGCCAGGACCCGCGCCGTCACATAGGTCCTAGAGCAGCCGGAGATGGATGTGAGGATGATGCTGACTGTGCCAGGACCCGCGCCGTCACATAGGTCCTAGAGCAGCCGGAGATGGATGTGAGGATGATGCTGATTGTGCCAGAACCCGCGCCTGCACATAGGTCCTAGAGCAGCCGGAGATGGATGTGAGGATGATGCTGACTGTGTCAGGACCCGCGCCGTCACATAGGTCCTAGAGCAGCCGGAGATGGATGAGAGGATGATGCTGACTGTGCCAGGACCCGCGCCGTCACATAGGTCCTAGAACAGCCGGAGATGGATGTGAGGATGGTGCTGACTGTGCCAGGACCCGTGCCGTCACATAGGTCCTAGAGCAGCCAGAGATGGATGTGAGGATGATGCTGACTGTGCCAGGACCCGCGCCGTCACATAGGTCCTAGAGCAGCCGGAGATGGATGAGAGGATGATGCTGACTGTGCCAGGACCCGCGCCGTCACATAGGTCCTAGAGCAGCTGGAGATGGATGTGAGGATGATGCTGACTGTGCCAGGACCCGCGCCTGCACATAGGTCCTAGAGCAGCCGGAGATGGATGTGAGGATGATGCTGACTGTGTCAGGACCCGCGCCGTCACATAGGTCCTAGAGCAGCCGGAGATGGATGTGAGGATGATGGTGACTGTGCCAGGACCCGTGCCGTCACATAGGTCCTAGAGCAGCCGGAGATGGATGAGATGATGATGCTGACTGTGCCAGGACCCGCGCCGGCACATAGGTCCTAGAGCAGCCGGAGATGGATGTGAGGATGATGCTGACTGTGCCAGGACCCGCGCCGTCACATAGGTCCTAGAGCAGCCGGAGATGGATGTGAGGATGATGCTGACTGTGCCAGGACCCGTGCCGTCACATAGGTCCTAGAGCAGCCGGAGATGGATGAGATGATGATGCTGACTGTGCCAGGACCAGCGCCGTCACATAGGTCCTAGAGCAGCCGGAGATGGATGTGAGGATGATGCTGACTGTGCCAGGACCCGCGCCGTCACATAGGTCCTAGAGCAGCCGAAGATGGATGTGAGGATGATGCTGACTGTGCCAGGACCCGTGCCGTCACATAGGTCCTAGAGCAGCCGGAGATGGATGTGAGGATGATGCTGACTGTGCCAGGACCTGTGCCGTCACATAGGTCCTAGAGCAGCCGGAGATGGATGTGAGGATGATGCTGACTGTGCCAGGACCCGCGCCTGCACATCGGTACTAGAGCAGCCGGAGATGGATGTGAGGATGATGCTGACTGTGCCAGGACCCGCGCCGTCACATAGGTCCTAGAGCAGCTGGAGATGGATGTGAGGATGATGCTGACTGTGCCAGGACCAGCGCCGTCACATAGGTCCTAGAGCAGCCAGAGATGAATGTGAGCATGATGCTGACTGTGCCAGGACCCGCGCCTTCACATAGGTCCTAGAGCAGCCGGAGATGGATGTGAGGATGATGCTGACTGTGCCAGGACCCGCGCCTGCACATAGGTCCTAGAGCAGCCGGAGATGGATGTGAGGATGATGCTGACTGTGCCAGGACCCGCGCCGTCACATAGGTCCTAGAGCAGCCGGAGATGGATGTGAGGATGATGCTGACTGTGCCAGGACCCGCGCCTGCACATAGGTCCTAGAGCTGCTGGAGATGGATGTGAGAATGATGCTGACTGTGCCAGGACCCGCGCCGTCACATAGGTTCTAGAGCAGCTGGAGATGGATGTGAGGATGATGCTGACTGTGCCAGGACCAGCGCCTGCACATAGGTCCTAGAGCAGCTGGAGATGGATGTGAGGATGATGCTGACTGTGCCAGGACCCGCGCCTGCACATAGGTCCTAGAGCAGCCGGAGATGGATGTGAGGATGATCCTGACTGTGCCAGGACCCGCTCCTGCACATAGGTCCTAGAGCAGCTGGAGATGGATGTGAGGATGATGCTGACTGTGCCAGGACCAGCGCCGTCACATAGGTCCTAGAGCAGCCGGAGATGGATGTGAGGATGATGCTGACTGTGCCAGGACCCGCGCCTGCACATAGGTCCTAGAGCAGCCGGAGATGGATGTGAGGATGATGCTGACTGTGCCAGGACCAGCGCCTGCACATCGGTCCTAGAGCAGCCGGAGGATGATGCTGACTGTGCCAGGACCAGCGCCTGCACATAGGTCCTAGAGCAGCTGCAGATGGATGTGAGGATGATGCTGACTGTGCCAGGACCAGCGCCTGCACATAGGTCCTAGAGCAGCTGCAGATGGATGTGAGGATGATGCTGACTGTGCCAGGACCCGCGCCTGCACATAGGTTCTAGAGCAGCTGGAGATGGATGTGAGGATGATGCTGACTGTGCCAGGACCAGCGCCTGCACATAGGTCCTAGAGCAGCTGGAGATGGATGTGAGGATGATGCTGACTGTGCCAGGACCCGCGCCTGCACATAGGTCCTAGAGCAGCCGGAGATGGATGTGAGGATGATGCTGACTGTGCCACGACCAGCGCCTGCACATAGGTCCTAGAGCAGCTGGAGATGGATGTGAGGATGATGCTGACTGTGCCAGGACCCGCGCTGTCACATAGGTCCTAGAGCAACTGGAGATGGATGTGAGGATGATGCTGACTGTGCCAGGACCCGCGCCTGCACATAGGTCCTAGAGCAGCTGGAGATGGATGTGAGGATGATGCTGACTGTGCCAGGACTAGCGCCGTCACATAGGTCCTAGAGCAGCCGGAGATGGATGTGAGGATGATGCTGACTGTGCCAGGACCAGCGCCTGCACATAGGTCCTAGAGCAGCCGGAGATGGATGTGAGGATGATGCTGACTGTGCCAGGACCCGCGCCATCACATAGGTCCTAGATCAGCCGGAGATGGATGTGAGGATGATGCTGACTGTGCCAGGACCAGCGCCTGCACATAGGTCCTAGAGCAGCTGCAGATGGATGTGAGGATGATGCTGACTGTGCCAGGACCAGCGCCGTCACATAGGTCCTAGAGCAGCCGGAGATGGATGTGAGGATGATGCTGACTGTGCCAGGACCCGCGCCGTCACATAGGTCCTAGAGCAGCCGGAGATGGATGTGAGGATGATGCTGACTGTGCCAGGACCCGCGCCGTCACATAGGTCCTAGAGCAGCCGGAGATGGATGTGAGGATGATGCTGACTGTGCCAGGACCCGCGCCTGCACATAGGTCCTAGAGCAGCTGCAGATGGATGTGAGGATGATGCTGACTGTGCCAGGAGCCGCGTCTGCACATAGGTCCTAGAGCAGCCAGAGATTGATGTGAGGATGATGCTGACTGTGCACAGGACCAGCGCCTGCACATAGGTCCTAGAGCAGCCGGAGATGGATGTGAGGATGATGCTGACTGTGCCAGGACCCGCGCCTGCACATAGGTCCTAGAGCAGCTGCAGATGGATGTGAGGATGATGCTGACTGTGCCAGGACCCGCTCCGTCACATAGGTCCTAGAGCAGCCGGAGATGGATGTGAGGATGATGCTGACTGTCCCAGGACCCGCGCCGTCACATAGGTCCTAGAGCAGCCAGAGATGGATGTGAGGATGATGCTGACTGTGCCAGGACCCGCGCCGTCACATAGGTCCTAGAGCAGCCGGAGATGGATGTGAGGATGATGCTGACTGTGCCAGGACCCGCGCCGTCACATAGGTCCTAGAGCAGCCGGAGATGGATGTGAGGATGATGCTGACTGTGCCAGGACCCGCGCCGTCACATAGGTCCTAGAGCAGCCGGAGATGGATGTGAGGATGATGCTGACTGTGCCAGGACCCGCGCCTGCACATAGGTCCTAGAGCAGCCGGAGATGGATGTGAGGATGATGCTGACTGTGCCAGGACCCGCGCCTGCACATAGGTCCTAGAGCAGCCGGAGATGGATGTGAGAATGATGCTGACTGTGCCAGGACCCGCGCCTGCACATAGGTCCTAGAGCAGCCGGAGATGGATGTGAGGATGATGCTGACTGTGCCAGGACCCGCGCCTGCACATAGGTCCTAGAGCAGCCGGAGATGGATGTGAGAATGATGCTGACTGTGCCAGGACCCGCGCCTGCACATAGGTCCTAGAGCAGCCGGAGATGGATGTGAGGATGATGCTGACTGTGCCAGGACCCGCGCCTGCACATAGGTCCTAGAGCAGCCGGAGATGGATGTGAGGATGATGCTGACTGTGCCAGGACCCGCGCCTACACATAGGTCCTAAAGCAGCCGGAGATGGATGTGAGGATGGTGCTGACTGTGCCAGGACCCGTGCTGTCACATAGGTCCTAGAGCAGCTGGAGATGGATGTGAGGATGATGCTGACTGTGCCAGGACCCGCGCCTGCACATAGGTCCTAGAGCAGCCGGAGATGGATGTGAGGATGATGCTGACTGTGCCAGGACCCGCGCCGTCACATAGGTCCTAGAGCAGCCGGAGATGGATGTGAGGATGATGCTGACTGTGCCAGGACCAGCGCCTGCACATCGGTCCTAGAGCAGCCGGAGATGGATGTGAGGATGATGCTGACTGTGCCAGGACCAGCGCCTGCACATAGGTCCTAGAGCAGCCGGAGATGGATGTGAGGATGATGCTGACTGTGCCAGGACCAGCGCCTGCACATAGGTCCTAGAGCAGCTGGAGATGGATGTGAGGATGATGCTGACTGTGCCAGGACCCGCGCCGTCACATAGGTCCTGGAGAAACTGGAGATGGATGTGAGGATGATGCTGACTGTGCCAGGACCAGCGCCGTCACATAGGTCCTAGAGCAGCCGGAGATGGATGTGAGAATGATGCTGACAGTGCCAGGACCCGCGCCGTCACATAGGTCCTAGAGCAGCCGGAGATGGATGTGAGGATGATGCTGACTGTGCCAGGACCTGCGCCTGCACATAGGTCCTAGAGCAGCTGCAGATGCATGTGAGGATGATGCTGACTGTGCCAGGACCAGCGCCGTCACATAGGTCCTAGAGCAGCCGGAGATGGATGTGAGGATGATGCTGACTGTGCCAGGACCCGCGCCTGCACATTGGTCCTAGAGCAGCTGCAGATGGATGTGAGGATGATGCTGACTGTGCCAGGACCCGCGCCGTCACATAGGTCCTAGAGCAGCTGGAGATGGATGTGAGGATGATGCTGACTGTGCCAGGACCCGCCCCGTCACATAGGTCCTAGAGCAACTGCAGATGGATGTGAGTATGATGCTGACTGTGCCAGGACCCGCGCCGTCACATAGGTCCTAGAGCAGCCGGAGATGGATGTGAGGATGATGCTGACTGTGCCAGGACCCGCGCCGTCACATAGGTCCTAGAGCAGCCGGAGATGGATGTGAGGATGATGCTGACTGTGCCAGGACCCGCGCCGTCACATAGGTCCTAGAGCAGCCGGAGATGGATGTGAGGATGATGCTGACTGTGCCAGGACCCGCGCCTGCACATAGGTCCTAGAGCAGCTGCAGATGGATGTGAGGATGATGCTGACTGTGCCAGGACCAGCGCCTGCACATAGGTCCTAGAGCAGCTGCAGATGGATGTGAGGATGATGCTGACTGTGCCAGGACCCGCGCCTGCACATAGGTCCTAGAGCAGCCGGAGATGGATGTGAGGATGATGCTGACTGTGCCACGACCAGCGCCTGCACATAGGTCCTAGAGCAGCTGGAGATGGATGTGAGGATGATGCTGACTGTGCCAGGACCCGCGCCGTCACATAGGTCCTAGAGCAACTGGAGATGGATGTGAGGATGATGCTGACTGTGCCAGGACCCGCGCCTGCACATAGGTCCTAGAGCAGCTGGAGATGGATGTGAGGATGATGCTGACTGTGCCAGGACTAGCGCCTGCACATAGGTCCTAGAGCAGCCGGAGATGGATGTGAGGATGATGCTGACAGTGCCAGGACCCGCGCCGTCACATAGGTCCTAGAGCAGCCGGAGATGGATGTGAGGATGATGCTGACTGTGCCAGGACCCGCGCCTGCACATAGGTCCTAGAGCAGCTGGAGATGGATGTGAGGATGATGCTGACTGTGCCAGGACCCGCGCCATCACATAGGTCCTAGATCAGCCGGAGATGGATGTGAGGATGATGCTGACTGTGCCAGGACCAGCGCCTGCACATAGGTCCTAGAGCAGCCGGAGATGGATGTGAGGATGATGCTGACTGTGCCAGGACCCGCGCCTGCACATAGGTCCTAGAGCAGCTGGAGATGGATGTGAGGATGATGCTGACTGTGCCAGGACCCGCGCCATCACATAGGTCCTAGATCAGCCGGACATGGATGTGAGGATGATGCTGACTGTGCCAGGACCCGCGCCTGCACATAGGTCCTAGAGCAGCCGGAGATGGATGTGAGGATGATGCTGACTGTGCCAGGACCCGCGCCATCACATAGGTCCTAGATCAGCCGGAGATGGATGTGAGGATGATGCTGACTGTGCCAGGACCAGCGCCTGCACATAGGTCCTAGAGCAGCTGCAGATGGATGTGAGGATGATGCTGACTGTGCCAGGACCAGCGCCGTCACATAGGTCCTAGAGCAGCCGGAGATGGATGTGAGGATGATGCTGACTGTGCCAGGACCCGCGCCGTCACATAGGTCCTAGAGCAGCCGGAGATGGATGTGAGGATGATGCTGACTGTGCCAGGACCCGCGCCGTCACATAGGTCCTAGAGCAGCCGGAGATGGATGTGAGAATGATGCTGACTGTGCCAGGACCCGCGCCTGCACATAGGTCCTAGAGCAGCTGCAGATGGATGTGAGGATGATGCTGACTGTGCCAGGACCCGCGTCTGCACATAGGTCCTAGAGCAGCCGGAGATTGATGTGAGGATGATGCTGACTGTGCCAGGACCAGCGCCTGCACATAGGTCCTAGAGCAGCCGGAGATGGATGTGAGGATGATGCTGACTGTGCCAGGACCCGCGCCTGCACATAGGTCCTAGAGCAGCCGGAGATGGATGTGAGAATGATGCTGACTGTGCCAGGACCCGCGCCTGCACATAGGTCCTAGAGCAGCCGGAGATGGATGTGAGGATGATGCTGACTGTGCCAGGACCCGCGCCTGCACATAGGTCCTAGAGCAGCCGGAGATGGATGTGAGGATGATGCTGACTGTGCCAGGACCCGCGCCTACACATAGGTCCTAAAGCAGCCGGAGATGGATGTGAGGATGGTGCTGACTGTGCCAGGACCCGTGCTGTCACATAGGTCCTAGAGCAGCTGGAGATGGATGTGAGGATGATGCTGACTGTGCCAGGACCCGCGCCTGCACATAGGTCCTAGAGCAGCCGGAGATGGATGTGAGGATGATGCTGACTGTGCCAGGACCCGCGCCGTCACATAGGTCCTAGAGCAGCCGGAGATGGATGTGAGGATGATGCTGACTGTGCCAGGACCAGCGCCTGCACATCGGTCCTAGAGCAGCCGGAGATGGATGTGAGGATGATGCTGACTGTGCCAGGACCAGCGCCTGCACATAGGTCCTAGAGCAGCCGGAGATGGATGTGAGGATGATGCTGACTGTGCCAGGACCAGCGCCTGCACATAGGTCCTAGAGCAGCTGGAGATGGATGTGAGGATGATGCTGACTGTGCCAGGACCCGCGCCGTCACATAGGTCCTGGAGCAACTGGAGATGGATGTGAGGATGATGCTGACTGTGCCAGGACCAGCGCCGTCACATAGGTCCTAGAGCAGCCGGAGATGGATGTGAGAATGATGCTGACAGTGCCAGGACCCGCGCCGTCACATAGGTCCTAGAGCAGCCGGAGATGGATGTGAGGATGATGCTGACTGTGCCAGGACCTGCGCCTGCACATAGGTCCTAGAGCAGCTGCAGATGCATGTGAGGATGATGCTGACTGTGCCAGGACCAGCGCCGTCACATAGGTCCTAGAGCAGCCGGAGATGGATGTGAGGATGATGCTGACTGTGCCAGGACCCGCGCCTGCACATTGGTCCTAGAGCAGCTGCAGATGGATGTGAGGATGATGCTGACTGTGCCAGGACCCGCGCCGTCACATAGGTCCTAGAGCAGCTGGAGATGGATGTGAGGATGATGCTGACTGTGCCAGGACCCGCCCCGTCACATAGGTCCTAGAGCAACTGCAGATGGATGTGAGTATGATGCTGACTGTGCCAGGACCCGCGCCGTCACATAGGTCCTAGAGCAGCCGGAGATGGATGTGAGGATGATGCTGACTGTGCCAGGACCCGCGCCGTCACATAGGTCCTAGAGCAGCCGGAGATGGATGTGAGGATGATGCTGACTGTGCCAGGACCCGCGCCGTCACATAGGTCCTAGAGCAGCCGGAGATGGATGTGAGGATGATGCTGACTGTGCCAGGACCCGCGCCTGCACATAGGTCCTAGAGCAGCTGCAGATGGATGTGAGGATGATGCTGACTGTGCCAGGACCAGCGCCTGCACATAGGTCCTAGAGCAGCTGCAGATGGATGTGAGGATGATGCTGACTGTGCCAGGACCCGCGCCTGCACATAGGTCCTAGAGCAGCCGGAGATGGATGTGAGGATGATGCTGACTGTGCCATGACCAGCGCCTGCACATAGGTCCTAGAGCAGCTGGAGATGGATGTGAGGATGATGCTGACTGTGCCAGGACCCGCGCCGTCACATAGGTCCTAGAGCAACTGGAGATGGATGTGAGGATGATGCTGACTGTGCCAGGACCCGCGCCTGCACATAGGTCCTAGAGCAGCTGGAGATGGATGTGAGGATGATGCTGACTGTGCCAGGACTAGCGCCTGCACATAGGTCCTAGAGCAGCCGGAGATGGATGTGAGGATGATGCTGACAGTGCCAGGACCCGCGCCGTCACATAGGTCCTAGAGCAGCCGGAGATGGATGTGAGGATGATGCTGACTGTGCCAGGACCCGCGCCTGCACATAGGTCCTAGAGCAGCTGGAGATGGATGTGAGGATGATGCTGACTGTGCCAGGACCCGCGCCATCACATAGGTCCTAGATCAGCCGGAGATGGATGTGAGGATGATGCTGACTGTGCCAGGACCAGCGCCTGCACATAGGTCCTAGAGCAGCCGGAGATGGATGTGAGGATGATGCTGACTGTGCCAGGACCCGCGCCTGCACATAGGTCCTAGAGCAGCTGGAGATGGATGTGAGGATGATGCTGACTGTGCCAGGACCCGCGCCATCACATAGGTCCTAGATCAGCCGGACATGGATGTGAGGATGATGCTGACTGTGCCAGGACCCGCGCCTGCACATAGGTCCTAGAGCAGCCGGAGATGGATGTGAGGATGATGCTGACTGTGCCAGGACCCGCGCCATCACATAGGTCCTAGATCAGCCGGAGATGGATGTGAGGATGATGCTGACTGTGCCAGGACCAGCGCCTGCACATAGGTCCTAGAGCAGCTGCAGATGGATGTGAGGATGATGCTGACTGTGCCAGGACCAGCGCCGTCACATAGGTCCTAGAGCAGCCGGAGATGGATGTGAGGATGATGCTGACTGTGCCAGGACCCGCGCCGTCACATAGGTCCTAGAGCAGCCGGAGATGGATGTGAGGATGATGCTGACTGTCCCAGGACCCGCGCCGTCACATAGGTCCTAGAGCAGCCGGAGATGGATGTGAGGATGATGCTGACTGTGCCAGGACCCGCGCCGTCACATAGGTCCTAGAGCAGCCGGAGATGGATGTGAGAATGATGCTGACTGTGCCAGGACCCGCGCCTGCACATAGGTCCTAGAGCAGCTGCAGATGGATGTGAGGATGATGCTGACTGTGCCAGGACCCGCGTCTGCACATAGGTCCTAGAGCAGCCGGAGATTGATGTGAGGATGATGCTGACTGTGCCAGGACCAGCGCCTGCACATAGGTCCTAGAGCAGCCGGAGATGGATGTGAGGATGATGCTGACTGTGCCAGGACCCGCGCCTGCACATAGGTCCTAGAGCAGCTGCAGATGGATGTGAGGATGATGCTGACTGTCCCAGGACCCGCGCCGTCACATAGGTCCTAGAGCAGCCGGAGATGGATGTGAGGATGATGCTGACTGTGCCAGGACCCGCGCCGTCACATAGGTCCTAGAGCAGCCGGAGATGGATGTGAGAATGATGCTGACTGTGCCAGGACCCGCGCCTGCACATAGGTCCTAGAGCAGCTGCAGATGGATGTGAGGATGATGCTGACTGTGCCAGGACCCGCGTCTGCACATAGGTCCTAGAGCAGCCGGAGATTGATGTGAGGATGATGCTGACTGTGCCAGGACCAGCGCCTGCACATAGGTCCTAGAGCAGCCGGAGATGGATGTGAGGATGATGCTGACTGTGCCAGGACCCGCGCCTGCACATAGGTCCTAGAGCAGCTGCAGATGGATGTGAGGATGATGCTGACTGTGCCAGAACCCGCTCCGTCACATAGGTCCTAGAGCAGCCGGAGATGGATGTGAGGATGATGCTGACTGTGCCAGGACCCGCGCCGTCACATAGGTCCTAGAGCAGCCAGAGATGGATGTGAGGATGATGCTGACTGTGCCAGGACCCGCGCCGTCACATAGGTTCTAGAGCAGCCGGAGATGTATGTGAGGATGATGCTGACTGTGCCAGGACCCGCGCCGTCACATAGGTCCTAGAGCAGCCGGAGATGGATGTGAGGATGATGCTGACTGTGCCAGGACCCGCGCCGTCACATAGGTCCTAGAGCAGCCGGAGATGGATGTGAGGATGATGCTGACTGTGCCAGGACCCGCGCCTGCACATAGGTCCTAGAGCAGCCGGAGATGGATGTGAGGATGGTGCTGACTGTGCCAGGACCAGTGCTGTCACATAGGTCCTAGAGCAGCCGGAGATGGATGTGAGGATGATGCTGACTGTGGCAGGACCCGCGCCTGCACATAGGTCCTAGAGCAGCCGGAGATGGATGTGAGGATGATGCTGACTGTGCCAGGACCCGCGCCGTCACATAGGTCCTAGAGCAGCCGGAGATGGATGTGAGGATGATGCTGACTGTGCCAGGACCAGCGCCTGCACATCGGTCCTAGAGCAGCCGGAGATGGATGTGAGGATGATGCTGACTGTGCCAGGACCAGCGCCTGCACATAGGTCCTAGAGCAGCCGGAGATGGATGTGAGGATGATGCTGACTGTGCCAGGACCAGCGCCTGCACATAGGTCCTAGAGCAGCTGGAGATGGATGTGAGGATGATGCTGACTGTGCCAGGACCAGCGCCGTCACATAGGTCCTAGAGCAGCCGGAGATGGATGTGAGGATGGTGCTGACTGTGCCAGGACCCGTGCCGTCACATAGGTCCTAGAGCAGCTGGAGATGGATGTGAGGATGATGCTGACTGTGCCAGGACCAGCGCCTGCACATAGCTCCTAGAGCAGCCGGAGATGGATGTGAGAATGATGCTGACAGTGCCAGGACCCGCGCCGTCACATAGGTCCTAGAGCAGCCGGAGATGGATGTGAGGATGATGCTGACTGTGCCAGGACCAGCGCCTGCACATAGGTCCTAGAGCAGCCGGAGATGGATGTGAGGATGATGCTGACTGTGCCAGGACCCGCGCCGTCACATAGGTCCTAGAGCAGCTGGAGATGGATGTGAGGATGATGCTGACTGTGCCAGGACCCGCCCCGTCACATAGGTCCTAGAGTAACTGCAGATGGATGTGAGGATGATGCTGACTGTGCCAGGACCCGCGCCGTCACATAGGTCCTAGAGCAGCCGGAGATGGATGTGAGGATGATGCTGACTATGCCAGGACCCGCGCCGTCACATAGGTCCTAGAGCAGCCGGAGATGGATGTGAGGATGATGCTGACTGTGCCAGGACCCGCGCCGTCACATAGGTCCTAGAGCAGCCGGAGATGGATGTGAGGATGATGCTGACTGTGCCAGGACCCGCGCCTGCACATAGGTCCTAGAGCAGCTGCAGATGGATGTGAGGATGATGCTGACTGTGCCAGGACCAGCGCCTGCACATAGCTCCTAGAGCAGCCGGAGATGGATGTGAGGATGATGCTGACTGTGCCAGGACCCGCGCCTGCACATAGGTCCTAGAGAAGCTGCAGATGGATGTGAGGATGATGCTGACTGTGCCAGGACCAGCGCCGTCACATAGGTCCTAGAGCAGCCGGAGATGGATGTGAGGATGATGCTGACTGTGCCAGGACCCGCGCCTGCACATAGGTCCTAGAGCAGCCGGAGATGGATGTGAGGATGATGCTGACTGTGCCAGGACCCGCGCCTGCACATAGGTCCTAGAGCAGCCGGAGATGGATGTGAGGATGATGCTGACTGTGCCAGGACCCGCGCCTGCACATAGGTCCTAAAGCAGCCGGAGATGGATGTGAGGATGGTGCTGACTGTGCCAGGACCCGTGCTGTCACATAGGTCCTAGAGCAGCTGGAGATGGATGTGAGGATGATGCTGACTGTGCCAGGACCCGCGCCTGCACATAGGTCCTAGAGCAGCCGGAGATGGATGTGAGGATGATGCTGACTGTGCCAGGACCCGCGCCTGCACATAGGTCCTAGAGCAGCCGGAGATGGATGTGAGGATGATGCTGACTGTGCCAGGACCCGCGCCGTCACATAGGTCCTAGAGCAGCCGGAGATGGATGTGAGGATGATGCTGACTGTGCCAGGACCAGCGCCTGCACATCGGTCCTAGAGCAGCCGGAGATGGATGTGAGGATGATGCTGACTGTGCCAGGACCAGCGCCTGCACATAGGTCCTAGAGCAGCCGGAGATGGATGTGAGGATGATGCTGACTGTGCCAGGACCAGCGCCTGCACATAGGTCCTAGAGCAGCTGGAGATGGATGTGAGGATGATGCTGACTGTGCCAGGACCCGCGCCGTCACATAGGTCCTAGAGCAACTGGAGATGGATGTGAGGATGATGCTGACTGTGCCAGGACCAGCGCCGTCACATAGGTCCTAGAGCAGCCGGAGATGGATGTGAGGATGGTGCTGACTGTGCCAGGACCCGTGCCGTCACATAGGTCCTAGAGCAGCTGGAGATGGATGTGAGGATGATGCTGACTGTGCCAGGACCAGCGCCTGCACATAGGTCCTAGAGCAGCCGGAGATGGATGTGAGAATGATGCTGACAGTGCCAGGACCCGCGCCGTCACATAGGTCCTAGAGCAGCCGGAGATGGATGTGAGGATGATGCTGACTGTGCCAGGACCAGCGCCTGCACATAGGTCCTAGAGCAGCCGGAGATGGATGTGAGGATGATGCTGACTGTGCCAGGACCAGCGCCTGCACATAGGTCCTAGAGCAGCTGCAGATGCATGTGAGGATGATGCTGACTGTGCCAGGACCAGCGCCGTCACATAGGTCCTAGAGCAGCCGGAGATGGATGTGAGGATGATGCTGACTGTGCCAGGACCCGCGCCTGCACATTGGTCCTAGAGCAGCTGCAGATGGATGTGAGGATGATGCTGACTGTGCCAGGACCCGCGCCGTCACATAGGTCCTAGAGCAGCTGGAGATGGATGTGAGGATGATGCTGACTGTGCCAGGACCCGCCCCGTCACATAGGTCCTAGAGCAACTGCAGATGGATGTGAGGATGATGCTGACTGTGCCAGGACCCGCGCCGTCACATAGGTCCTAGAGCAGCCAGAGATGGATGTGAGGATGATGCTGACTGTGCCAGGACCAGCGCCGTCACATAGGTCCTAGAGCAGCCGGAGATGGATGTGAGGATGATGCTGACTGTGCCAGGACCCGCGCCGTCACATAGGTCCTAGAGCAGCTGCAGATGGATGTGAGGATGATGCTGACTGTGCCAGGACCCGCGCCGTCACATAGGTCCTAGAGCAGCCAGAGATGGATGTGAGGATGATGCTGACTGTGCCAGGACCCGCGCCGTCACATAGGTCCTAGAGCAGCCAGAGATGGATGTGAGGATGATGCTGACTGTGCCAGGACCCGCGCCGTCACATAGGTCCTAGAGCAGCCGGAGATGGATGTGAGGATGATGCTGACTGTGCCAGGACCCGCGCCTGCACATAGGTCCTAGAGCAGCCGGAGATGGATGTGAGGATGATGCTGACTGTGCCAGGACCCGCGCCTGCACATAGGTCCTAGAGCAGCCGGAGATGGATGTGAGGATGATGCTGACTGTGCCAGGACCCGCGCCTGCACATAGGTCCTAGAGCAGCCGGAGATGGATGTGAGGATGATGCTGACTGTGCCAGGACCCGCGCCTGCACATAGGTCCTAGAGCAGCCGGAGATGGATGTGAGGATGGTGCTGACTGTGCCAGGACCAGTGGCTGCACATAGGTCCTAGAGAAGCCGGAGATGGATGTGAGGATGATGCTGACTGTGCCAGGACCCGCGCCGTCACATAGGTCCTAGAGCATCCGGAGATGGATGTGAGGATGATGCTGACTGTGCCAGGACCCGCGCCGTCACATAGGTCCTAGAGCAGCCGGAGATGGATGTGAGGATGATGCTGACTGTGCCAGGACCCGCACCTGCACATAGGTCCTAGAGCAGCCGGAGATGGATGTGAGGATGGTGCTGACTGTGCCAGGACCCGCGCCGTCACATAGGTACTAGAGCAGCCGGAGATGGATGTGAGAATGGTGCTGACTGTGCCAGGACCCGCGCCGTCACATAGGTCCTAGAGCAGCCAGAGATGGATGTGAGGATGATGCTGACTGTGCCAGGACCCGCGCCTGCACATCGGTCCTAGAGCAGCTGGAGATGGATGTGAGGATGATGCTGACTGTGCCCGGACCCGCGCCTGCACATAGGTCCTAGAGCAGCCGGAGATGGATGTGAGGATGATGCTGACTGTGCCAGAACCCGCGCCTGCACATAGGTCCTAGAGCAGCCGGAGATGGATGTGAGGATGATGCTGACTGTGCCAGGACCCGCGCCTGCACATAGGTCCTAGAGCAGCCGGAGATGGATGTGAGGATGATGCTGACTGTGCCAGGACCCGCGCCTGCACATAGGTCCTAGAGCAGCCGGAGATGGATGTGAGGATGATGCTGACTGTGCCAGGACCCGCGCCTGCACATAGGTCCTAGAGCAGCCGGAGATGGATGTGAGGATGATGCTGACTGTGCCAGGACCCGCGCCATCACATAGGTCCTAGAGCAGCCGGAGATGGATGTGAGGATGATGCTGACTGTGCCAGGACCCGCGCCTGCACATAGGTCCTAGAGCAGCCGGAGATGGATGTGAGGATGATGCTGACTGTGCCAGGACCTGCGCCGTCACATAGGTCCTAGAGCAGCCGGAGATGGATGTGAGGATGATGCTGACTGTGCCAGAAACCGCGCCTGCACATAGGTCCTAGAGCAGCCGGAGATGGATGTGAGGATGATGCTGACTGTGCCAGGACCCGCGCCTGCACATAGGTCCTAGAGCAGCTGGAGATGGATGTGAGGATGATGCTGACTGTGCCAGAACCAGCGCCATCACATAGGTCCTAGAGCAGCCGGAGATGGATGTGAGGATGATGCTGACTGTGCCAGAACCCGCGCCTGCACATAGGTCCTAGAGCAGCCGGAGATGGATGTGAGGATGATGCTGACTGTGCCAGGACCCGCACCTGCACATAGGTCCTAGAGCAGCCGGAGATGGATGTGAGGATGATGCTGACTGTGCCAGGACCCGCGCCTGCACATAGGTCCTAGAGCAGCCGGAGATGGATGTGAGGATGATGCTGACTGTGCCAGGACCCGCGCCTGCACATAGGTCCTAGAGCAGCCGGAGATGGATGTGAGGATGATGCTGACTGTGCCAGGACCCGCGCCGTCACATAGGTCCTAGAGCAGCTGGAGATGGATGTGAGGATGATGCTGACTGTGCCAGGACCCTCGCCTACACATAGGTCCTAGAGCAGCCGGAGATGGATGTGAGGATGATGCTGACTGTGCCAGGACCCGCGCCTACACATAGGTCCTAGAGCAGCCGGAGATGGATGTGAGGATGATGCTGACTGTGCCAGGACCCGCGCCGTCACATAGGTCCTAGAGCAGCCAGAGATGGATGTGAGGATGATGCTGACTGTGCCAGGACCCGCGCCTGCACATAGGTCCTAGAGCAGCCAGAGATGGATGTGAGGATGATGCTGACTGTGCCAGGACCCGCGCCTGCACATAGGTCCTAGAGCAGCCGGAGATGGATGTGAGGATGGTGCTGACTGTGCCAGGACCCGCGCCTGCACATAGGTCCTAGAGCAGCCGGAGATGGATGTGAGGATGATGCTGACTGTGCCAGGACCCGCGCCATCACATAGGTCCTAGAGCAGCCGGAGATGGATGTGAGGATGATGCTGACTGTGCCAGGACCCGCGCCTGCACATAGGTCCTAGAGCAGCCGGAGATGGATGTGAGGATGATGCTGACTGTGCCAGGACCCGCGCCGTCACATAGGTCCTAGAGCAGCCGGAGATGGATGTGAGGATGATGCTGACTGTGCCAGAACCCGCGCCTGCACATAGGTCCTAGAGCAGCCGGAGATGGATGTGAGGATGATGCTGACTGTGCCAGGACCCGCGCCTGCACATAGGTCCTAGAGCAGCTGGAGATGGATGTGAGGATGATGCTGACTGTGCCAGAACCAGCGCCATCACATAGGTCCTAGAGCAGCCGGAGATGGATGTGAGGATGATGCTGACTGTGCCAGAACCCGCGCCTGCACATAGGTCCTAGAGCAGCCGGAGATGGATGTGAGGATGATGCTGACTGTGCCAGGACCCGCGCCGTCACATAGGTCCTAGAGCAGCCGGAGATGGATGTGAGGATGATGCTGACTGTGCCAGAACCCGCGCCTGCACTTAGGTCCTAGAGCAGCCGGAGATGGATGTGAGGATGATGCTGACTTTTCCAGGACCCGCGCCTGCACATAGGTCCTAGAGCAGCCGGAGATGGATGTGAGGATGATGCTGACTGTGCCAGGACCCGCGCCTGCACATAGGTCCTAGAGCAGCCGGAGATGGATGTGAGGATGATGCTGACTGTGCCAGGACCCGCGCCTGCACATAGGTCCTAGAGCAGCCGGAGATGGATGTGAGGATGATGCTGACTGTGCCAGGACCCGCGCCGTCACATAGGTCCTAGAGCAGCTGGAGATGGATGTGAGGATGATGCTGACTGTGCCAGGACCCGCGCCTGCACATAGGTCCTAGAGCAGCCGGAGATGGATGTGAGGATGATGCTGACTGTGCCAGGACCCGCGCCTGCACATAGGTCCTAGAGCAGCCGGAGATGGATGTGAGGATGATGCTGACTGTGCCAGGACCCGCGCCTGCACATAGGTCCTAGAGCAGCCGGAGATGGATGTGAGGATGGTGCTGACTGTGCCAGGACCAGCGCCTGCACATAGGTCCTAGAGCAGCCGGAGATGGATGTGAGGATGATGCTGACTGTGCCAGGACCCGCGCCGTCACATAGGTCCTAGAGCAGCTGGAGATGGATGTGAGGATGATGCTGACTGTGCCCGGACCCGCGCCTGCACATAGGTCCTAGAGCAGCCGGAGATGGATGTGAGGATGATGCTGACTGTGCCAGGACCCGCGCCTGCACATAGGTCCTAGAGCAGCTGGAGATGGATGTGAGGATGATGCTGACTGTGCCAGGACCAGCGCCGTCACATAGGTCCTAGAGCAGCCGGAGATGGATGTCAGGATGATGCTGACTGTGCCAGGACCCGCGCCTGTACATCGGTCCTAGAGCAGCTGGAGATGGATGTGATGATGATGCTGACTGTGCCAGGACCCGCGCCGTCACATAGGTCCTAGAGCAGCTGGAGATGGATGTGAGGATGATGCTGACTGTGCCAGGACCCGCGCCTGCACATAGGTCCTAGAGCAGCCAGAGATGGATGTGAGGATGATGCTGACTGTGCCAGGACCCGCACCGTCACATAGGTCCTAGAGCAGCCGGAGATGAATGTGAGGATGATGATTACTGTGCCAGGACCCGCGCCGTCACATAGGTCCTAGAGCAGCCGGAGATGGATGTGAGGATGATGCTGACTGTGCCAGGACCCGCGCCTGCACATAGGTCCTAGAGCAGCCGGAGATGGATGTGAGGATGATGCTGACTGTGCCAGGACCCGCGCCTGCACATAGGTCCTAGAGCAGCCGGACATGGATGTGAGGATGATGCTGACTGTGCCAGGACCCGCGCCTGCACATAGGTCCTAGAGCAGCCGGAGATGGATGTGAGGATGATGCTGACTGTGCGAGGACCCGCGCCTGCACATAGGTCCTAGGCAGCCGGAGATGGATGTGAGGATGAAGCTGACTGTGCCAGGACCCGCGCCTGCACATAGGTCCTAGCACAGCCGGAGATGGATGTGAGGATGATGCTGACTGTGCCAGGACCCGCACCTGCACATAGGTCCTAGCGCAGCCGGAGATGGATGTGAGGATGATGCTGACTGTGCCAGGACCCGCGCCTGCACATGGGTCCTAGAGCAGCCGGAGATGGATGTGAGGATGATGCTGACTGTGCCAGGACCAGCGCCTGCACATAGGTCCTAGAGCAGCCGGAGATGGATGTGAGGATGATGCTGACTGTGCCAGGACCCGCGCCGTCACATAGGTCCTAGGGCAGCCGGAGATGGATGTGAGGATGATGCTGACTGTGCCAGGACCCGCACCTGCACATAGGTCCTAGAGCAGCCAGAGATGGATGTGAGGATGGTGCTGACTGTGCCTGGAACCGCGCCTGCACATAGGTCCTAGAGCAGCCGGAGATGGATGTGAGGATGGTGCTGACTGTGCCAGGACCCGCGCCGTCACATAGGTCCTAGAGCAGCCAGAGATGGATGTGAGGATGATGCTCACTGTGCCAGGACCAGCGCCTGCACATAGGTCCTAGAGCAGCTGGAGATGGATGTGAGGATGATGATGACTGTGCCCGGACCCGCGCCTGCACATAGGTCCTAGAGCAGCCGGAGATGGATGTGAGGATGATGCTGACTGTGCCAGGACCCGCGCCTGCACATAGGTCCTAGAGCAGCTGGAGATGGATGTGAGGATGATGCTGACTGTGCCAGGACCAGCGCCGTCACATAGGTCCTAGAGCAGCCGGAGATGGATGTCAGGATGATGCTGACTGTGCCAGGACCCGCGCCTGTACATCGGTCCTAGAGCAGCTGGAGATGGATGTGAGGATGATGCTGACTGTGCCAGGACCCGCGCCTGCACATAGGTCCTAGATCAGCTGCAGATGGATGTGAGGATGGTGCTGACTGTGCCAGGACCCGCGCCGTCACATAGGTCCTAGAGCAGCCGGAGATGGATGTGAGGATGATGCTGACTGTGCCAGGAACCGCACCGTCACATAGGTCCTAGAGCAGCCGGAGATGAATGTGAGGATGATGATTACTGTGCCAGGACCCGCGCCGTCACATAGGTCCTAGAGCAGCCGGAGATGGATGTGAGGATGATGCTGACTGTGCCAGGACCCGCGCCTGCACATAGGTCCTAGAGCAGCCGGAGATGGATGTGAGGATGATGCTGACTGTGCCAGGACCCGCGCCTGCACATAGGTCCTAGAGCAGCTGGAGATGGATGTGAGGATGATGCTGACTGTGCCAGGACCCGCGCCTGCACATAGGTCCTAGAGCAGCTGCAGATGGATGTGAGGATGATGCTGACTGTGCCAGGACCCGCGCCGTCACATAGGTCCTAGAGCAGCTGGAGATGGATGTGAGGATGATGCTGACTGTGCCAGGACCCGCGCCGTCACATAGGTCCTAGAGCAGCTGCAGATGGATGTGAGGATGATGCTGACTGTGCCAGGACCCGCGCCGTCACATAGGTCCTAGAGCAGCCGGAGATGGATGTGAGGATGATGCTGACTGTGCCAGGACCCGCGCCGTCACATAGGTCCTAGAGCAGCCGGAGATGGATGTGAGGATGATGCTGACTGTGCCAGGACCCGCGCCGTCACATAGGTCCTAGAGCAGCCGGAGATGGATGTGAGGATGATGCTGACTGTGCCAGGACCCGCGCCTGCACATAGGTCCTAGAGCAGCCGGAGATGGATGTGAGGATGATGCTGACTGTGCCAGGACCCGCGCCTGCACATAGGTCCTAAAGCAGCCGGAGATGGATGTGAGGATGGTGCTGACTGTGCCAGGACCCGTGCTGTCACATAGGTCCTAGAGCAGCTGGAGATGGCTGTGAGGATGATGCTGACTGTGCCAGGACCCGCGCCTGCACATAGGTCCTAGAGCAGCCGGAGATGGATGTGAGGATGATGCTGACTGTGCCAGGACCCGCGCCTGCACATAGGTCCTAGAGCAGCCGGAGATGGATGTGAGGATGATGCTGACTGTGCCAGGACCCGCGCCGTCACATAGGTCCTAGAGCAGCCGGAGATGGATGTGAGGATGATGCTGACTGTGCCAGGACCAGCGCCTGCACATCGGTCCTAGAGCAGCCGGAGATGGATGTGAGGATGATGCTGACTGTGCCAGGACCAGCGCCTGCACATAGGTCCTAGAGCAGCCGGAGATGGATGTGAGGATGATGCTGACTGTGCCAGGACCAGCGCCTGCACATAGGTCCTAGAGCAGCTGGAGATGGATGTGAGGATGATGCTGACTGTGCCAGGACCCGCGCCGTCACATAGGTCCTAGAGCAACTGGAGATGGATGTGAGGATGATGCTGACTGTGCCAGGACCAGCGCCGTCACATAGGTCCTAGAGCAGCCGGAGATGGATGTGAGGATGGTGCTGACTGTGCCAGGACCCGTGCCTTCACATAGGTCCTAGAGCAGCTGGAGATGGATGTGAGGATGGTGCTGACTGTGCCAGGACCCGTGCCTTCACATAGGTCCTAGAGCAGCTGGAGATGGATGTGAGGATGATGCTGACTGTGCCAGGACCAGCGCCTGCACATAGGTCCTAGAGCAGCCGGAGATGGATGTGAGAATGATGCTGACAGTGCCAGGACCCGCGCCGTCACATAGGTCCTAGAGCAGCCGGAGATGGATGTGAGGATGATGCTGACTGTGCCAGGACCAGCGCCTGCACATAGGTCCTAGAGCAGCCGGAGATGGATGTGAGGATGATGCTGACTGTGCCAGGACCAGCGCCTGCACATAGGTCCTAGAGCAGCTGCAGATGCATGTGAGGATGATGCTGACTGTGCCAGGACCAGCGCCGTCACATAGGTCCTAGAGCAGCCGGAGATGGATGTGAGGATGATGCTGACTGTGCCAGGACCCGCGCCTGCACATTGGTCCTAGAGCAGCTGCAGATGGATGTGAGGATGATGCTGACTGTGCCAGGACCCGCGCCGTCACATAGGTCCTAGAGCAGCTGGAGATGGATGTGAGGATGATGCTGACTGTGCCAGGACCCGCCCCGTCACATAGGTCCTAGAGCAACAGCAGATGGATGTGAGGATGATGCTGACTGTGCCAGGACCCGCGCCGTCACATAGGTCCTAGAGCAGCCAGAGATGGATGTGAGGATGATGCTGACTGTGCCAGGACCAGCGCCGTCACATAGGTCCTAGAGCAGCCGGAGATGGATGTGAGGATGATGCTGACTGTGCCAGGACCCGCGCCGTCACATAGGTCCTAGAGCAGCCGGAGATGGATGTGAGGATGATGCTGACTGTGCCAGGACCCGCGCCGTCACATAGGTCCTAGAGCAGCCGGAGATGGATGTGAGGATGATGCTGACTGTGCCAGGACCCGCGCCTGCACATAGGTCCTAGAGCAGCTGCAGATGGATGTGAGGATGATGCTGACTGTGCCAGGACCAGCGCCTGCACATAGGTCCTAGAGCAGCCGGAGATGGATGTGAGGATGATGCTGACTGTGCCAGGACCCGCGCCTGCACATAGGTCCTAGAGCAGCTGCAGATGGATGTGAGGATGATGCTGACTGTGCCAGGACCCGCGCCTTCACATAGGTCCTAGAGCAGCCAGAGATGGATGTGAGGATGATGCTGACTGTGCCAGGACCCGCGCCGTCACATAGGTCCTAGAGCAGCCAGAGATGGATGTGAGGATGATGCTGACTGTGCCAGGACCCGCGCCGTCACATAGGTCCTAGAGCAGCCGGAGATGGATGTGAGGATGATGCTGACTGTGCCAGGACCCGCGCCTGCACATAGGTCCTAGAGCAGCCGGAGATGGATGTGAGGATGATGCTGACTGTGCCAGGACCCGCGCCTGCACATAGGTCCTAGAGCAGCCGGAGATGGATGTGAGGATGATGCTGACTGTGCCAGGACTCGCGCCTGCACATAGGTCCTAGAGCAGCCGGAGATGGATGTGAGGATGATGCTGACTGTGCCAGGACCCGCGCCTGCACATAGGTCCTAGAGCAGCCGGAGATGGATGTGAGGATGGTGCTGACTGTGCCAGGACCAGTGCCTGCACATAGGTCCTAGAGAAGCCGGAGATGGATGTGAGGATGATGCTGACTGTGCCAGGACCCGCGCCGTCACATAGGTCCTAGAGCAGCCGGAGATGGATGTGAGGATGATGCTGACTGTGCCAGGACCCGCGCCGTCACATAGGTGCTAGAGCAGCCGGAGATGGATGTGAGGATGATGCTGACTGTGCCAGGACCCGCACCTGCACATAGGTCCTAGAGCAGCCGGAGATGGATGTGAGGATGGTGCTGACTGTGCCAGGACCCGCGCCGTCACATAGGTCCTAGAGCAGCCGGAGATGGATGTGAGAATGGTGCTGACTGTGCCAGGACCCGCGCCGTCACATAGGTCCTAGAGCAGCCAGAGATGGATGTGAGGATGATGCTGACTGTGCCAGGACCCGCGCCTGCACATCGGTCCTAGAGCAGCTGGAGATGGATGTGAGGATGATGCTGACTGTGCCCGGACCCGCGCCTGCACATAGGTCCTAGAGCAGCCGGAGATGGATGTGAGGATGATGCTGACTGTGCCAGAACCCGCGCCTGCACATAGGTCCTAGAGCAGCTGGAGATGGATGTGAGGATGATGCTGACTGTGCCAGGACCCGCGCCTGCACATAGGTCCTAGAGCAGCCGGAGATGGATGTGAGGATGATGCTGACTGTGCCAGGACCCGCGCCTGCACATAGGTCCTAGAGCAGCCGGAGATGGATGTGAGGATGATGCTGACTGTGCCAGGACCCGCGCCTGCACATAGGTCCTAGAGCAGCCGGAGATGGATGTGAGGATGATGCTGACTGTGCCAGGACCCGCGCCGTCACATAGGTCCTAGAGCAGCTGGAGATGGATGTGAGGATGATGCTGACTGTGCCAGGACCCGCGCCTACACATAGGTCCTAGAGCAGCCGGAGATGGATGTGAGGATGATGCTGACTGTGCCAGGACCCGCGCCTACACATAGGTCCTAGAGCAGCCGGAGATGGATGTGAGGATGATGCTGACTGTGCCAGGACCCGCGCCTGCACATAGGTCCTAGAGCAGCCGGAGATGGATGTGAGGATGGTGCTGACTGTGCCAGGACCCGTGCCTGCACATAGGTCCTAGAGCAGCCGGAGATGGATGTGAGGATGATGCTGACTGTGCCAGGACCCGCGCCATCACATAGGTCCTAGAGCAGCCGGAGATGGATGTGAGGATGATGCTGACTGTGCCAGGACCCGCGCCTGCACATAGGTCCTAGAGCAGCCGGAGATGGATGTGAGGATGATGCTGACTGTGCCAGGACCCGCGCCGTCACATAGGTCCTAGAGCAGCCGGAGATGGATGTGAGGATGATGCTGACTGTGCCAGAACCCGCGCCTGCACATAGGTCCTAGAGCAGCCGGAGATGGTTGTGAGGATGATGCTGACTGTGCCAGGACCCGCGCCTGCACATAGGTCCTAGAGCAGCTGGAGATGGATGTGAGGATGATGCTGACTGTGCCAGAACCAGCGCCATCACATAGGTCCTAGAGCAGCCGGAGATGGATGTGAGGATGATGCTGACTGTGCCAGAACCCGCGCCTGCACATAGGTCCTGGAGCAGCCGGAGATGGATGTGAGGATGATGCTGACTGTGCCAGGACCCGCGCCGTCACATAGGTCCTAGAGCAGCCGGAGATGGATGTGAGGATGATGCTGACTGTGCCAGAACCCGCGCCTGCACTTAGGTCCTAGAGCAGCCGGAGATGGATGTGAGGATGATGCTGACTGTGCCAGGACCCGCGCCGTCACATAGGTCCTAGAGCAGCTGGAGATGGATGTGAGGATGATGCTGACTGTGCCAGGACCCGCGCCTGCACATAGGTCCTAGAGCAGCCGGAGATGGATGTGAGGATGATGCTGACTGTGCCAGGACCCGCGCCTGCACATAGGTCCTAGAGCAGCCGGAGATGGATGTGAGGATGATGCTGACTGTGCCAGGACCCGCGCCTGCACATAGGTCCTAGAGCAGCCGGAGATGGATGTGAGGATGGTGCTGACTGTGCCAGGACCAGCGCCTGCACATAGGTCCTAGAGCAGCCGGATATGGATGTGAGGATGATGCTGACTGAGCCAGGACCCGCGCCGTCACATAGGTCCTAGGGCAGCCGGAGATGGATGTGAGGATGATGCTGACTGTGCCAGGACCCGCACCTGCACATAGGTCCTAGAGCAGCCAGAGATGGATGTGAGGATGGTGCTGACTGTGCCTGGACCCGCGCCTGCACATAGGTCCTAGAGCAGCCGGAGATGGATGTGAGGATGGTGCTGACTGTGCCAGGACCCGCGCCGTCACATAGGTCCTAGAGCAGCCAGAGATGGATGTGAGGATGATGCTCACTGTGCCAGGACCAGCGCCTGCACATAGGTCCTAGAGCAGCTGGAGATGGATGTGAGGATGATGCTGACTGTGCCCGGACCCGCGCCTGCACATAGGTCCTAGAGCAGCCGGAGATGGATGTGAGGATGATGCTGACTGTGCCAGGACCCGCGCCTGCACATAGGTCCTAGAGCAGCTGGAGATGGATGTGAGGATGATGCTGACTGTGCCAGGACCAGCACCGTCACATAGGTCCTAGAGCAGCCGGAGATGGATGTCAGGATGATGCTGACTGTGCCAGGACCCGCGCTGTCGTATAGGTCCTAGAGCAGCTGGAGATGGATGTGAGGATGATGCTGACTGTTCCAGGACCCGCGCCGTCACATAGGTCCTAGAGCAGCCGGAGATGGATGTGAGGATGATGCTGACTGTGCCAGGACCCGCGCCTGCACATAGGTCCTAGAGCAGCCGGAGATGGATGTGAGGATGATGCTGACTGTGCCAGGACCCGCGCCGTCACATCGGTCCTAGAGCAGCCGGAGATGGATGTGAGGATGATGTTGACTGTGCCAGGACCAGCGCCTGCACATAGGTCCTAGAGCAGCTGGAGATGAATGTGAGGATGATGCTGACTGTTCCAGGACCCGCGCTGTCGCATAGGTCCTAGAGCAGCTGGAGATGGATGTGAGGATGATGCTGACTGTGCCAGGACCCGCGCCGTCACATAGGTCCTAGAGCAGCCGGAGATGGATGTGAGGATGATGCTGACTGTGCCAGGACCAGCGCCTGCACATAGGTCCTAGAGCAGCTGGAGATGAATGTGAGGATGATGCTGACTGTTCCAGGACCCGCGCCTGCACATAGGTCCTAGAGCAGCTGCAGATGGATGTGAGGATGATGCTGACTGTGCCAGGACCCGTGCCTGCACATAGGTCCTAGAGCAGCCGGAGATGGATGTGAGGATGATGCTGACTGTGCCAGGACCCGTGCCGTCACATAGGTCCTAGAGCAGCTGCAGATGGATGTGAGGATGATGCTGACTGTGCCAGGACCCGCGCCTGCACATAGGTCCTAGAGCAGCCGGAGATGGATGTGAGGATGATGCTGACTGTGCCAGGACCCGCGCCGTCACATAGGTCCTAGAGCAGCCAGAGATGGATGTGAGGATGATGCTGACTGTGCCAGGACCCGCGCCTGCACATAGGTCCTAGAGCAGCCGGAGATGGATGAGAGGATGATGCTGACTGTGCCAGGACCCGCGCCGTCACATAGGTCCTAGAGCAGCCGGAGATGGATGTGAGGATGATGCTGACTGTGCCAGGACCCGCGCCTGCACATAGGTCCTAGAGCAGCCGGAGATGGATGTGAGGATGATGCTGACTGTGCCAGGACCCGTGCCGTCACATAGGTCCTAGAGCAGCCGGAGATGATGATGCTGACTGTGCCAGGACCCGCGCCGTCACATAGGTCCTAGAGCAGCCGGAGATGGATGTGAGGATGATGCTGACTGTGCCAGGACCCGCGCTGTCGTATAGGTCCTAGAGCAGCTGGAGATGGATGTGAGGATGATGCTGACTGTTCCAGGACCCGCGCCGTCACATAGGTCCTAGAGCAGCCGGAGATGGATGTGAGGATGATGCTGACTGTGCCAGGACCCGCGCCTGCACATAGGTCCTAGAGCAGCCGGAGATGGATGTGAGGATGATGCTGACTGTGCCAGGACCCGCGCCGTCACATCGGTCCTAGAGCAGCCGGAGATGGATGTGAGGATGATGCTGACTGTGCCAGGACCCGCACCTGCACATAGGTCCTAGAGCAGCTGGAGATGGATGTGAGGATGATGCTGACTGTGCCAGGACCAGCGCCTGCACATAGGTCCTAGAGCAGCTGGAGATGGATGTGAGGATGATGCTGACTGTGCCAGGAACCGCGCCTGCACATAGGTCCTAGAGCAGCTGGAGATGGATGTGAGGATGATGCTGACTGTGCCAGGACCCGCGCCGTCACATAGGTCCTAGAGCAGCCGCAGATGGATGTGGGGATGATGCTGACTGTGCCAGGACCCGCGCCTGCACATAGGTCCTAGAGCAGCCGGAGATGGATGTGAGGATGATGCGGACTGTGCCAGGACCCGCGCCGTCACATAGGTCCTAGAGCAGCCGGAGATGGATGTGAGGATGATGCTGACTGTGCCAGGACCCGCGCCTGCACATAGGTCCTAGAGCAGCCGGAGATGGATGTGAGGATGATGCTGACTGTGCCAGGACCAGCGCCTGCACATAGGTCCTAGAGCAGCCGGAGATGGATGTGAGGATGATGCTGACTGTGCCAGAACCAGCGCCTGCACATAGGTCCTAGAGCAGCTGGAGATGGATGTGAGGATGATGCTGACTGTGCCAGGACCCGCGCCTGCACATAGGTCCTAGAGCAGCCGGAGATGGATGTGAGGATGATGCTGACTGTGCCAGGACCCGCGCCGTCACATAGGTCCTAGAGCAGCCGGAGATGGATGTGAGGATGATGCTGACTGTGCCAGGACCAGCGCCTGCACATAGGTCCTAGAGCAGCCGGACATGGATGTGAGGATGATGCTGACTGTGCCAGGACCCGCGCCTGCACATCGGTCCTAGAGCAGCCGGAGATGGATGTGAGGATGATGCTGACTGTGCCAGGACCCGCGCCGTCACATAGGTCCTAGAGCAGCCGGAGATGGATGTGAGGATGATGCTGACTGTGCCAGGACCCGCGCCGTCACATAGGTCCTAGAGCAGCCGGAGATGGATGTGAGGATGATGCTGACTGTGCCAGGACCCGCACCTGCACATAGGTCCTAGAGCAGCCGGAGATGGATGTGAGGATGATGCTGACTGTGCCAGGACCCGCGCCGTCACATAGGTCCTAGAGCAGCTGCAGATGGATGTGAGGATGATGCTGACTGTGCCAGGACCAGCGCCTGCACATAGGTCCTAGAGCAGCTGCAGATGGATGTGAGGATGATGCTGACTGTGCCAGGACCCGCGCCGTCACATAGGTCCTAGAGCAGCCGGAGATGGATGTGAGGATGATGCTGACTGTGCCAGGACCCGCGCCGTCACATAGGTCCTAGAGCAGCCGGAGATGGATGTGAGGATGATGCTGACTGTGCCAGGACCCGCGCCTGCACATAGGTCCTAGAGCAGCCGGAGATGGATGTGAGGATGATGCTGACTGTGCCAGGACCCGCGCCGTCACATAGGTCCTAGAGCAGCCGGAGATGGATGTGAGGATGATGCTGACTGTGCCAGGACCCGCGCCTGCACATAGGTCCTAGAGCAGCCGGAGATGGATGTGAGGATGATGCTGACTGTGCCAGGACCCGCGCCATCACATAGGTCCTAGAGCAGCCGGAGATGGATGTGAGGATGATGCTGACTGTGCCAGGACCCGCGCCGTCACATAGGTCCTAGAGCAGCCGGAGATGGATGTGAGGATGATGCTGACTGTGCCAGGACCCGCGCTGTCATATAGGTCCTAGAGCAGCTGGAGATGGATGTGAGGATGATGCTGACTGTTCCAGGACCCGCGCCGTCACATAGGTCCTAGAGCAGCCGGAGATGGATGTGAGGATGATGCTGACTGTGCCAGGACCCGCGCCTGCACATAGGTCCTAGAGCAGCCGGAGATGGATGTGAGGATGATGCTGACTGTGCCAGGACCCGCGCCGTCACATCGGTCCTAGAGCAGCCGGAGATGGATGTGAGGATGATGTTGACTGTGCCAGGACCAGCGCCTGCACATAGGTCCTAGAGCAGCTGGAGATGAATGTGAGGATGATGCTGACTGTTCCAGGACCCGCGCCGTCACATAGGTCCTAGAGCAGCTGGAGATGGATGTGAGGATGATGCTGACTGTGCCAGGACCCGCGCCGTCACATAGGTCCTAGAGCAGCCGGAGATGGATGTGAGGATGATGCTGACTGTGCCAGGACCAGCGCCTGCACATAGGTCCTAGAGCAGCTGGAGATGAATGTGAGGATGATGCTGACTGTTCCAGGACCCGCGCCTGCACATAGGTCCTAGAGCAGCTGCAGATGGATGTGAGGATGATGCTGACTGTGCCAGGACCCGTGCCTGCACATAGGTCCTAGAGCAGCCGGAGATGGATGTGAGGATGATGCTGACTGTGCCAGGACCCGTGCCGTCACATAGGTCCTAGAGCAGCTGCAGATGGATGTGAGGATGATGCTGACTGTGCCAGGACCAGCGCCGTCACATAGGTCCTAGATCAGCCGGAGATGGATGTGAGGATGATGCTGACTGTGCCAGGAACCGCGCCTGCACATAGGTCCTAGAGCAGCTGCAGATGGATGTGAGGATGATGCTGACTGTGCCAGGACCCGCGCCTGCACATAGGTCCTAGAGCAGCCGGAGATGGATGTGAGGATGATGCTGACTGTGCCAGGACCCGCGCCGTCACATAGGTCCTAGAGCAGCCAGAGATGGATGTGAGGATGATGCTGACTGTGCCAGGACCCGCGCCGTCACATAGGTCCTAGAGCAGCCGGAGATGGATGAGAGGATGATGCTGACTGTGCCAGGACCCGCGCCGTCACATAGGTCCTAGAGCAGCTGGAGATGGATGTGAGGATGATGCTGACTGTGCCAGGACCCGCGCCTGCACATAGGTCCTAGAGCAGCCGGAGATGGATGTGAGGATGATGCTGACTGTGTCAGGACCCGCGCCGTCACATAGGTCCTAGAGCAGCCGGAGATGGATGTGAGGATGATGCTGACTGTGCCAGGACCCGTGCCGTCACATAGGTCCTAGAGCAGCCGGAGATGGATGAGATGATGATGCTGACTGTGCCAGGACCCGCGCCTGCACATAGGTCCTAGAGCAGCCGGAGATGGATGTGAGGATGATGCTGACTGTGCCAGGACCCGCGCCGTCACATAGGTCCTAGAGCAGCCGGAGATGGATGTGAGGATGATGCTGACTGTGCCAGGACCCGTGCCGTCACATAGGTCCTAGAGCAGCCGGAGATGGATGAGATGATGATGCTGACTGTGCCAGGACCAGCGCCGTCACATAGGTCCTAGAGCAGCCGGAGATGGATGTGAGGATGATGCTGACTGTGCCAGGACCCGCGCCGTCACATAGGTCCTAGAGCAGCCGAAGATGGATGTGAGGATGATGCTGACTGTGCCAGGACCCGTGCCGTCACATAGGTCCTAGAGCAGCCGGAGATGGATGTGAGGATGATGCTGACTGTGCCAGGACCTGTGCCGTCACATAGGTCCTAGAGCAGCGGGAGATGGATGTGAGGATGATGCTGACTGTGCCAGGACCCGCGCCGTTACATAGGTCCTAGAGCAGCTGGAGATGGATGTGAGGATGATGCTGACTGTGCCAGGACCCGCGCCGTTACATAGGTCCTAGAGCAGCTGGAGATGGATGTGAGGATGATGCTGACTGTGCCAGGACCCGCGCCGTCACATAGGTCCTAGAGCAGCCGGAGATGGATGTGAGGATGATGCTGACTGTGCCAGGACCCGTGCCGTCACATAGGTCCTAGAGCAGCCGGAGATGGATGTGAGGATGATGCTGACTGTGCCAGGACCCGCACCTGCACATAGGTCCTAGAGCAGCCGGAGATGGATGTGAGGATGATGCTGACTGTGCCAGGACCCGCGCCGTCACATAGGTCCTAGAGCAGCTGCAGATGGATGTGAGGATGATGCTGACTGTGCCAGGACCAGCGCCTGCACATAGGTCCTAGAGCAGCTGCAGATGGATGTGAGGATGATGCTGACTGTGCCAGGACCCGCGCCGTCACATAGGTCCTAGAGCAGCCGGAGATGGATGTGAGGATGATGCTGACTGTGCCAGGACCCGCGCCGTCACATAGGTCCTAGAGCAGCCGGAGATGGATGTGAGGATGATGCTGACTGTGCCAGGACCCGCGCCTGCACATAGGTCCTAGAGCAGCCGGAGATGGATGTGAGGATGATGCTGACTGTGCCAGGACCCGCGCCATCACATAGGTCCTAGAGCAGCCGGAGATGGATGTGAGGATGATGCTGACTGTGCCAGGACCCGCGCCGTCACATAGGTCCTAGAGCAGCCGGAGATGGATGTGAGGATGATGCTGACTGTGCCAGGACCCGCGCTGTCATATAGGTCCTAGAGCAGCTGGAGATGGATGTGAGGATGATGCTGACTGTTCCAGGACCCGCGCCGTCACATAGGTCCTAGAGCAGCCGGAGATGGATGTGAGGATGATGCTGACTGTGCCAGGACCCGCGCCTGCACATAGGTCCTAGAGCAGCCGGAGATGGATGTGAGGATGATGCTGACTGTGCCAGGACCCGCGCCGTCACATCGGTCCTAGAGCAGCCGGAGATGGATGTGAGGATGATGTTGACTGTGCCAGGACCAGCGCCTGCACATAGGTCCTAGAGCAGCTGGAGATGAATGTGAGGATGATGCTGACTGTTCCAGGACCCGCTCCGTCACATAGGTCCTAGAGCAGCTGGAGATGGATGTGAGGATGATGCTGACTGTGCCAGGACCCGCGCCGTCACATAGGTCCTAGAGCAGCCGGAGATGGATGTGAGGATGATGCTGACTGTGCCAGGACCAGCGCCTGCACATAGGTCCTAGAGCAGCTGGAGATGAATGTGAGGATGATGCTGACTGTTCCAGGACCCGCGCCTGCACATAGGTCCTAGAGCAGCTGCAGATGGATGTGAGGATGATGCTGACTGTGCCAGGACCCGTGCCTGCACATAGGTCCTAGAGCAGCCGGAGATGGATGTGAGGATGATGCTGACTGTGCCAGGACCCGTGCCGTCACATAGGTCCTAGAGCAGCTGCAGATGGATGTGAGGATGATGCTGACTGTGCCAGGACCAGCGCCGTCACATAGGTCCTAGAGCAGCCGGAGATGGATGTGAGGATGATGCTGACTGTGCCAGGAACCGCGCCTGCACATAGGTCCTAGAGCAGCTGCAGATGGATGTGAGGATGATGCTGACTGTGCCAGGACCCGCGCCTGCACATAGGTCCTAGAGCAGCCGGAGATGGATGTGAGGATGATGCTGACTGTGCCAGGACCCGCGCCGTCACATAGGTCCTAGAGCAGCCAGAGATGGATGTGAGGATGATGCTGACTGTGCCAGGACCCGCGCCGTCACATAGGTCCTAGAGCAGCCGGAGATGGATGAGAGGATGATGCTGACTGTGCCAGGACCCGCGCCGTCACATAGGTCCTAGAGCAGCTGGAGATGGATGTGAGGATGATGCTGACTGTGCCAGGACCCGCGCCTGCACATAGGTCCTAGAGCAGCCGGAGATGGATGTGAGGATGATGCTGACTGTGTCAGGACCCGCGCCGTCACATAGGTCCTAGAGCAGCCGGAGATGGATGTGAGGATGATGCTGACTGTGCCAGGACCCGTGCCGTCACATAGGTCCTAGAGCAGCCGGAGATGGATGAGATGATGATGCTGACTGTGCCAGGACCCGCGCCTGCACATAGGTCCTAGAGCAGCCGGAGATGGATGTGAGGATGATGCTGACTGTGCCAGGACCCGCGCCGTCACATAGGTCCTAGAGCAGCCGGAGATGGATGTGAGGATGATGCTGACTGTGCCAGGACCCGTGCCGTCACATAGGTCCTAGAGCAGCCGGAGATGGATGAGATGATGATGCTGACTGTGCCAGGACCAGCGCCGTCACATAGGTCCTAGAGCAGCCGGAGATGGATGTGAGGATGATGCTGACTGTGCCAGGACCCGCGCCGTCACATAGGTCCTAGAGCAGCCGAAGATGGATGTGAGGATGATGCTGACTGTGCCAGGACCCGTGCCGTCACATAGGTCCTAGAGCAGCCGGAGATGGATGTGAGGATGATGCTGACTGTGCCAGGACCTGTGCCGTCACATAGGTCCTAGAGCAGCGGGAGATGGATGTGAGGATGATGCTGACTGTGCCAGGACCCGCGCCGTTACATAGGTCCTAGAGCAGCTGGAGATGGATGTGAGGATGATGCTGACTGTGCCAGGACCCGCGCCGTTACATAGGTCCTAGAGCAGCTGGAGATGGATGTGAGGATGATGCTGACTGTGCCAGGACCCGCGCCGTCACATAGGTCCTAGAGCAGCCGGAGATGGATGTGAGGATGATGCTGACTGTGCCAGGACCCGTGCCGTCACATAGGTCCTAGAGCAGCCGGAGATGGATGTGAGGATGATGCTGACTGTGCCAGGACCCGCGCCGTCACATAGGTCCTAGAGCAGCTGGAGATGGATGTGAGGATGATGCTGACTGTGCCAGAACCCGCGCCGTCACATAGGTCCTAGAGCAGCTGGAGATGGATGTGAGGATGATGCTGACTGTGCCAGGACCCGCGCCGTCACATAGGTCCTAGAGCAGCTGGAGATGGATGTGAGGATGATGCTGACTGTGCCAGAACCCGCGCCGTCACATAGGTCCTAGAGCAGCCGGAGATGGATGTGATGATGATGCTGACTGTGCCAGGACCCGCGCCGTCACATAGGTCCTAGAGCAGCCGGAGATGGATGTGAGGATGATGCTGACTGTGCCAGGACCCGCGCCTGCACATAGGTCCTAGAGCAGCCGGAGATGGATGTGAGGATGATGCGGACTGTGCCAGGACCCGTGCCTGCACATAGGTCCTAGAGCAGCCGGAGATGGATGTGAGGATGATGCTGACTGTGCCAGGACCCGCGCCATCACATAGGTCCTAGAGCAGCCGGAGATGGATGTGAGGATGATGCTGACTGTGCCAGGACCCGCGCCTGCACATAGGTCCTAGAGCAGCCGGAGATGGATGTGAGGATGATGCTGACTGTGCCAGGACCCGCGCCTGCACATAGGTCCTAGAGCAGCCGGAGATGGATGTGAGGATGATGCTGACTGTGCCAGGACCAGCGCCTGCACATAGGTCCTAGAGCAGCCGGAGATGGATGTGAGGATGATGCTGACTGTGCCAGGACCAGCGCCTGCACATAGGTCCTAGAGCAGCTGGAGATGGATGTGAGGATGATGCTGACTGTGCCAGGACCCGCGCCTGCACATAGGTCCTAGAGCAGCCGGAGATGGATGTGAGGATGATGCTGACTGTGCCAGGACCCATGCCGTCACATAGGTCCTAGAGCAGCCGGAGATGGATGAGATGATGATGCTGACTGTGCCAGGACCCGCGCCTGCACATAGGTCCTAGAGCAGCCGGAGATGGATGTGAGGATGATGCTGACTGTGCCAGGACCCGCGCCGTCACATAGGTCCTAGAGCAGCCGGAGATGGATGTGAGGATGATGCTGACTGTGCCAGGACCCGTGCCGTCACATAGGTCCTAGAGCAGCCGGAGATGGATGAGATGATGATGCTGACTGTGCCAGGACCAGCGCCGTCACATAGGTCCTAGAGCAGCCGGAGATGGATGTGAGGATGATGCTGACTGTGCCAGGACCCGCGCCGTCACATAGGTCCTAGAGCAGCCGAAGATGGATGTGAGGATGATGCTGACTGTGCCAGGACCCGTGCCGTCACATAGGTCCTAGAGCAGCTGGAGATGGATGTGAGGATGATGCTGACTGTGCCAGGACCTGTGCCGTCACATAGGTCCTAGAGCAGCGGGAGATGGATGTGAGGATGATGCTGACTGTGCCAGGACCCGCGCCGTTACATAGGTCCTAGAGCAGCTGGAGATGGATGTGAGGATGATGCTGACTGTGCCAGGACCCGCGCCGTTACATAGGTCCTAGAGCAGCTGGAGATGGATGTGAGGATGATGCTGACTGTGCCAGGACCCGCGCCGTCACATAGGTCCTAGAGCAGCCGGAGATGGATGTGAGGATGATGCTGACTGTGCCAGGACCCGTGCCGTCACATAGGTCCTAGAGCAGCCGGAGATGGATGTGAGGATGATGCTGACTGTGCCAGGACCCGCGCCGTCACATAGGTCCTAGAGCAGCTGGAGATGGATGTGAGGATGATGCTGACTGTGCCAGAACCCGCGCCGTCACATAGGTCCTAGAGCAGCTGGAGATGGATGTGAGGATGATGCTGACTGTGCCAGGACCCGCGCCGTCACATAGGTCCTAGAGCAGCTGGAGATGGATGTGAGGATGATGCTGACTGTGCCAGAACCCGCGCCGTCACATAGGTCCTAGAGCAGCCGGAGATGGATGTGATGATGATGCTGACTGTGCCAGGACCCGCGCCGTCACATAGGTCCTAGAGCAGCCGGAGATGGATGTGAGGATGATGCTGACTGTGCCAGGACCCGCGCCTGCACATAGGTCCTAGAGCAGCCGGAGATGGATGTGAGGATGATGCGGACTGTGCCAGGACCCGCGCCTGCACATAGGTCCTAGAGCAGCCGGAGATGGATGTGAGGATGATGCTGACTGTGCCAGGACCCGCGCCATCACATAGGTCCTAGAGCAGCCGGAGATGGATGTGAGGATGATGCTGACTGTGCCAGGACCCGCGCCTGCACATAGGTCCTAGAGCAGCCGGAGATGGATGTGAGGATGATGCTGACTGTGCCAGGACCCGCGCCTGCACATAGGTCCTAGAGCAGCCGGAGATGGATGTGAGGATGATGCTGACTGTGCCAGGACCAGCGCCTGCACATAGGTCCTAGAGCAGCCGGAGATGGATGTGAGGATGATGCTGACTGTGCCAGGACCAGCGCCTGCACATAGGTCCTAGAGCAGCTGGAGATGGATGTGAGGATGATGCTGACTGTGCCAGGACCCGCGCCTGCACATAGGTCCTAGAGCAGCCGGAGATGGATGTGAGGATGATGCTGACTGTGCCAGGACCCGCGCCGTCACATAGGTCCTAGAGCAGCCGGAGATGGATGTGAGGATGATGCTGACTGTGCCAGGACCAGCGCCTGCACATAGGTCCTAGAGCAGCCGGACATGGATGTGAGGATGATGCTGACTGTGCCAGGACCCGCGCCTGCACATCGGTCCTAGAGCAGCCGGAGATGGATGTGAGGATGATGCTGACTGTGCCAGGACCCGCGCCGTCACATAGGTCCTAGAGCAGCCGGAGATGGATGTGAGGATGATGCTGACTGTGCCAGGACCCGCGCCGTCACATAGGTCCTAGAGCAGCCGGAGATGGATGTGAGGATGATGCTGACTGTGCCAGGACCCGCACCTGCACATAGGTCCTAGAGCAGCCGGAGATGGATGTGAGGATGATGCTGACTGTGCCAGGACCCGCGCCGTCACATAGGTCCTAGAGCAGCTGGAGATGGATGTGAGGATGATGCTGACTGCGCCAGGACCAGCGCCTGCACATAGGTCCTAGAGCAGCTGCAGATGGATGTGAGGATGATGCTGACTGTGCCAGGACCCGCGCCGTCACATAGGTCCTAGAGCAGCCGGAGATGGATGTGAGGATGATGCTGACAGTGCCAGGACCCGCGCCGTCACATAGGTCCTAGAGCAGCCGGAGATGGATGTGAGGATGATGCTGACTGTGCCAGGACCCGCGCTGTCATATAGGTCCTAGAGCAGCCGGAGATGGATGTGAGGATGATGCTGACTGTGCCAGGACCCGCGCCTGCACATAGGTCCTAGAGCAGCCGGAGATGGATGTGAGGATGATGCTGACTGTGCCAGGACCCGCGCCATCACATAGGTCCTAGAGCAGCCGGAGATGGATGTGAGGATGATGCTGACTGTGCCAGGACCCGCGCCGTCACATAGGTCCTAGAGCAGCCGGAGATGGATGTGAGGATGATGCTGACTGTGCCAGGACCCGCGCTGTCATATAGGTCCTAGAGCAGCTGGAGATGGATGTGAGGATGATGCTGACTGTTCCAGGACCCGCGCCGTCACATAGGTCCTAGAGCAGCCGGAGATGGATGTGAGGATGATGCTGACTGTGCCAGGACCCGCGCCTGCACATAGGTCCTAGAGCAGCCGGAGATGGATGTGAGGATGATGCTGACTGTGCCAGGACCCGCGCCGTCACATCGGTCCTAGAGCAGCCGGAGATGGATGTGAGGATGATGTTGACTGTGCCAGGACCAGCGCCTGCACATAGGTCCTAGAGCAGCTGGAGATGAATGTGAGGATGATGCTGACTGTTCCAGGACCCGCGCTGTCACATAGGTCCTAGAGCAGCTGGAGATGGATGTGAGGATGATGCTGACTGTGCCAGGACCCGCGCCGTCACATAGGTCCTAGAGCAGCCGGAGATGGATGTGAGGATGATGCTGACTGTGCCAGGACCAGCGCCTGCACATAGGTCCTAGAGCAGCTGGAGATGAATGTGAGGATGATGCTGACTGTTCCAGGACCCGCGCCTGCACATAGGTCCTAGAGCAGCTGCAGATGGATGTGAGGATGATGCTGACTGTGCCAGGACCCGTGCCTGCACATAGGTCCTAGAGCAGCCGGAGATGGATGTGAGGATGATGCTGACTGTGCCAGGACCCGTGCCGTCACATAGGTCCTAGAGCAGCTGCAGATGGATGTGAGGATGATGCTGACTGTGCCAGGACCAGCGCCGTCACATAGGTCCTAGAGCAGCCGGAGATGGATGTGAGGATGATGCTGACTGTGCCAGGAACCGCGCCTGCACATAGGTCCTAGAGCAGCTGCAGATGGATGTGAGGATGATGCTGACTGTGCCAGGACCCGCGCCTGCACATAGGTCCTAGAGCAGCCGGAGATGGATGTGAGGATGATGCTGACTGTGCCAGGACCCGCGCCTGCACATAGGTCCTAGAGCAGCCGGAGATGGATGTGAGGATGATGCTGACTGTGCCAGGACCAGCGCCTGCACATAGGTCCTAGAGCAGCCGGAGATGGATGTGAGGATGATGCTGACTGTGCCAGGACCCGCGCCTGCACATAGGTCCTAGAGCAGCCGGAGATGGATGTGAGGATGATGCTGACTGTGCCAGGACCCGCGCCGTCACATAGGTCCTAGAGCAGCCAGAGATGGATGTGAGGATGATGCTGACTGTGCCAGGACCAGCGCCTACACATAGGTCCTAGAGCAGCCGGACATGGATGTGAGGATGATGCTGACTGTGCCATGACCCGCGCCTGCACATCGGTCCTAGAGCAGCCGGAGATGGATGTGAGGATGATGCTGACTGTGCCAGGACCCGCGCCGTCACATAGGTCCTAGAGCAGCCGGAGATGGATGTGAGGATGATGCTGACTGTGCCAGGACCCGCGCCGTCACATAGGTCCTAGAGCAGCCGGAGATGGATGTGAGGATGATGCTGACTGTGCCAGAACCCGCGCCTGCACATAGGTCCTAGAGCAGCCGGAGATGGATGTGAGGATGATGCTGACTGTGTCAGGACCCGCGCCGTCACATAGGTCCTAGAGCAGCCGGAGATGGATGAGAGGATGATGCTGACTGTGCCAGGACCCGCGCCGTCACATAGGTCCTAGAACAGCCGGAGATGGATGTGAGGATGGTGCTGACTGTGCCAGGACCCGTGCCGTCACATAGGTCCTAGAGCAGCCAGAGATGGATGTGAGGATGATGCTGACTGTGCCAGGACCCGCGCCGTCACATAGGTCCTAGAGCAGCCGGAGATGGATGAGAGGATGATGCTGACTGTGCCAGGACCCGCGCCGTCACATAGGTCCTAGAGCAGCTGGAGATGGATGTGAGGATGATGCTGACTGTGCCAGGACCCGCGCCTGCACATAGGTCCTAGAGCAGCCGGAGATGGATGTGAGGATGATGCTGACTGTGTCAGGACCCGCGCCGTCACATAGGTCCTAGAGCAGCCGGAGATGGATGTGAGGATGATGCTGACTGTGCCAGGACCCGTGCCGTCACATAGGTCCTAGAGCAGCCGGAGATGGATGAGATGATGATGCTGACTGTGCCAGGACCCGCGCCGGCACATAGGTCCTAGAGCAGCCGGAGATGGATGTGAGGATGATGCTGACTGTGCCAGGACCCGCGCCGTCACATAGGTCCTAGAGCAGCCGGAGATGGATGTGAGGATGATGCTGACTGTGCCAGGACCCGTGCCGTCACATAGGTCCTAGAGCAGCCGGAGATGGATGAGATGATGATGCTGACTGTGCCAGGACCAGCGCCGTCACATAGGTCCTAGAGCAGCCGGAGATGGATGTGAGGATGATGCTGACTGTGCCAGGACCCGCGCCGTCACATAGGTCCTAGAGCAGCCGAAGATGGATGTGAGGATGATGCTGACTGTGCCAGGACCCGTGCCGTCACATAGGTCCTAGAGCAGCCGGAGATGGATGTGAGGATGATGCTGACTGTGCCAGGACCTGTGCCGTCACATAGGTCCTAGAGCAGCCGGAGATGGATGTGAGGATGATGCTGACTGTGCCAGGACCCGCGCCTGCACATCGGTACTAGAGCAGCCGGAGATGGATGTGAGGATGATGCTGACTGTGCCAGGACCCGCGCCGTCACATAGGTCCTAGAGCAGCTGGAGATGGATGTGAGGATGATGCTGACTGTGCCAGAACCAGCGCCGTCACATAGGTCCTAGAGCAGCCAGAGATGAATGTGAGGATGATGCTGACTGTGCCAGGACCCGCGCCTTCACATAGGTCCTAGAGCAGCCGGAGATGGATGTGAGGATGATGCTGACTGTGCCAGGACCCGCGCCTGCACATAGGTCCTAGAGCAGCCGGAGATGGATGTGAGGATGATGCTGACTGTGCCAGGACCCGCGCCGTCACATAGGTCCTAGAGCAGCCGGAGATGGATGTGAGGATGATGCTGACTGTGCCAGGACCCGCGCCTGCACATAGGTCCTAGAGCTGCTGGAGATGGATGTGAGAATGATGCTGACTGTGCCAGGACCCGCGCCGTCACATAGGTTCTAGAGCAGCTGGAGATGGATGTGAGGATGATGCTGACTGTGCCAGGACCAGCGCCTGCACATAGGTCCTAGAGCAGCTGGAGATGGATGTGAGGATGATGCTGACTGTGCCAGGACCCGCGCCTGCACATAGGTCCTAGAGCAGCCGGAGATGGATGTGAGGATGATGCTGACTGTGCCAGGACCCGCGCCGTCACATAGGTCCTAGAGCAGCCGGAGATGGATGTGAGGATGATGCTGACTGTGCCAGGACCCGCGCTGTCATATAGGTCCTAGAGCAGCCGGAGATGGATGTGAGGATGATGCTGACTGTGCCAGGACCCGCGCCTGCACATAGGTCCTAGAGCAGCCGGAGATGGATGTGAGGATGATGCTGACTGTGCCAGGACCCGCGCCATCACATAGGTCCTAGAGCAGCCGGAGATGGATGTGAGGATGATGCTGACTGTGCCAGGACCCGCGCCGTCACATAGGTCCTAGAGCAGCCGGAGATGGATGTGAGGATGATGCTGACTGTGCCAGGACCCGCGCTGTCATATAGGTCCTAGAGCAGCTGGAGATGGATGTGAGGATGATGCTGACTGTTCCAGGACCCGCGCCGTCACATAGGTCCTAGAGCAGCCGGAGATGGATGTGAGGATGATGCTGACTGTGCCAGGACCCGCGCCTGCACATAGGTCCTAGAGCAGCCGGAGATGGATGTGAGGATGATGCTGACTGTGCCAGGACCCGCGCCGTCACATCGGTCCTAGAGCAGCCGGAGATGGATGTGAGGATGATGTTGACTGTGCCAGGACCAGCGCCTGCACATAGGTCCTAGAGCAGCTGGAGATGAATGTGAGGATGATGCTGACTGTTCCAGGACCCGCGCTGTCACATAGGTCCTAGAGCAGCTGGAGATGGATGTGAGGATGATGCTGACTGTGCCAGGACCCGCGCCGTCACATAGGTCCTAGAGCAGCCGGAGATGGATGTGAGGATGATGCTGACTGTGCCAGGACCAGCGCCTGCACATAGGTCCTAGAGCAGCTGGAGATGAATGTGAGGATGATGCTGACTGTTCCAGGACCCGCGCCTGCACATAGGTCCTAGAGCAGCTGCAGATGGATGTGAGGATGATGCTGACTGTGCCAGGACCCGTGCCTGCACATAGGTCCTAGAGCAGCCGGAGATGGATGTGAGGATGATGCTGACTGTGCCAGGACCCGTGCCGTCACATAGGTCCTAGAGCAGCTGCAGATGGATGTGAGGATGATGCTGACTGTGCCAGGACCAGCGCCGTCACATAGGTCCTAGAGCAGCCGGAGATGGATGTGAGGATGATGCTGACTGTGCCAGGAACCGCGCCTGCACATAGGTCCTAGAGCAGCTGCAGATGGATGTGAGGATGATGCTGACTGTGCCAGGACCCGCGCCTGCACATAGGTCCTAGAGCAGCCGGAGATGGATGTGAGGATGATGCTGACTGTGCCAGGACCCGCGCCTGCACATAGGTCCTAGAGCAGCCGGAGATGGATGTGAGGATGATGCTGACTGTGCCAGGACCAGCGCCTGCACATAGGTCCTAGAGCAGCCGGAGATGGATGTGAGGATGATGCTGACTGTGCCAGGACCCGCGCCTGCACATAGGTCCTAGAGCAGCCGGAGATGGATGTGAGGATGATGCTGACTGTGCCAGGACCCGCGCCGTCACATAGGTCCTAGAGCAGCCAGAGATGGATGTGAGGATGATGCTGACTGTGCCAGGACCAGCGCCTGCACATAGGTCCTAGAGCAGCCGGACATGGATGTGAGGATGATGCTGACTGTGCCATGACCCGCGCCTGCACATCGGTCCTAGAGCAGCCGGAGATGGATGTGAGGATGATGCTGACTGTGCCAGGACCCGCGCCGTCACATAGGTCCTAGAGCAGCCGGAGATGGATGTGAGGATGATGCTGACTGTGCCAGGACCCGCGCCGTCACATAGGTCCTAGAGCAGCCGGAGATGGATGTGAGGATGATGCTGATTGTGCCAGAACCCGCGCCTGCACATAGGTCCTAGAGCAGCCGGAGATGGATGTGAGGATGATGCTGACTGTGTCAGGACCCGCGCCGTCACATAGGTCCTAGAGCAGCCGGAGATGGATGAGAGGATGATGCTGACTGTGCCAGGACCCGCGCCGTCACATAGGTCCTAGAACAGCCGGAGATGGATGTGAGGATGGTGCTGACTGTGCCAGGACCCGTGCCGTCACATAGGTCCTAGAGCAGCCAGAGATGGATGTGAGGATGATGCTGACTGTGCCAGGACCCGCGCCGTCACATAGGTCCTAGAGCAGCCGGAGATGGATGAGAGGATGATGCTGACTGTGCCAGGACCCGCGCCGTCACATAGGTCCTAGAGCAGCTGGAGATGGATGTGAGGATGATGCTGACTGTGCCAGGACCCGCGCCTGCACATAGGTCCTAGAGCAGCCGGAGATGGATGTGAGGATGATGCTGACTGTGTCAGGACCCGCGCCGTCACATAGGTCCTAGAGCAGCCGGAGATGGATGTGAGGATGATGGTGACTGTGCCAGGACCCGTGCCGTCACATAGGTCCTAGAGCAGCCGGAGATGGATGAGATGATGATGCTGACTGTGCCAGGACCCGCGCCGGCACATAGGTCCTAGAGCAGCCGGAGATGGATGTGAGGATGATGCTGACTGTGCCAGGACCCGCGCCGTCACATAGGTCCTAGAGCAGCCGGAGATGGATGTGAGGATGATGCTGACTGTGCCAGGACCCGTGCCGTCACATAGGTCCTAGAGCAGCCGGAGATGGATGAGATGATGATGCTGACTGTGCCAGGACCAGCGCCGTCACATAGGTCCTAGAGCAGCCGGAGATGGATGTGAGGATGATGCTGACTGTGCCAGGACCCGCGCCGTCACATAGGTCCTAGAGCAGCCGAAGATGGATGTGAGGATGATGCTGACTGTGCCAGGACCCGTGCCGTCACATAGGTCCTAGAGCAGCCGGAGATGGATGTGAGGATGATGCTGACTGTGCCAGGACCTGTGCCGTCACATAGGTCCTAGAGCAGCCGGAGATGGATGTGAGGATGATGCTGACTGTGCCAGGACCCGCGCCTGCACATCGGTACTAGAGCAGCCGGAGATGGATGTGAGGATGATGCTGACTGTGCCAGGACCCGCGCCGTCACATAGGTCCTAGAGCAGCTGGAGATGGATGTGAGGATGATGCTGACTGTGCCAGGACCAGCGCCGTCACATAGGTCCTAGAGCAGCCAGAGATGAATGTGAGGATGATGCTGACTGTGCCAGGACCCGCGCCTTCACATAGGTCCTAGAGCAGCCGGAGATGGATGTGAGGATGATGCTGACTGTGCCAGGACCCGCGCCTGCACATAGGTCCTAGAGCAGCCGGAGATGGATGTGAGGATGATGCTGACTGTGCCAGGACCCGCGCCGTCACATAGGTCCTAGAGCAGCCGGAGATGGATGTGAGGATGATGCTGACTGTGCCAGGACCCGCGCCTGCACATAGGTCCTAGAGCTGCTGGAGATGGATGTGAGAATGATGCTGACTGTGCCAGGACCCGCGCCGTCACATAGGTTCTAGAGCAGCTGGAGATGGATGTGAGGATGATGCTGACTGTGCCAGGACCAGCGCCTGCACATAGGTCCTAGAGCAGCTGGAGATGGATGTGAGGATGATGCTGACTGTGCCAGGACCCGCGCCTGCACATAGGTCCTAGAGCAGCCGGAGATGGATGTGAGGATGATCCTGACTGTGCCAGGACCCGCTCCTGCACATAGGTCCTAGAGCAGCTGGAGATGGATGTGAGGATGATGCTGACTGTGCCAGGACCAGCGCCGTCACATAGGTCCTAGAGCAGCCGGAGATGGATGTGAGGATGATGCTGACTGTGCCAGGACCCGCGCCTGCACATAGGTCCTAGAGCAGCCGGAGATGGATGTGAGGATGATGCTGACTGTGCCAGGACCAGCGCCTGCACATCGGTCCTAGAGCAGCCGGAGGATGATGCTGACTGTGCCAGGACCAGCGCCTGCACATAGGTCCTAGAGCAGCTGCAGATGGATGTGAGGATGATGCTGACTGTGCCAGGACCAGCGCCTGCACATAGGTCCTAGAGCAGCTGCAGATGGATGTGAGGATGATGCTGACTGTGCCAGGACCCGCGCCTGCACATAGGTTCTAGAGCAGCTGGAGATGGATGTGAGGATGATGCTGACTGTGCCAGGACCAGCGCCTGCACATAGGTCCTAGAGCAGCTGGAGATGGATGTGAGGATGATGCTGACTGTGCCAGGACCCGCGCCTGCACATAGGTCCTAGAGCAGCCGGAGATGGATGTGAGGATGATGCTGACTGTGCCACGACCAGCGCCTGCACATAGGTCCTAGAGCAGCTGGAGATGGATGTGAGGATGATGCTGACTGTGCCAGGACCCGCGCTGTCACATAGGTCCTAGAGCAACTGGAGATGGATGTGAGGATGATGCTGACTGTGCCAGGACCCGCGCCTGCACATAGGTCCTAGAGCAGCTGGAGATGGATGTGAGGATGATGCTGACTGTGCCAGGACTAGCGCCGTCACATAGGTCCTAGAGCAGCCGGAGATGGATGTGAGGATGATGCTGACTGTGCCAGGACCAGCGCCTGCACATAGGTCCTAGAGCAGCCGGAGATGGATGTGAGGATGATGCTGACTGTGCCAGGACCCGCGCCATCACATAGGTCCTAGATCAGCCGGAGATGGATGTGAGGATGATGCTGACTGTGCCAGGACCAGCGCCTGCACATAGGTCCTAGAGCAGCTGCAGATGGATGTGAGGATGATGCTGACTGTGCCAGGACCAGCGCCGTCACATAGGTCCTAGAGCAGCCGGAGATGGATGTGAGGATGATGCTGACTGTGCCAGGACCCGCGCCGTCACATAGGTCCTAGAGCAGCCGGAGATGGATGTGAGGATGATGCTGACTGTGCCAGGACCCGCGCCGTCACATAGGTCCTAGAGCAGCCGGAGATGGATGTGAGGATGATGCTGACTGTGCCAGGACCCGCGCCTGCACATAGGTCCTAGAGCAGCTGCAGATGGATGTGAGGATGATGCTGACTGTGCCAGGACCCGCGTCTGCACATAGGTCCTAGAGCAGCCAGAGATTGATGTGAGGATGATGCTGACTGTGCACAGGACCAGCGCCTGCACATAGGTCCTAGAGCAGCCGGAGATGGATGTGAGGATGATGCTGACTGTGCCAGGACCCGCGCCTGCACATAGGTCCTAGAGCAGCTGCAGATGGATGTGAGGATGATGCTGACTGTGCCAGGACCCGCTCCGTCACATAGGTCCTAGAGCAGCCGGAGATGGATGTGAGGATGATGCTGACTGTCCCAGGACCCGCGCCGTCACATAGGTCCTAGAGCAGCCAGAGATGGATGTGAGGATGATGCTGACTGTGCCAGGACCCGCGCCGTCACATAGGTCCTAGAGCAGCCGGAGATGGATGTGAGGATGATGCTGACTGTGCCAGGACCCGCGCCGTCACATAGGTCCTAGAGCAGCCGGAGATGGATGTGAGGATGATGCTGACTGTGCCAGGACCCGCGCCGTCACATAGGTCCTAGAGCAGCCGGAGATGGATGTGAGGATGATGCTGACTGTGCCAGGACCCGCGCCTGCACATAGGTCCTAGAGCAGCCGGAGATGGATGTGAGGATGATGCTGACTGTGCCAGGACCCGCGCCTGCACATAGGTCCTAGAGCAGCCGGAGATGGATGTGAGAATGATGCTGACTGTGCCAGGACCCGCGCCTGCACATAGGTCCTAGAGCAGCCGGAGATGGATGTGAGGATGATGCTGACTGTGCCAGGACCCGCGCCTGCACATAGGTCCTAGAGCAGCCGGAGATGGATGTGAGAATGATGCTGACTGTGCCAGGACCCGCGCCTGCACATAGGTCCTAGAGCAGCCGGAGATGGATGTGAGGATGATGCTGACTGTGCCAGGACCCGCGCCTGCACATAGGTCCTAGAGCAGCCGGAGATGGATGTGAGGATGATGCTGACTGTGCCAGGACCCGCGCCTACACATAGGTCCTAAAGCAGCCGGAGATGGATGTGAGGATGGTGCTGACTGTGCCAGGACCCGTGCTGTCACATAGGTCCTAGAGCAGCTGGAGATGGATGTGAGGATGATGCTGACTGTGCCAGGACCCGCGCCTGCACATAGGTCCTAGAGCAGCCGGAGATGGATGTGAGGATGATGCTGACTGTGCCAGGACCCGCGCCGTCACATAGGTCCTAGAGCAGCCGGAGATGGATGTGAGGATGATGCTGACTGTGCCAGGACCAGCGCCTGCACATCGGTCCTAGAGCAGCCGGAGATGGATGTGAGGATGATGCTGACTGTGCCAGGACCAGCGCCTGCACATAGGTCCTAGAGCAGCCGGAGATGGATGTGAGGATGATGCTGACTGTGCCAGGACCAGCGCCTGCACATAGGTCCTAGAGCAGCTGGAGATGGATGTGAGGATGATGCTGACTGTGCCAGGACCCGCGCCGTCACATAGGTCCTGGAGCAACTGGAGATGGATGTGAGGATGATGCTGACTGTGCCAGGACCAGCGCCGTCACATAGGTCCTAGAGCAGCCGGAGATGGATGTGAGAATGATGCTGACAGTGCCAGGACCCGCGCCGTCACATAGGTCCTAGAGCAGCCGGAGATGGATGTGAGGATGATGCTGACTGTGCCAGGACCTGCGCCTGCACATAGGTCCTAGAGCAGCTGCAGATGCATGTGAGGATGATGCTGACTGTGCCAGGACCAGCGCCGTCACATAGGTCCTAGAGCAGCCGGAGATGGATGTGAGGATGATGCTGACTGTGCCAGGACCCGCGCCTGCACATTGGTCCTAGAGCAGCTGCAGATGGATGTGAGGATGATGCTGACTGTGCCAGGACCCGCGCCGTCACATAGGTCCTAGAGCAGCTGGAGATGGATGTGAGGATGATGCTGACTGTGCCAGGACCCGCCCCGTCACATAGGTCCTAGAGCAACTGCAGATGGATGTGAGTATGATGCTGACTGTGCCAGGACCCGCGCCGTCACATAGGTCCTAGAGCAGCCGGAGATGGATGTGAGGATGATGCTGACTGTGCCAGGACCCGCGCCGTCACATAGGTCCTAGAGCAGCCGGAGATGGATGTGAGGATGATGCTGACTGTGCCAGGACCCGCGCCGTCACATAGGTCCTAGAGCAGCCGGAGATGGATGTGAGGATGATGCTGACTGTGCCAGGACCCGCGCCTGCACATAGGTCCTAGAGCAGCTGCAGATGGATGTGAGGATGATGCTGACTGTGCCAGGACCAGCGCCTGCACATAGGTCCTAGAGCAGCTGCAGATGGATGTGAGGATGATGCTGACTGTGCCAGGACCCGCGCCTGCACATAGGTCCTAGAGCAGCCGGAGATGGATGTGAGGATGATGCTGACTGTGCCACGACCAGCGCCTGCACATAGGTCCTAGAGCAGCTGGAGATGGATGTGAGGATGATGCTGACTGTGCCAGGACCCGCGCCGTCACATAGGTCCTAGAGCAACTGGAGATGGATGTGAGGATGATGCTGACTGTGCCAGGACCCGCGCCTGCACATAGGTCCTAGAGCAGCTGGAGATGGATGTGAGGATGATGCTGACTGTGCCAGGACTAGCGCCTGCACATAGGTCCTAGAGCAGCCGGAGATGGATGTGAGGATGATGCTGACAGTGCCAGGACCCGCGCCGTCACATAGGTCCTAGAGCAGCCGGAGATGGATGTGAGGATGATGCTGACTGTGCCAGGACCCGCGCCTGCACATAGGTCCTAGAGCAGCTGGAGATGGATGTGAGGATGATGCTGACTGTGCCAGGACCCGCGCCATCACATAGGTCCTAGATCAGCCGGAGATGGATGTGAGGATGATGCTGACTGTGCCAGGACCAGCGCCTGCACATAGGTCCTAGAGCAGCCGGAGATGGATGTGAGGATGATGCTGACTGTGCCAGGACCCGCGCCTGCACATAGGTCCTAGAGCAGCTGGAGATGGATGTGAGGATGATGCTGACTGTGCCAGGACCCGCGCCATCACATAGGTCCTAGATCAGCCGGACATGGATGTGAGGATGATGCTGACTGTGCCAGGACCCGCGCCTGCACATAGGTCCTAGAGCAGCCGGAGATGGATGTGAGGATGATGCTGACTGTGCCAGGACCCGCGCCATCACATAGGTCCTAGATCAGCCGGAGATGGATGTGAGGATGATGCTGACTGTGCCAGGACCAGCGCCTGCACATAGGTCCTAGAGCAGCTGCAGATGGATGTGAGGATGATGCTGACTGTGCCAGGACCAGCGCCGTCACATAGGTCCTAGAGCAGCCGGAGATGGATGTGAGGATGATGCTGACTGTGCCAGGACCCGCGCCGTCACATAGGTCCTAGAGCAGCCGGAGATGGATGTGAGGATGATGCTGACTGTGCCAGGACCCGCGCCGTCACATAGGTCCTAGAGCAGCCGGAGATGGATGTGAGAATGATGCTGACTGTGCCAGGACCCGCGCCTGCACATAGGTCCTAGAGCAGCTGCAGATGGATGTGAGGATGATGCTGACTGTGCCAGGACCCGCGTCTGCACATAGGTCCTAGAGCAGCCGGAGATTGATGTGAGGATGATGCTGACTGTGCCAGGACCAGCGCCTGCACATAGGTCCTAGAGCAGCCGGAGATGGATGTGAGGATGATGCTGACTGTGCCAGGACCCGCGCCTGCACATAGGTCCTAGAGCAGCCGGAGATGGATGTGAGAATGATGCTGACTGTGCCAGGACCCGCGCCTGCACATAGGTCCTAGAGCAGCCGGAGATGGATGTGAGGATGATGCTGACTGTGCCAGGACCCGCGCCTGCACATAGGTCCTAGAGCAGCCGGAGATGGATGTGAGGATGATGCTGACTGTGCCAGGACCCGCGCCTACACATAGGTCCTAAAGCAGCCGGAGATGGATGTGAGGATGGTGCTGACTGTGCCAGGACCCGTGCTGTCACATAGGTCCTAGAGCAGCTGGAGATGGATGTGAGGATGATGCTGACTGTGCCAGGACCCGCGCCTGCACATAGGTCCTAGAGCAGCCGGAGATGGATGTGAGGATGATGCTGACTGTGCCAGGACCCGCGCCGTCACATAGGTCCTAGAGCAGCCGGAGATGGATGTGAGGATGATGCTGACTGTGCCAGGACCAGCGCCTGCACATCGGTCCTAGAGCAGCCGGAGATGGATGTGAGGATGATGCTGACTGTGCCAGGACCAGCGCCTGCACATAGGTCCTAGAGCAGCCGGAGATGGATGTGAGGATGATGCTGACTGTGCCAGGACCAGCGCCTGCACATAGGTCCTAGAGCAGCTGGAGATGGATGTGAGGATGATGCTGACTGTGCCAGGACCCGCGCCGTCACATAGGTCCTGGAGCAACTGGAGATGGATGTGAGGATGATGCTGACTGTGCCAGGACCAGCGCCGTCACATAGGTCCTAGAGCAGCCGGAGATGGATGTGAGAATGATGCTGACAGTGCCAGGACCCGCGCCGTCACATAGGTCCTAGAGCAGCCGGAGATGGATGTGAGGATGATGCTGACTGTGCCAGGACCTGCGCCTGCACATAGGTCCTAGAGCAGCTGCAGATGCATGTGAGGATGATGCTGACTGTGCCAGGACCAGCGCCGTCACATAGGTCCTAGAGCAGCCGGAGATGGATGTGAGGATGATGCTGACTGTGCCAGGACCCGCGCCTGCACATTGGTCCTAGAGCAGCTGCAGATGGATGTGAGGATGATGCTGACTGTGCCAGGACCCGCGCCGTCACATAGGTCCTAGAGCAGCTGGAGATGGATGTGAGGATGATGCTGACTGTGCCAGGACCCGCCCCGTCACATAGGTCCTAGAGCAACTGCAGATGGATGTGAGTATGATGCTGACTGTGCCAGGACCCGCGCCGTCACATAGGTCCTAGAGCAGCCGGAGATGGATGTGAGGATGATGCTGACTGTGCCAGGACCCGCGCCGTCACATAGGTCCTAGAGCAGCCGGAGATGGATGTGAGGATGATGCTGACTGTGCCAGGACCCGCGCCGTCACATAGGTCCTAGAGCAGCCGGAGATGGATGTGAGGATGATGCTGACTGTGCCAGGACCCGCGCCTGCACATAGGTCCTAGAGCAGCTGCAGATGGATGTGAGGATGATGCTGACTGTGCCAGGACCAGCACCTGCACATAGGTCCTAGAGCAGCTGCAGATGGATGTGAGGATGATGCTGACTGTGCCAGGACCCGCGCCTGCACATAGGTCCTAGAGCAGCCGGAGATGGATGTGAGGATGATGCTGACTGTGCCACGACCAGCGCCTGCACATAGGTCCTAGAGCAGCTGGAGATGGATGTGAGGATGATGCTGACTGTGCCAGGACCCGCGCCGTCACATAGGTCCTAGAGCAACTGGAGATGGATGTGAGGATGATGCTGACTGTGCCAGGACCCGCGCCTGCACATAGGTCCTAGAGCAGCTGGAGATGGATGTGAGGATGATGCTGACTGTGCCAGGACTAGCGCCTGCACATAGGTCCTAGAGCAGCCGGAGATGGATGTGAGGATGATGCTGACAGTGCCAGGACCCGCGCCGTCACATAGGTCCTAGAGCAGCCGGAGATGGATGTGAGGATGATGCTGACTGTGCCAGGACCCGCGCCTGCACATAGGTCCTAGAGCAGCTGGAGATGGATGTGAGGATGATGCTGACTGTGCCAGGACCCGCGCCATCACATAGGTCCTAGATCAGCCGGAGATGGATGTGAGGATGATGCTGACTGTGCCAGGACCAGCGCCTGCACATAGGTCCTAGAGCAGCCGGAGATGGATGTGAGGATGATGCTGACTGTGCCAGGACCCGCGCCTGCACATAGGTCCTAGAGCAGCTGGAGATGGATGTGAGGATGATGCTGACTGTGCCAGGACCCGCGCCATCACATAGGTCCTAGATCAGCCGGACATGGATGTGAGGATGATGCTGACTGTGCCAGGACCCGCGCCTGCACATAGGTCCTAGAGCAGCCGGAGATGGATGTGAGGATGATGCTGACTGTGCCAGGACCCGCGCCATCACATAGGTCCTAGATCAGCCGGAGATGGATGTGAGGATGATGCTGACTGTGCCAGGACCAGCGCCTGCACATAGGTCCTAGAGCAGCTGCAGATGGATGTGAGGATGATGCTGACTGTGCCAGGACCAGCGCCGTCACATAGGTCCTAGAGCAGCCGGAGATGGATGGGAGGATGATGCTGACTGTGCCAGGACCCGCGCCGTCACATAGGTCCTAGAGCAGCCGGAGATGGATGTGAGGATGATGCTGACTGTCCCAGGACCCGCGCCGTCACATAGGTCCTAGAGCAGCCGGAGATGGATGTGAGGATGATGCTGACTGTGCCAGGACCCGCGCCGTCACATAGGTCCTAGAGCAGCCGGAGATGGATGTGAGAATGATGCTGACTGTGCCAGGACCCGCGCCTGCACATAGGTCCTAGAGCAGCTGCAGATGGATGTGAGGATGATGCTGACTGTGCCAGGACCCGCGTCTGCACATAGGTCCTAGAGCAGCCGGAGATTGATGTGAGGATGATGCTGACTGTGCCAGGACCAGCGCCTGCACATAGGTCCTAGAGCAGCCGGAGATGGATGTGAGGATGATGCTGACTGTGCCAGGACCCGCGCCTGCACATAGGTCCTAGAGCAGCTGCAGATGGATGTGAGGATGATGCTGACTGTCCCAGGACCCGCGCCGTCACATAGGTCCTAGAGCAGCCGGAGATGGATGTGAGGATGATGCTGACTGTGCCAGGACCCGCGCCGTCACATAGGTCCTAGAGCAGCCGGAGATGGATGTGAGAATGATGCTGACTGTGCCAGGACCCGCGCCTGCACATAGGTCCTAGAGCAGCTGCAGATGGATGTGAGGATGATGCTGACTGTGCCAGGACCCGCGTCTGCACATAGGTCCTAGAGCAGCCGGAGATTGATGTGAGGATGATGCTGACTGTGCCAGGACCAGCGCCTGCACATAGGTCCTAGAGCAGCCGGAGATGGATGTGAGGATGATGCTGACTGTGCCAGGACCCGCGCCTGCACATAGGTCCTAGAGCAGCTGCAGATGGATGTGAGGATGATGCTGACTGTGCCAGAACCCGCTCCGTCACATAGGTCCTAGAGCAGCCGGAGATGGATGTGAGGATGATGCTGACTGTGCCAGGACCCGCGCCGTCACATAGGTCCTAGAGCAGCCAGAGATGGATGTGAGGATGATGCTGACTGTGCCAGGACCCGCGCCGTCACATAGGTTCTAGAGCAGCCGGAGATGTATGTGAGGATGATGCTGACTGTGCCAGGACCCGCGCCGTCACATAGGTCCTAGAGCAGCCGGAGATGGATGTGAGGATGATGCTGACTGTGCCAGGACCCGCGCCGTCACATAGGTCCTAGAGCAGCCGGAGATGGATGTGAGGATGATGCTGACTGTGCCAGGACCCGCGCCTGCACATAGGTCCTAGAGCAGCCGGAGATGGATGTGAGGATGGTGCTGACTGTGCCAGGACCAGTGCTGTCACATAGGTCCTAGAGCAGCCGGAGATGGATGTGAGGATGATGCTGACTGTGGCAGGACCCGCGCCTGCACATAGGTCCTAGAGCAGCCGGAGATGGATGTGAGGATGATGCTGACTGTGCCAGGACCCGCGCCGTCACATAGGTCCTAGAGCAGCCGGAGATGGATGTGAGGATGATGCTGACTGTGCCAGGACCAGCGCCTGCACATCGGTCCTAGAGCAGCCGGAGATGGATGTGAGGATGATGCTGACTGTGCCAGGACCAGCGCCTGCACATAGGTCCTAGAGCAGCCGGAGATGGATGTGAGGATGATGCTGACTGTGCCAGGACCAGCGCCTGCACATAGGTCCTAGAGCAGCTGGAGATGGATGTGAGGATGATGCTGACTGTGCCAGGACCAGCGCCGTCACATAGGTCCTAGAGCAGCCGGAGATGGATGTGAGGATGGTGCTGACTGTGCCAGGACCCGTGCCGTCACATAGGTCCTAGAGCAGCTGGAGATGGATGTGAGGATGATGCTGACTGTGCCAGGACCAGCGCCTGCACATAGCTCCTAGAGCAGCCGGAGATGGATGTGAGAATGATGCTGACAGTGCCAGGACCCGCGCCGTCACATAGGTCCTAGAGCAGCCGGAGATGGATGTGAGGATGATGCTGACTGTGCCAGGACCAGCGCCTGCACATAGGTCCTAGAGCAGCCGGAGATGGATGTGAGGATGATGCTGACTGTGCCAGGACCCGCGCCGTCACATAGGTCCTAGAGCAGCTGGAGATGGATGTGAGGATGATGCTGACTGTGCCAGGACCCGCCCCGTCACATAGGTCCTAGAGCAACTGCAGATGGATGTGAGGATGATGCTGACTGTGCCAGGACCCGCGCCGTCACATAGGTCCTAGAGCAGCCGGAGATGGATGTGAGGATGATGCTGACTATGCCAGGACCCGCGCCGTCACATAGGTCCTAGAGCAGCCGGAGATGGATGTGAGGATGATGCTGACTGTGCCAGGACCCGCGCCGTCACATAGGTCCTAGAGCAGCCGGAGATGGATGTGAGGATGATGCTGACTGTGCCAGGACCCGCGCCTGCACATAGGTCCTAGAGCAGCTGCAGATGGATGTGAGGATGATGCTGACTGTGCCAGGACCAGCGCCTGCACATAGCTCCTAGAGCAGCCGGAGATGGATGTGAGGATGATGCTGACTGTGCCAGGACCCGCGCCTGCACATAGGTCCTAGAGCAGCTGCAGATGGATGTGAGGATGATGCTGACTGTGCCAGGACCAGCGCCGTCACATAGGTCCTAGAGCAGCCGGAGATGGATGTGAGGATGATGCTGACTGTGCCAGGACCCGCGCCTGCACATAGGTCCTAGAGCAGCCGGAGATGGATGTGAGGATGATGCTGACTGTGCCAGGACCCGCGCCTGCACATAGGTCCTAGAGCAGCCGGAGATGGATGTGAGGATGATGCTGACTGTGCCAGGACCCGCGCCTGCACATAGGTCCTAAAGCAGCCGGAGATGGATGTGAGGATGGTGCTGACTGTGCCAGGACCCGTGCTGTCACATAGGTCCTAGAGCAGCTGGAGATGGATGTGAGGATGATGCTGACTGTGCCAGGACCCGCGCCTGCACATAGGTCCTAGAGCAGCCGGAGATGGATGTGAGGATGATGCTGACTGTGCCAGGACCCGCGCCTGCACATAGGTCCTAGAGCAGCCGGAGATGGATGTGAGGATGATGCTGACTGTGCCAGGACCCGCGCCGTCACATAGGTCCTAGAGCAGCCGGAGATGGATGTGAGGATGATGCTGACTGTGCCAGGACCAGCGCCTGCACATCGGTCCTAGAGCAGCCGGAGATGGATGTGAGGATGATGCTGACTGTGCCAGGACCAGCGCCTGCACATAGGTCCTAGAGCAGCCGGAGATGGATGTGAGGATGATGCTGACTGTGCCAGGACCAGCGCCTGCACATAGGTCCTAGAGCAGCTGGAGATGGATGTGAGGATGATGCTGACTGTGCCAGGACCCGCGCCGTCACATAGGTCCTAGAGCAACTGGAGATGGATGTGAGGATGATGCTGACTGGGCCAGGACCAGCGCCGTCACATAGGTCCTAGAGCAGCCGGAGATGGATGTGAGGATGGTGCTGACTGTGCCAGGACCCGTGCCGTCACATAGGTCCTAGAGCAGCTGGAGATGGATGTGAGGATGATGCTGACTGTGCCAGGACCAGCGCCTGCACATAGGTCCTAGAGCAGCCGGAGATGGATGTGAGAATGATGCTGACAGTGCCAGGACCCGCGCCGTCACATAGGTCCTAGAGCAGCCGGAGATGGATGTGAGGATGATGCTGACTGTGCCAGGACCAGCGCCTGCACATAGGTCCTAGAGCAGCCGGAGATGGATGTGAGGATGATGCTGACTGTGCCAGGACCAGCGCCTGCACATAGGTCCTAGAGCAGCTGCAGATGCATGTGAGGATGATGCTGACTGTGCCAGGACCAGCGCCGTCACATAGGTCCTAGAGCAGCCGGAGATGGATGTGAGGATGATGCTGACTGTGCCAGGACCCGCGCCTGCACATTGGTCCTAGAGCAGCTGCAGATGGATGTGAGGATGATGCTGACTGTGCCAGGACCCGCGCCGTCACATAGGTCCTAGAGCAGCTGGAGATGGATGTGAGGATGATGCTGACTGTGCCAGGACCCGCCCCGTCACATAGGTCCTAGAGCAACTGCAGATGGATGTGAGGATGATGCTGACTGTGCCAGGACCCGCGCCGTCACATAGGTCCTAGAGCAGCCAGAGATGGATGTGAGGATGATGCTGACTGTGCCAGGACCAGCGCCGTCACATAGGTCCTAGAGCAGCCGGAGATGGATGTGAGGATGATGCTGACTGTGCCAGGACCCGCGCCGTCACATAGGTCCTAGAGCAGCTGCAGATGGATGTGAGGATGATGCTGACTGTGCCAGGACCCGCGCCGTCACATAGGTCCTAGAGCAGCCAGAGATGGATGTGAGGATGATGCTGACTGTGCCAGGACCCGCGCCGTCACATAGGTCCTAGAGCAGCCAGAGATGGATGTGAGGATGATGCTGACTGTGCCAGGACCCGCGCCGTCACATAGGTCCTAGAGCAGCCGGAGATGGATGTGAGGATGATGCTGACTGTGCCAGGACCCGCGCCTGCACATAGGTCCTAGAGCAGCCGGAGATGGATGTGAGGATGATGCTGACTGTGCCAGGACCCGCGCCTGCACATAGGTCCTAGAGCAGCCGGAGATGGATGTGAGGATGATGCTGACTGTGCCAGGACCCGCGCCTGCACATAGGTCCTAGAGCAGCCGGAGATGGATGTGAGGATGATGCTGACTGTGCCAGGACCCGCGCCTGCACATAGGTCCTAGAGCAGCCGGAGATGGATGTGAGGATGGTGCTGACTGTGCCAGGACCAGTGGCTGCACATAGGTCCTAGAGAAGCCGGAGATGGATGTGAGGATGATGCTGACTGTGCCAGGACCCGCGCCGTCACATAGGTCCTAGAGCATCCGGAGATGGATGTGAGGATGATGCTGACTGTGCCAGGACCCGCGCCGTCACATAGGTCCTAGAGCAGCCGGAGATGGATGTGAGGATGATGCTGACTGTGCCAGGACCCGCACCTGCACATAGGTCCTAGAGCAGCCGGAGATGGATGTGAGGATGGTGCTGACTGTGCCAGGACCCGCGCCGTCACATAGGTCCTAGAGCAGCCGGAGATGGATGTGAGAATGGTGCTGACTGTGCCAGGACCCGCGCCGTCACATAGGTCCTAGAGCAGCCAGAGATGGATGTGAGGATGATGCTGACTGTGCCAGGACCCGCGCCTGCACATCGGTCCTAGAGCAGCTGGAGATGGATGTGAGGATGATGCTGACTGTGCCCGGACCCGCGCCTGCACATAGGTCCTAGAGCAGCCGGAGATGGATGTGAGGATGATGCTGACTGTGCCAGAACCCGCGCCTGCACATAGGTCCAAGAGCAGCCGGAGATGGATGTGAGGATGATGCTGACTGTGCCAGGACCCGCGCCTGCACATAGGTCCTAGAGCAGCCGGAGATGGATGTGAGGATGATGCTGACTGTGCCAGGACCCGCGCCTGCACATAGGTCCTAGAGCAGCCGGAGATGGATGTGAGGATGATGCTGACTGTGCCAGGACCCGCGCCTGCACATAGGTCCTAGAGCAGCCGGAGATGGATGTGAGGATGATGCTGACTGTGCCAGGACCCGCGCCATCACATAGGTCCTAGAGCAGCCGGAGATGGATGTGAGGATGATGCTGACTGTGCCAGGACCCGCGCCTGCACATAGGTCCTAGAGCAGCCGGAGATGGATGTGAGGATGATGCTGACTGTGCCAGGACCTGCGCCGTCACATAGGTCCTAGAGCAGCCGGAGATGGATGTGAGGATGATGCTGACTGTGCCAGAAACCGCGCCTGCACATAGGTCCTAGAGCAGCCGGAGATGGATGTGAGGATGATGCTGACTGTGCCAGGACCCGCACCTGCACATAGGTCCTAGAGCAGCCGGAGATGGATGTGAGGATGATGCTGACTGTGCCAGGACCCGCGCCTGCACATAGGTCCTAGAGCAGCCGGAGATGGATGTGAGGATGATGCTGACTGTGCCAGGACCCGCGCCTGCACATAGGTCCTAGAGCAGCCGGAGATGGATGTGAGGATGATGCTGACTGTGCCAGGACCCGCGCCGTCACATAGGTCCTAGAGCAGCTGGAGATGGATGTGAGGATGATGCTGACTGTGCCAGGACCCTCGCCTACACATAGGTCCTAGAGCAGCCGGAGATGGATGTGAGGATGATGCTGACTGTGCCAGGACCCGCGCCTACACATAGGTCCTAGAGCAGCCGGAGATGGATGTGAGGATGATGCTGACTGTGCCAGGACCCGCGCCGTCACATAGGTCCTAGAGCAGCCAGAGATGGATGTGAGGATGATGCTGACTGTGCCAGGACCCGCGCCTGCACATAGGTCCTAGAGCAGCCGGAGATGGATGTGAGGATGATGCTGACTGTGCCAGGACCCGCGCCTGCACATAGGTCCTAGAGCAGCCGGAGATGGATGTGAGGATGGTGCTGACTGTGCCAGGACCCGCGCCTGCACATAGGTCCTAGAGCAGCCGGAGATGGATGTGAGGATGGTGCTGACTGTGCCAGGACCCGCGCCATCACATAGGTCCTAGAGCAGCCGGAGATGGATGTGAGGATGATGCTGACTGTGCCAGGACCCGCGCCTGCACATAGGTCCTAGAGCAGCCGGAGATGGATGTGAGGATGATGCTGACTGTGCCAGGACCCGCGCCGTCACATAGGTCCTAGAGCAGCCGGAGATGGATGTGAGGATGATGCTGACTGTGCCAGAACCCGCGCCTGCACATAGGTCCTAGAGCAGCCGGAGATGGATGTGAGGATGATGCTGACTGTGCCAGGACCCGCGCCTGCACATAGGTCCTAGAGCAGCTGGAGATGGATGTGAGGATGATGCTGACTGTGCCAGAACCAGCGCCATCACATAGGTCCTAGAGCAGCCGGAGATGGATGTGAGGATGATGCTGACTGTGCCAGAACCCGCGCCTGCACATAGGTCCTAGAGCAGCCGGAGATGGATGTGAGGATGATGCTGACTGTGCCAGGACCCGCGCCGTCACATAGGTCCTAGAGCAGCCGGAGATGGATGTGAGGATGATGCTGACTGTGCCAGAACCCGCGCCTGCACTTAGGTCCTAGAGCAGCCGGAGATGGATGTGAGGATGATGCTGACTTTTCCAGGACCCGCGCCTGCACATAGGTCCTAGAGCAGCCGGAGATGGATGTGAGGATGATGCTGACTGTGCCAGGACCCGCGCCTGCACATAGGTCCTAGAGCAGCCGGAGATGGATGTGAGGATGATGCTGACTGTGCCAGGACCCGCGCCTGCACATAGGTCCTAGAGCAGCCGGAGATGGATGTGAGGATGATGCTGACTGTGCCAGGACCCGCGCCGTCACATAGGTCCTAGAGCAGCTGGAGATGGATGTGAGGATGATGCTGACTGTGCCAGGACCCGCGCCTGCACATAGGTCCTAGAGCAGCCGGAGATGGATGTGAGGATGATGCTGACTGTGCCAGGACCCGCGCCTGCACATAGGTCCTAGAGCAGCCGGAGATGGATGTGAGGATGATGCTGACTGTGCCAGGACCCGCGCCTGCACATAGGTCCTAGAGCAGCCGGAGATGGATGTGAGGATGGTGCTGACTGTGCCAGGACCAGCGCCTGCACATAGGTCCTAGAGCAGCCGGAGATGGATGTGAGGATGATGCTGACTGTGCCAGGACCCGCGCCGTCACATAGGTCCTAGAGCAGCTGGAGATGGATGTGAGGATGATGCTGACTGTGCCCGGACCCGCGCCTGCACATAGGTCCTAGAGCAGCCGGAGATGGATGTGAGGATGATGCTGACTGTGCCAGGACCCGCGCCTGCACATAGGTCCTAGAGCAGCTGGAGATGGATGTGAGGATGATGCTGACTGTGCCAGGACCAGCGCCGTCACATAGGTCCTAGAGCAGCCGGAGATGGATGTCAGGATGATGCTGACTGTGCCAGGACCCGCGCCTGTACATCGGTCCTAGAGCAGCTGGAGATGGATGTGATGATGATGCTGACTGTGCCAGGACCCGCGCCGTCACATAGGTCCTAGAGCAGCTGGAGATGGATGTGAGGATGATGCTGACTGTGCCAGGACCCGCGCCTGCACATAGGTCCTAGAGCAGCCAGAGATGGATGTGAGGATGATGCTGACTGTGCCAGGACCCGCACCGTCACATAGGTCCTAGAGCAGCCGGAGATGAATGTGAGGATGATGATTACTGTGCCAGGACCCGCGCCGTCACATAGGTCCTAGAGCAGCCGGAGATGGATGTGAGGATGATGCTGACTGTGCCAGGACCCGCGCCTGCACATAGGTCCTAGAGCAGCCGGAGATGGATGTGAGGATGATGCTGACTGTGCCAGGACCCGCGCCTGCACATAGGTCCTAGAGCAGCCGGACATGGATGTGAGGATGATGCTGACTGTGCCAGGACCCGCGCCTGCACATAGGTCCTAGAGCAGCCGGAGATGGATGTGAGGATGATGCTGACTGTGCCAGGACCCGCGCCTGCACATAGGTCCTAGGCAGCCGGAGATGGATGTGAGGATGATGCTGACTGTGCCAGGACCCGCGCCTGCACATAGGTCCTAGCGCAGCCGGAGATGGATGTGAGGATGATGCTGACTGTGCCAGGACCCGCACCTGCACATAGGTCCTAGCGCAGCCGGAGATGGATGTGAGGATGATGCTGACTGTGCCAGGACCCGCGCCTGCACATGGGTCCTAGAGCAGCCGGAGATGGATGTGAGGATGATGCTGACTGTGCCAGGACCAGCGCCTGCACATAGGTCCTAGAGCAGCCGGAGATGGATGTGAGGATGATGCTGACTGTGCCAGGACCCGCGCCGTCACATAGGTCCTAGGGCAGCCGGAGATGGATGTGAGGATGATGCTGACTGTGCCAGGACCCGCACCTGCACATAGGTCCTAGAGCAGCCAGAGATGGATGTGAGGATGGTGCTGACTGTGCCTGGACCCGCGCCTGCACATAGGTCCTAGAGCAGCCGGAGATGGATGTGAGGATGGTGCTGACTGTGCCAGGACCCGCGCCGTCACATAGGTCCTAGAGCAGCCAGAGATGGATGTGAGGATGATGCTCACTGTGCCAGGACCAGCGCCTGCACATAGGTCCTAGAGCAGCTGGAGATGGATGTGAGGATGATGCTGACTGTGCCCGGACCCGCGCCTGCACATAGGTCCTAGAGCAGCCGGAGATGGATGTGAGGATGATGCTGACTGTGCCAGGACCCGCGCCTGCACATAGGTCCTAGAGCAGCTGGAGATGGATGTGAGGATGATGCTGACTGTGCCAGGACCAGCGCCGTCACATAGGTCCTAGAGCAGCCGGAGATGGATGTCAGGATGATGCTGACTGTGCCAGGACCCGCGCCTGTACATCGGTCCTAGAGCAGCTGGAGATGGATGTGAGGATGATGCTGACTGTGCCAGGACCCGCGCCTGCACATAGGTCCTAGATCAGCTGCAGATGGATGTGAGGATGGTGCTGACTGTGCCAGGACCCGCGCCGTCACATAGGTCCTAGAGCAGCCGGAGATGGATGTGAGGATGATGCTGACTGTGCCAGGAACCGCACCGTCACATAGGTCCTAGAGCAGCCGGAGATGAATGTGAGGATGATGATTACTGTGCCAGGACCCGCGCCGTCACATAGGTCCTAGAGCAGCCGGAGATGGATGTGAGGATGATGCTGACTGTGCCAGGACCCGCGCCTGCACATAGGTCCTAGAGCAGCCGGAGATGGATGTGAGGATGATGCTGACTGTGCCAGGACCCGCGCCTGCACATAGGTCCTAGAGCAGCTGGAGATGGATGTGAGGATGATGCTGACTGTGCCAGGACCCGCGCCTGCACATAGGTCCTAGAGCAGCTGCAGATGGATGTGAGGATGATGCTGACTGTGCCAGGACCCGCGCCGTCACATAGGTCCTAGAGCAGCTGGAGATGGATGTGAGGATGATGCTGACTGTGCCAGGACCCGCGCCGTCACATAGGTCCTAGAGCAGCTGCAGATGGATGTGAGGATGATGCTGACTGTGCCAGGACCCGCGCCGTCACATAGGTCCTAGAGCAGCCGGAGATGGATGTGAGGATGATGCTGACTGTGCCAGGACCCGCGCCGTCACATAGGTCCTAGAGCAGCCGGAGATGGATGTGAGGATGATGCTGACTGTGCCAGGACCCGCGCCGTCACATAGGTCCTAGAGCAGCCGGAGATGGATGTGAGGATGATGCTGACTGTGCCAGGACCCGCGCCTGCACATAGGTCCTAGAGCAGCCGGAGATGGATGTGAGGATGATGCTGACTGTGCCAGGACCCGCGCCTGCACATAGGTCCTAAAGCAGCCGGAGATGGATGTGAGGATGGTGCTGACTGTGCCAGGACCCGTGCTGTCACATAGGTCCTAGAGCAGCTGGAGATGGCTGTGAGGATGATGCTGACTGTGCCAGGACCCGCGCCTGCACATAGGTCCTAGAGCAGCCGGAGATGGATGTGAGGATGATGCTGACTGTGCCAGGACCAGCGCCGTCACATAGGTCCTAGAGCAGCCGGAGATGGATGTGAGGATGGTGCTGACTGTGCCAGGACCCGTGCCTTCACATAGGTCCTAGAGCAGCTGGAGATGGATGTGAGGATGATGCTGACTGTGCCAGGACCAGCGCCTGCACATAGGTCCTAGAGCAGCCGGAGATGGATGTGAGAATGATGCTGACAGTGCCAGGACCCGCGCCGTCACATAGGTCCTAGAGCAGCCGGAGATGGATGTGAGGATGATGCTGACTGTGCCAGGACCAGCGCCTGCACATAGGTCCTAGAGCAGCCGGAGATGGATGTGAGGATGATGCTGACTGTGCCAGGACCAGCGCCTGCACATAGGTCCTAGAGCAGCTGCAGATGCATGTGAGGATGATGCTGACTGTGCCAGGACCAGCGCCGTCACATAGGTCCTAGAGCAGCCGGAGATGGATGTGAGGATGATGCTGACTGTGCCAGGACCCGCGCCTGCACATTGGTCCTAGAGCAGCTGCAGATGGATGTGAGGATGATGCTGACTGTGCCAGGACCCGCGCCGTCACATAGGTCCTAGAGCAGCTGGAGATGGATGTGAGGATGATGCTGACTGTGCCAGGACCCGCCCCGTCACATAGGTCCTAGAGCAACAGCAGATGGATGTGAGGATGATGCTGACTGTGCCAGGACCCGCGCCGTCACATAGGTCCTAGAGCAGCCAGAGATGGATGTGAGGATGATGCTGACTGTGCCAGGACCAGCGCCGTCACATAGGTCCTAGAGCAGCCGGAGATGGATGTGAGGATGATGCTGACTGTGCCAGGACCCGCGCCGTCACATAGGTCCTAGAGCAGCCGGAGATGGATGTGAGGATGATGCTGACTGTGCCAGGACCCGCGCCGTCACATAGGTCTTAGAGCAGCCGGAGATGGATGTGAGGATGATGCTGACTGTGCCAGGACCCGCGCCTGCACATAGGTCCTAGAGCAGCTGCAGATGGATGTGAGGATGATGCTGACTGTGCCAGGACCAGCGCCTGCACATAGGTCCTAGAGCAGCCGGAGATGGATGTGAGGATGATGCTGACTGTGCCAGGACCAGCGCCTGCACATAGGTCCTAGAGCAGCCGGAGATGGATGTGAGGATGATGCTGACTGTGCCAGGACCCGCGCCTGCACATAGGTCCTAGAGCAGCCGGAGATGGATGTGAGGATGATGCTGACTGTGCCAGGACCAGCGCCTGCACATAGGTCCTAGAGCAGCCGGAGATGGATGTGAGGATGATGCTGACTGTGCCAGGACCCGCGCCTGCACATAGGTCCTAGAGCAGCTGCAGATGGATGTGAGGATGATGCTGACTGTGCCAGGACCCGCGCCTTCACATAGGTCCTAGAGCAGCCAGAGATGGATGTGAGGATGATGCTGACTGTGCCAGGACCCGCGCCGTCACATAGGTCCTAGAGCAGCCAGAGATGGATGTGAGGATGATGCTGACTGTGCCAGGACCCGCGCCGTCACATAGGTCCTAGAGCAGCCGGAGATGGATGTGAGGATGATGCTGACTGTGCCAGGACCCGCGCCTGCACATAGGTCCTAGAGCAGCCGGAGATGGATGTGAGGATGATGCTGACTGTGCCAGGACCCGCGCCTGCACATAGGTCCTAGAGCAGCCGGAGATGGATGTGAGGATGATGCTGACTGTGCCAGGACTCGCGCCTGCACATAGGTCCTAGAGCAGCCGGAGATGGATGTGAGGATGATGCTGACTGTGCCAGGACCCGCGCCTGCACATAGGTCCTAGAGCAGCCGGAGATGGATGTGAGGATGGTGCTGACTGTGCCAGGACCAGTGCCTGCACATAGGTCCTAGAGAAGCCGGAGATGGATGTGAGGATGATGCTGACTGTGCCAGGACCCGCGCCGTCACATAGGTCCTAGAGCAGCCGGAGATGGATGTGAGGATGATGCTGACTGTGCCAGGACCCGCGCCGTCACATAGGTGCTAGAGCAGCCGGAGATGGATGTGAGGATGATGCTGACTGTGCCAGGACCCGCACCTGCACATAGGTCCTAGAGCAGCCGGAGATGGATGTGAGGATGGTGCTGACTGTGCCAGGACCCGCGCCGTCACATAGGTCCTAGAGCAGCCGGAGATGGATGTGAGAATGGTGCTGACTGTGCCAGGACCCGCGCCGTCACATAGGTCCTAGAGCAGCCAGAGATGGATGTGAGGATGATGCTGACTGTGCCAGGACCCGCGCCTGCACATCGGTCCTAGAGCAGCTGGAGATGGATGTGAGGATGATGCTGACTGTGCCCGGACCCGCGCCTGCACATAGGTCCTAGAGCAGCCGGAGATGGATGTGAGGATGATGCTGACTGTGCCAGAACCCGCGCCTGCACATAGGTCCTAGAGCAGCTGGAGATGGATGTGAGGATGATGCTGACTGTGCCAGGACCCGCGCCTGCACATAGGTCCTAGAGCAGCCGGAGATGGATGTGAGGATGATGCTGACTGTGCCAGGACCCGCGCCTGCACATAGGTCCTAGAGCAGCCGGAGATGGATGTGAGGATGATGCTGACTGTGCCAGGACCCGCGCCTGCACATAGGTCCTAGAGCAGCCGGAGATGGATGTGAGGATGATGCTGACTGTGCCAGGACCCGCGCCGTCACATAGGTCCTAGAGCAGCTGGAGATGGATGTGAGGATGATGCTGACTGTGCCAGGACCCGCGCCTACACATAGGTCCTAGAGCAGCCGGAGATGGATGTGAGGATGATGCTGACTGTGCCAGGACCCGCGCCTACACATAGGTCCTAGAGCAGCCGGAGATGGATGTGAGGATGATGCTGACTGTGCCAGGACCCGCGCCTGCACATAGGTCCTAGAGCAGCCGGAGATGGATGTGAGGATGGTGCTGACTGTGCCAGGACCCGCGCCTGCACATAGGTCCTAGAGCAGCCGGAGATGGATGTGAGGATGATGCTGACTGTGCCAGGACCCGCGCCATCACATAGGTCCTAGAGCAGCCGGAGATGGATGTGAGGATGATGCTGACTGTGCCAGGACCCGCGCCTGCACATAGGTCCTAGAGCAGCCGGAGATGGATGTGAGGATGATGCTGACTGTGCCAGGACCCGCGCCGTCACATAGGTCCTAGAGCAGCCGGAGATGGATGTGAGGATGATGCTGACTGTGCCAGAACCCGCGCCTGCACATAGGTCCTAGAGCAGCCGGAGATGGTTGTGAGGATGATGCTGACTGTGCCAGGACCCGCGCCTGCACATAGGTCCTAGAGCAGCTGGAGATGGATGTGAGGATGATGCTGACTGTGCCAGAACCAGCGCCATCACATAGGTCCTAGAGCAGCCGGAGATGGATGTGAGGATGATGCTGACTGTGCCAGAACCCGCGCCTGCACATAGGTCCTGGAGCAGCCGGAGATGGATGTGAGGATGATGCTGACTGTGCCAGGACCCGCGCCGTCACATAGGTCCTAGAGCAGCCGGAGATGGATGTGAGGATGATGCTGACTGTGCCAGAACCCGCGCCTGCACTTAGGTCCTAGAGCAGCCGGAGATGGATGTGAGGATGATGCTGACTGTGCCAGGACCCGCGCCGTCACATAGGTCCTAGAGCAGCTGGAGATGGATGTGAGGATGATGCTGACTGTGCCAGGACCCGCGCCTGCACATAGGTCCTAGAGCAGCCGGAGATGGATGTGAGGATGATGCTGACTGTGCCAGGACCCGCGCCTGCACATAGGTCCTAGAGCAGCCGGAGATGGATGTGAGGATGATGCTGACTGTGCCAGGACCCGCGCCTGCACATAGGTCCTAGAGCAGCCGGAGATGGATGTGAGGATGGTGCTGACTGTGCCAGGACCAGCGCCTGCACATAGGTCCTAGAGCAGCCGGATATGGATGTGAGGATGATGCTGACTGAGCCAGGACCCGCGCCGTCACATAGGTCCTAGGGCAGCCGGAGATGGATGTGAGGATGATGCTGACTGTGCCAGGACCCGCACCTGCACATAGGTCCTAGAGCAGCCAGAGATGGATGTGAGGATGGTGCTGACTGTGCCTGGACCCGCGCCTGCACATAGGTCCTAGAGCAGCCGGAGATGGATGTGAGGATGGTGCTGACTGTGCCAGGACCCGCGCCGTCACATAGGTCCTAGAGCAGCCAGAGATGGATGTGAGGATGATGCTCACTGTGCCAGGACCAGCGCCTGCACATAGGTCCTAGAGCAGCTGGAGATGGATGTGAGGATGATGCTGACTGTGCCCGGACCCGCGCCTGCACATAGGTCCTAGAGCAGCCGGAGATGGATGTGAGGATGATGCTGACTGTGCCAGGACCCGCGCCTGCACATAGGTCCTAGAGCAGCTGGAGATGGATGTGAGGATGATGCTGACTGTGCCAGGACCAGCGCCGTCACATAGGTCCTAGAGCAGCCGGAGATGGATGTCAGGATGATGCTGACTGTGCCAGGACCCGCGCCTGTACATCGGTCCTAGAGCAGCTGGAGATGGATGTGATGATGATGCTGACTGTGCCAGGACCCGCGCAGTCACATAGGTCCTAGAGCAGCTGGAGATGGATGTGAGGATGATGCTGACTGTGCCAGGACCCGCGCCTGCACATAGGTCCTAGATCAGCTGCAGATGGATGTGAGGATGGTGCTGACTGTGCCAGGACCCGCGCCGTCACATAGGTCCTAGAGCAGCCAGAGATGGATGTGAGGATGATGCTGACTGTGCCAGGACCCGCACCGTCACATAGGTCCTAGAGCAGCCGGAGATGAATGTGAGGATGATGATTACTGTGCCAGGACCCGCGCCGTCACATAGGTCCTAGAGCAGCCGGAGATGGATGTGAGGATGATGCTGACTGTGCCAGGACCCGCGCCTGCACATAGGTCCTAGAGCAGCCGGAGATGGATGTGAGGATGATGCTGACTGTGCCAGGACCCGCGCCTGCACATAGGTCCTAGAGCAGCCGGAGATGGATGTGAGGATGATGCTGACTGTGCCAGGACCCGCGCCTGCACATAGGTCCTAGAGCAGCCGGAGATGGATGTGAGGATGATGCTGACTGTGCCAGGACCCGCGCCGTCACATAGGTCCTAGAGCAGCTGGAGATGGATGTGAGGATGATGCTGACTGTGCCAGGACCCGCGCCTGCACATAGGTCCTAGAGCAGCCGGAGATGGATGTGAGGATGATGCTGACTGTGCCAGGACCCGCGCCTGCACATAGGTCCTAGAGCAGCCGGAGATGGATGTGAGGATGATGCTGACTGTGCCAGGACCCGCGCCTGCACATAGGTCCTAGAGCAGCCGGAGATGGATGTGAGGATGATGCTGACTGTGCCAGGACCCGCACATGCACATAGGTCCTAGAGCAGCCAGAGATGGATGTGAGGATGGTGCTGACTGTGCCTGGACCCGCGCCTGCACATAGGTCCTAGAGCAGCCGGAGATGGATGTGAGGATGGTGCTGACTGTGCCAGGACCCGCGCCGTCACATAGGTCCTAGAGCAGCCAGAGATGGATGTGAGGATGATGCTCACTGTGCCAGGACCAGCGCCTGCACATAGGTCCTAGAGCAGCTGGAGATGGATGTGAGGATGATGCTGACTGTGCCCGGACCCGCGCCTGCACATAGGTCCTAGAGCAGCCGGAGATGGATGTGAGGATGATGCTGACTGTGCCAGGACCCGCGCCTGCACATAGGTCCTAGAGCAGCTGGAGATGGATGTGAGGATGATGCTGACTGTGCCAGGACCAGCGCCGTCACATAGGTCCTAGAGCAGCCGGAGATGGATGTCAGGATGATGCTGACTGTGCCAGGACCCGCGCCTGTACATCGGTCCTAGAGCAGCTGGAGATGGATGTGATGATGATGCTGACTGTGCCAGGACCCGCGCCGTCACATAGGTCCTAGAGCAGCTGGAGATGGATGTGAGGATGATGCTGACTGTGCCAGGACCCGCGCCTGCACATAGGTCCTAGATCAGCTGCAGATGGATGTGAGGATGGTGCTGACTGTGCCAGGACCCGCGCCGTCACATAGGTCCTAGAGCAGCCGGAGATGGATGTGAGGATGATGCTGACTGTGCCAGGACCCGCACCGTCACATAGGTCCTAGAGCAGCCGGAGATGAATGTGAGGATGATGATTACTGTGCCAGGACCCGCGCCGTCACATAGGTCCTAGAGCAGCCGGAGATGGATGTGAGGATGATGCTGACTGTGCCAGGACCCGCGCCTGCACATAGGTCCTAGAGCAGCCGGAGATGGATGTGAGGATGATGCTGACTGTGCCAGGACCCGCGCCTGCACATAGGTCCTAGAGCAGCCGGAGATGGATGTGAGGATGATGCTGACTGTGCCAGGACCCGCGCCTGCACATAGGTCCTAGAGCAGCTGCAGATGGATGTGAGGATGATGCTGACTGTGCCAGGACCCGCGCCGTCACATAGGTCCTAGAGCAGCTGGAGATGAATGTGAGGATGATGCTGACTGTGCCAGGACCCGCGCCGTCACATAGGTCCTAGAGCAGCTGCAGATGGATGTGAGGATGATGCTGACTGTGCCAGGACCCGCGCCGTCACATAGGTCCTAGAGCAGCCGGAGATGGATGTGAGGATGATGCTGACTGTGCCAGGACCCGCGCCGTCACATAGGTCCTAGAGCAGCCGGAGATGGATGTGAGGATGATGCTGACTGTGCCAGGACCCGCGCCGTCACATAGGTCCTAGAGCAGCCGGAGATGGATGTGAGGATGATGCTGACTGTGCCAGGACCCGCGCCGTCACATAGGTCCTAGAGCAGCCAGAGATGGATGTGAGGATGATGCTGACTGTGCCAGGACCCGCGCCGTCACATAGGTCCTAGAGCAGCCGGAGATGGATGTGAGGATGATGCTGACTGTGCCAGGACCCGCGCCTGCACATAGGTCCTAGAGCAGCCGGAGTTGGATGTGAGGATGATGCTGACTGTGCCAGGACCCGCGCCGTCACATAGGTCCTAGAGCAGCCGGAGATGGATGTGAGGATGATGCTGACTGTGCCAGGACCCGCGCCTGCACATAGGTCCTAGAGCAGCCGGAGATGGATGTGAGGATGATGCTGACTGTGCCAGGACCCGCGACGTCACATAGGTCCTAGAGCAGCCGGAGATGGATGTGAGGATGATGCTGACTGTGCCAGGACCCGCGCCGTCACATAGGTCCTAGAGCAGCCGGAGATGGATGTGAGGATGATGCTGACTGTGCCAGAACCCGCGCCTGCACATAGGTCCTAGAGCAGCCGGAGATGGATGTGAGGATGATGCTGACTGTGCCAGGACCCGCGCCTGCACATAGGTCCTAGAGCAGCCGGAGATGGATGTGAGGATGATGCTGACTGTGCCAGGACCCGCGCCGTCACATAGGTCCTAGAGCAGCTGGAGATGGATGTGAGGATGATGCTGACTGTGCCAGAACCCGCGCCTGCACATAGGTCCTAGAGCAGCCGGAGATGGATGTGAGGATGATGCTGACTGTGCCAGGACCCGCGCCTGCACATAGGTCCTAGAGCAGCCGGAGATGGATGTGAGGATGATGCTGACTGTGCCAGGACCCGCGCCTGCACATAGGTCCTAAAGCAGCCGGAGATGGATGTGAGGATGGTGCTGACTGTGCCAGGACCCGTGCTGTCACATAGGTCCTAGAGCAGCTGGAGATGGATGTGAGGATGATGCTGACTGTGCCAGGACCCGCGCCTGCACATAGGTCCTAGAGCAGCCGGAGATGGATGTGAGGATGATGCTGACTGTGCCAGGACCCGCGCTTGCACATAGGTCCTAGAGCAGCCGGAGATGGATGTGAGGATGATGCTGACTGTCCCAGGGCCCGCGCCGTCACATAGGTCCTAGAGCAGCTGCAGATGGATGTGAGGATGATGCTGACTGTGCCAGGACCCGCACCGTCACATAGGTCCTAGAGCAGCCGGAGATGGATGTGAGGATGATGCTGACTGTGCCAGGACCCGCACCGTCACATAGGTCCTAGAGCAGCTGGAGATGGATGTGAGGATGATGCTGACTGTGCCAGGACCCGCGCCGTCACATAGGTCCTAGAGCAGCTGGAGATGGATGTGAGGATGATGCTGACTGTGCCAGGACCCGCGCCTGCACATAGGTCCTAGAGCAGCCGGAGATGGATGTGAGGATGGTGCTGACTGTGCCAGGACCAGTGCCTGCACATAGGTCCTAGAGAAGCCGGAGATGGATGTGAGGATGATGCTGACTGTGCCAGGACCAGTGCCTGCACATAGGTCCTAGAGCAGCGGGAGATGGATGTGAGGATGGTGCTGACTGTGCCAGGACCCGCGCCGTCACATAGGTCCTAGAGCAGCCGGAGATGGATGTGAGGATGGTGCTGACTGTGCCAGGACCCGCGCCTGCACATAGGTCCTAGAGCAGCCAGAGATGGATGTGAGGATGATGCTGACTGTGCCAGGACCCGCGCCTGCACATCGGTCCTAGAGCAGCTGGAGATGGATGTGAGGATGATGCTGACTGTGCCCGGACCCGCGCCTGCACATAGGTCCTAGAGCAGCCGGAGATGGATGTGAGGATGATGCTGACTGTGCCCGGACCCGCGCCTGCACATAGGTCCTAGAGCAGCCGGAGATGGATGTGAGGATGATGCTGACTGTGCCAGGACCCGCGCCGTCACATAGGTCCTAGGGCAGCCGGAGATGGATGTGAGGATGATGCTGACTGTGCCAGGACCCGCGCCGTCACATAGGTCCTAGAGCAGCTGGAGATGGATGTGAGGATGATGCTGACTGTGCCAGGACCCGCGCCGTCACATAGGTCCTAGAGCAGCCGGAGATGGATGTGAGGATGGTGCTGACTGTGCCTGGACCCGCGCCGTCACATAGGTCCTAGAGCAGCCGGAGATGGATGTGAGGATGATGCTGACTGTGCCAGGGCCCGCGCCGTCACATAGGTCCTAGAGCAGCTGCAGATGGATGTGAGGATGATGCTGACTGTGCCAGGACCCGCACCGTCACATAGGTCCTAGAGCAGCCGGAGATGGATGTGAGGATAATGCTGACTGTGCCAGGACCCGAGCCGTCACATAGGTCCTAGAGCAGCTGGAGATGGATGTGAGGATGATGCTGACTGTGCCAGGACCCGCACCGTCACATAGGTCCTAGAGCAGCTGGAGATGGATGTGAGGATGATGCTGACTGTGCCAGGACCCGCGCCTGCACATAGGTCCTAGAGCAGCCGGAGATGGATGTGAGGATGGTGCTGACTGTGCCAGGACCAGTGCCTGCACATAGGTCCTAGAGAAGCCGGAGATGGATGTGAGGATGATGCTGACTGTGCCAGGACCCGCGCCGTCACATAGGTCCTAGAGCAGCCGGAGATGGATGTGAGGATGATGCTGACTGTGCCAGGACCGCACCTGCACATAGGTCCTAGAGCAGCGGGAGATAGATGTGAGGATGGTGCTGACTGTGCCAGGACCCGCGCCGTCACATAGGTCCTAGAGCAGCCGGAGATGGATGTGAGGATGGTGCTGACTGTGCCAGGACCCGCGCCGTCACATAAGTCCTAGAGCAGCCAGAGATGGATGTGAGGATGATGCTGACTGTGCCAGGACCCGCGCCTGCACATCGGTCCTAGAACAGCTGGAGATGGATGTGAGGATGATGCTGACTGTGCCCGGACCCGCGCCTGCACATAGGTCCTAGAGCAGCCGGAGATGGATGTGAGGATGATGCTGACTGTGCCAGGACCCGCGCCTGCACATCGGTCCTAGAGCAGCCGGAGATGGATGTGAGGATGATGCTGACTGTGCCAGGACCCGCGCCGTCACATAGGTCCTAGAGCAGCCGGAGATGGATGTGAGGATGATGCTGACTGTGCCAGGACCCGCGCCTGCACATAGGTCCTAGAGCAGCCGGAGATGGATGTGATGATGATGCTGACTGTGCCAGGACCCGCGCCGTCACATAGGTCCTAGAGCAGCCGGAGATAGATGTGAGGATGATGCTGACTGTGCCAGGACCCGCGCCTGCACATAGGTCCTAGAGCAGCCGGAGATGGATGTGAGGATGATGCTGACTGTGCCAGGACCCGCGCCTGCACATAGGTCCTAGAGCAGCCGGAGATGGATGTGAGGATGATGCTGACTGTGCCAGGACCCGCGACGTCAGATAGGTCCTAGAGCAGCCGGAGATGGATGTGAGGATGATGCTGACTGTGCCAGGACCCGCGCCGTCACATAGGTCCTAGAGCAGCCGGAGATGGATGTGAGGATGATGCTGACTGTGCCAGAACCCGCGCCTGCACATAGGTCCTAGAGCAGCCGGAGATGGATGTGAGGATGATGCTGACTGTGCCAGGACCCGTGCCGTCACATAGGTCCTAGAGCAGCTGGAGATGGATGTGAGGATGATGCTGACTGTGCCAGAACCCGCGCCTGCACATAGGTCCTAGAGCAGCCGTAGATGGATGTGAGGATGATGCTGACTGTGCCAGGACCCGCGCCTGCACATAGGTCCTAGAGCAGCCGGAGATGGATGTGAGGATGATGCTGACTGTGCCAGGACCCGCGCCTGCACATAGGTCCTAAAGCAGCCGGAGATGGATGTGAGGATGGTGCTGACTGTGCCAGGACCCGCGCCGTCACATAGGTCCTAGAGCAGCCGGAGATGGATGTGAGGATGATGCTGACTGTGCCAGGACCCGCGCTGTCACATAGGTCCTAGAGCAGCTGGAGATGGATGTGAGGATGATGCTGACTGTGCCAGGACCCGCGCCTGCACATAGGTCCTAGAGCAGCCGGAGATGGATGTGAGGATGATGCTGACTGTGCCAGGACCCGCGCCTGCACATAGGTCCTAAAGCAGCCGGAGATGGATGTGAGGATGGTGCTGACTGTGCCAGGACCCGCGCCGTCACATAGGTCCTAGAGCAGCCGGAGATGGATGTGAGGATGGTGCTGACTGTGCCAGGACCCGCGCTGTCACATAGGTCCTAGAGCAGCTGGAGATGGATGTGAGGATGATGCTGACTGTGCCAGGACCCGCGCCGTCACATAGGTCCTAGAGCAGCCGGAGATGGATGTGAGGATGATGCTGACTGTGCCAGGACCCGCGCCTGCACATAGGTCCTAGAGCAGCCGGAGATGGATGTGAGGATGATGCTGACTGTGCCAGGGCCCGCGCCATCACATAGGTCCTAGAGCAGCTGCAGATGGATGTGAGGATGATGCTGACTGTGCCAGGACCCGCACCGTCACATAGGTCCTAGAGCAGCCGGAGATGGATGTGAGGATGATGCTGTCTGTGCCAGGACCCGCGCCGTCACATAGGTCCTAGAGCAGCTGGAGATGGATGTGAGGATGATGCTGACTGTTCCAGGACCCTCACCGTCACATAGGTCCTAGAGCAGCTGGAGATGGATGTGAGGATGATGCTGACTGTGCCAGGACCCGCGCCGTCACAGAGGTCCTAGAGCAGCTGGAGATGGATGTGAGGATGATGCTGACTGTGCCAGAACCCGCGCCGTCACATAGGTCCTAGAGCAGCCGGAGATGGATGTGAGGATGGTGCTGACTGTGCCAGGACCAGTGCCTGCACATAGGTCCTAGAGAAGCCGGAGATGGATGTGAGGATGATGCTGACTGTGCCAGGACCCGCGCCTGCACATAGGTCCTAGAGCAGCCGGAGATGGATGTGAGGATGATGCTGACTGTGCCAGGACCCGCGCCTGCACATAGGTCCTAGAGCAGCCGGAGATGGATGTGAGGATGATGCTGACTGTGCCAGGACCCGCGCCTACACATAGGTCCTAGAGCAGCCGGAGATGGATGTGAGGATGATGCTGACTGTGCCAGGACCCGCGCCTACACATAGGTCCTAGAGCAGCCGGAGATGGATGTGAGGATGATGCTGACTGTGCCAGGACCCCCACCTGCACATAGGTCCTAGAGCAGCGGGAGATGGATGTGAGGATGGTGCTGACTGTGCCAGGACCCGCGCCGTCACATAGGTCCTAGAGCAGCCGGAGATGGATGTGAGGATGGTGCTGACTGTGCCAGGACCCGCGCCTGCACATAGGTCCTAGAGCAGCCAGAGATGGATGTGAGGATGATGCTGACTGTGCCAGGACCCGCGCCTGCACATCGGTCCTAGAGCAGCTGGAGATGGATGTGAGGATGATGCTGACTGTGCCCGGACCCGCGCCTGCACATAGGTCCTAGAGCAGCCGGAGATGGATGTGAGGATGATGCTGACTGTGCCCGGACCCGCGCCTGCACATAGGTCCTAGAGCAGCCGGAGATGGATGTGAGGATGATGCTGACTGTGCCAGGACCCGCGCCGTCACATAGGTCCTAGGGCAGCAGGAGATGGATGTGAGGATGATGCTGACTGTGCCAGGACCCGCGCCGTCACATAGGTCCTAGAGCATCCGGAGATGGATGTGAGGATGATGCTGACTGTGCCAGGGCCCGCGCCGTCACATAGGTCCTAGAGCAGCTGCAGATGGATGTGAGGATGATGCTGACTGTGCCAGGACCCGCACCGTCACATAGGTCCTAGAGCAGCCGGAGATGGATGTGAGGATAATGCTGACTGTGCCAGGACCCGCGCCGTCACATAGGTCCTAGAGCAGCTGGAGATGGATGTGAGGATGATGCTGACTGTGCCAGGACCCGCACCGTCACATAGGTCCTAGAGCAGCTGGAGATGGATGTGAGGATGATGCTGACTGTGCCAGGACCCGCACCGTCACATAGGTCCTAGAGCAGCTGGAGATGGATGTGAGGATGATGCTGACTGTGCCAGGACCCGCGCCTGCACATAGGTCCTAGAGCAGCCGGAGATGGATGTGAGGATGGTGCTGACTGTGCCAGGACCAGTGCCTGCACATAGGTCCTAGAGAAGCCGGAGATGGATGTGAGGATGATGCTGACTGTGCCAGGACCCGCACCGTCACATAGGTCCTAGAGCAGCCGGAGATGGATGTGAGGATGATGCTGACTGTGCCAGGACCCGCACCTGCACATAGGTCCTAGAGCAGCGGGAGATAGATGTGAGGATGGTGCTGACTGTGCCAGGACCCGCGCCGTCACATAGGTCCTAGAGCAGCCGGAGATGGATGTGAGGATGGTGCTGACTGTGCCAGGACCCGCGCCGTCACATAAGTCCTAGAGCAGCCAGAGATGGATGTGAGGATGATGCTGACTGTGCCAGGACCCGCGCCTGCACATCGGTCCTAGAACAGCTGGAGATGGATGTGAGGATGATGCTGACTGTGCCCGGACCCGCGCCTGCACATAGGTCCTAGAGCAGCCGGAGATGGATGTGAGGATGATGCTGACTGTGCCAGGACCCGCGCCTGCACATCGGTCCTAGAGCAGCCGGAGATGGATGTGAGGATGATGCTGACTGTGTCAGGACCCGCGCCGTCACATAGGTCCTAGAGCAGCCGGAGATGGATGTGAGGATGATGCTGACTGTGCCAGGACCCGCGCCTGCACATAGGTCCTAGAGCAGCTGGAGATGGATGTGAGGATGATGCTGACTGTGCCAGGACCCGCGCCTACACATAGGTCCTAGAGCAGCTGGAGATGGATGTGAGGATGATGCTGACTGTGCCAGGACCCGCGCCTGCACATAGGTCCTAGAGCAGCCGGAGATGGATGTGATGATGATGCTGACTGTGCCAGGACCCGCGCCGTCACATAGGTCCTAGAGCAGCCGGAGATGGATGTGATGATGATGCTGACTGTGCCAGGACCCGCGCCTACACATAGGTCCTAGAGCAGCTGGAGATGGATGTGAGGATGATGCTGACTGTGCCAGGACCAGCGCCTGCACATAGGTCCTAGAGCAGCCGGAGATGGATGTGATGATGATGCTGACTGTGCCAGGACCCGCGCCGTCACATAGGTCCTAGAGCAGCCGGAGATAGATGTGAGGATGATGCTGACTGTGCCAGGACCCGCGCCTGCACATAGGTCCTAGAGCAGCCGGAGATGGATGTGAGGATGATGCTGACTGTGCCAGGACCCGCGCCTGCACATAGGTCCTAGAGCAGCCGGAGATGGATGTGAGGATGATGCTGACTGTGCCAGGACCCGCGACGTCACATAGGTCCTAGAGCAGCCGGAGATGGATGTGAGGATGATGCTGACTGTGCCAGGACCCGCGACGTCACATAGGTCCTAGAGCAGCCGGAGATGGATGTGAGGATGATGCTGACTGTGCCAGGACCCGCGCCTGCACATAGGTCCTAGAGCAGCCGGAGATGGATGTGAGGATGATGCTAACTGTGCCAGGACCCGCGACGTCACATAGGTCCTAGAGCAGCCGGAGATGGATGTGAGGATGATGCTGACTGTGCCAGGACCCGCGCCTGCACATAGGTCCTAGAGCAGCCGGAGATGGATGTGAGGATGATGCTGACTGTGCCAGAACCAGCGCCTGCACATAGGTCCTAGAGCAGCCGGAGATGGATGTGAGGATGATGCTGACTGTGCCAGACCCGCGCCGTCACATAGGTCCTAGAGCAGCTGGAGATGGATGTGAGGATGATGCTGACTGTGCCAGAACCCGCGCCTGCACATAGGTCCTAGAGCAGCCGGAGATGGATGTGAGGATGATGCTGACTGTGCCAGGACCCGCGCCTGCACATAGGTCCTAGAGCAGCCGGAGATGGATGTGAGGATGATGCTGACTGTGCCAGGACCCGCGCCTGCACATAGGTCCTAAAGCAGCCGGAGATGGATGTGAGGATGGTGCTGACTGTGCCAGGACCCGTGCTGTCACATAGGTCCTAGAGCAGCTGGAGATGGATGTGAGGATGATGCTGACTGTGCCAGGACCCGCGCCTGCACATAGGTCCTAGAGCAGCCGGAGATGGATGTGAGGATGATGCTGACTGTGCCAGGACCCGCGCCTGCACATAGGTCCTAGAGCACCCGGAGATGGATGTGAGGATGATGCTGACTGTGCCAGGGCCCGCGCCATCACATAGGTCCTAGATCAGCTGCAGATGGATGTGAGGATGATGCTGACTGTGCCAGGACCCGCACCGTCACATAGGTCCTAGAGCAGCCGGAGATGGATGTGAGGATGATGCTGACTGTGCCAGGACCCGCGCCGTCACATAGGTCCTAGAGCAGCTGGAGATGGATGTGAGGATGATGCTGACTGTGCCAGGACCCGCACCGTCACATAGGTCCTAGAGCAGCTGGAGATGGATGTGAGGATGATGCTGACTGTGCCAGAACCCGCGCCGTCACAGAGGTCCTAGAGCAGCTGGAGATGGATGTGAGGATGATGCTGACTGTGCCAGGACCCGCGCCTGCACATAGGTCCTAGAGCAGCCGGAGATGGATGTGAGGATGGTGCTGACTGTGCCAGGACCAGTGCCTGCACATAGGTCCTAGAGAAGCCGGAGATGGATGTGAGGATGATGCTGACTGTGCCAGGACCCGCGCCGTCACATAGGTCCTAGAGCAGCCGGAGATGGATGTGAGGATGATGCTGACTGTGCCAGGACCCGCACCTGCACATAGGTCCTAGAGCAGCGGGAGATGGATGTGAGGATGGTGCTGACTGTGCCAGGACCCGCGCCGTCACATAGGTCCTAGAGCAGCCGGAGATGGATGTGAGGATGGTGCTGACTGTGCCAGGACCCGCGCCATCACATAAGTCCTAGAGCAGCCAGAGATGGATGTGAGGATGATGCTGACTGTGCCAGGACCCGCGACTGCACATCGGTCCTAGAGCAGCTGGAGATGGATGTGAGGATGATGCTGACCGTGCCCGGACCCGCGCCTGCACATAGGTCCTAGAGCAGCCGGAGATGGATGTGACGATGATGCTGACTGTGCCAGGACCCGCGCCTGCACATAGGTCCTAGAGCAGCCGGAGATGGATGTGAGGATGATGCTGACTGTGCCCGGACCCGCGCCTGCACATAGGTCCTAGAGCAGCTGGAGATGGATGTGAGGATGATGCTGACTGTGCCAGGACCCGCGCCGTCACATAGGTTCTAGGGCAGCCGGAGATGGATGTGAGGATGATGCTGACTGTGCCAGGACCCGCGCCTGCACATAGGTCCTAGAGCAGCCGGAGATGGATGTGAGGATGATGCTGACTGTGCCCGGACCCGCGCCTGCACATAGGTCCTACAGCAGCTGGAGATGGATGTGAGGATGATGCTGACTGTGCCAGGACCCGCGCCGTCACATAGGTCCTAGGGCAGCCGGAGATGGATGTGAGGATGATGCTGACTGTGCCAGGACCCGCGCCGTCACATAGGTCCTAGAGCAGCTGGAGATGGATGTGATAATGATGCTGACTGTGCCAGGACCCGCGCCGTCACATAGGTCCTAGGGCAGCCGGAGATGGATGTGAGGATGATGCTGACTGTGCCAGGACCCGCACCTGCACATAGGTCCTAGAGCAGCCGGAGATGGATGTGAGGATGGTGCTGACTGTGCCTGGACCCGCGCCGTCACATAGGTCCTAGAGCAGCCGGAGATGGATGTGAGGATGATGCTGACTGTGCCAGGGCCCGCGCCGTCACATAGGTCCTAGAGCAGCTGCAGATGGATGTGAGGATGATGCTGACTGTGCCAGGACCCGCACCGTCACATAGGTCCTAGAGCAGCCGGAGATGGATGTGAGGATGATGCTGACTGTGCCAAGACCCGCGCCATCACATAGGTCCTAGAGCAGCTGGAGATGGATGTGAGGATGATGCTGACTGTGCCAGGACCCGCACCGTCACATAGGTCCTAGAGCAGCTGGAGATGGATGTGAGGATGATGCTGACTGTGCCAGGACCCGCGCCTGCACATAGGTCCTAGAGCAGCCGGAGATGGATGTGAGGATGGTGCTGACTGTGCCAGGACCATTGCCTGCACATAGGTCCTAGAGAAGCCGGAGATGGATGTGAGGATGATGCTGACTGTGCCAGGACCCGCGCTGTCACATAGGTCCTAGAGCAGCCGGAGATGGATGTGAGGATGATGCTGACTGTGCCAGGACCCGCGCCGTCACATAGGTCCTAGAGCAGCCGGAGATGGATGTGAGGATGATGCTGACTGTGCCAGGACCCGCGTCGTCACATAGGTCCTAGAGCAGCCGGAGATGGATGTGAGGATGATGCTGACTGTGCCAGGACCCGCGCCGTCACATAAGTCCTAGAGCAGCCGGAGATGGATGTGAGGATGATGCTGAGTGTGCCAGGACCCGCGCCGTCACATAAGTCCTAGAGCAGCCGGAGATGGATGTGAGGATGATGCTGACTGTGCCAGGACCCGCGCCGTCACATAGGTCCTAGAGCAGCCGGAGATGGATGTGAGGATGATGCTGACTGTGCCAGGACCCGCACCTGCACATCGGTCCTAGAGCAGCTGGAGATGGATGTGAGGATGATGCTGACTGTGCCCAGACCCGCGCCTGCACATAGGTCCTAGAGCAGCCGGAGATGGATGTGAGGATGATGCTGACTGTGCCAGGACCCGCGCCTGCACATAGGTCCTAGAGCAGCCGGAGATGGATGTGAGGATGATGCTGACTGTGCCCGGACCCGCGCCTGCACATAAGTCCTAGAGCAACTGGAGATGGATGTGAGGATGATGCTGACTGTGCCCGGACCCGCGCCTGCACATAGGTCCTAGAGCAGCCGGAGATGGATGTGAGGATGATGCTGACTGTGCCAGGACCCGCGCCTGCACATAGGTCCTAGAGCAGCCAGAGATGGATGTGAGGATGATGCTGACTGTGCCAGGACCAGCGCCTGCACATAGGTCCTAGAGCAGCTGGAGATGGATGTGAGGATGATGCTGACTGTGCCCGGACCCGCGGCTGCACATAGGTCCTAGAACAGCCAGAGATGGATGTGAGGATGATGCTGACTGTGCCAGGACCCACGCCTGCACATAGGTCCTAGAGCAGCTGGAGATGGATGTGAGGATGATGCTGACTGTGCCAGGACCCGCGCCGTCACATAGGTCCTAGAGCAGCCGGAGATGGATGTGAGGATGATGCTGACTGTGCCAGGACCAGCGCCGTCACATAGGTCCTAGAGCAGCCGGAGATGGATGTGAGGATGATGCTGACTGTGCCAGGACCCGCGCCGTCACATAGGTCCTAGAGCAGCTGGAGATGGATGTGAGGATGATGCTGACTGTGCCCGGACCCGCGGCTGCACATAGGTCCTAGAACAGCCGGAGATGGATGTGAGGATGATGCTGACTGTGCCAGGACCCGCGCCTGCACATAGGTCCTAGAGCAGCCAGAGATGGATGTGAGGATGATGCTGACTGTGCCAGGACCAGCGCCTGCACATAGGTCCTAGAGCAGCTGGAGATGGATGTGAGGATGATGCTGACTGTGCCCGGACCCGCGCCTGCACATAGGTCCTAGAGCAGCCGGAGATGGATGTGAGGATGATGCTGACTGTGCCAGGACCCGCGCCTGCACATAGGTCCTAGAGCAGCTGGAGATGGATGTGAGGATGATGCTGACTGTGCCAGGACCCGCGCCGTCACATAGGTCCTAGAGCAGCCGGAGATGGATGTCAGGATGATTCTGACTGTGCCAGGACCCGCGCCTGTACATCGGTCCTAGAGCAGCTGGAGATGGATGTGATGATGATGCTGACTGTGCCAGGACCCGCGCCGTCACATAGGTCCTAGAGCAGCTGGAGATGGATGTGAGGATGATGCTGACTGTGCCAGGACCCGCGCCTGCACATAGGTCCTAGAGCAGCTGCAGATGGATGTGAGGATGATGCTGACTGTGCCAGGACCCGCGCCGTCACATAGGTCCTAGAGCAGCCGGAGATGGATGTGAGGATGATGCTGACTGTGCCAGGACCCGCACCGTCACATAGGTCCTAGAGCAGCCGGAGATGGATGTGAGGATGATGATTACTGTGCCAGGACCCGCGCCGTCACATAGGTCCTAGAGCAGCCGGAGATGGATGTGAGGATGATGCTGACTGTGCCAGGACCCGCACCGTCACATAGGTCCTAGAGCAGCCGGAGATGGATGTGAGGATGATGATTACTGTGCCAGGACCCGCGCCTGCACATAGGTCCTAGAGCAGCCGGAGATGGATGTGAGGATGATGCTGACTGTGCCAGGACCCGCGCCGTCACATAGGTCCTAGAGCAGCCGGAGATGGATGTGAGGATGATGCTGACTGTGCCAGGACCCGCGCCTGCACATAGGTCCTAGAGCAGCCGGAGATGGATGTGAGGATGATGCTGACTGTGCCAGGACCCGCGCCTGCACATAGGTCCTAGAGCAGCCGGAGATGGATGTGAGGATGATGCTGACTGTGCCAGGACCCGCGCCGTCACATAGGTCCTAGAGCAGCCGGAGATGGATGTGAGGATGATGCTGATTGTGCCAGAACCCGCGCCTGCACATAGGTCCTAGAACACCCGGAGATGGATGTGAGGATGATGCTGACTGTGCCAGGACCCGCGCCTGCACATAGGTCCTAGAGCAGCCGGAGATGGATGTGAGGATGATGCTGACTGTGCCAGGACCCGCGCCTGCACATAGGTCCTAGAGCAGCCGGAGATGGATGTGAGGATGATGCTGACTGTGCCAGGACCCGCACCTGCACATAGGTCCTAGAGCAGCCAGAGATGGATGTGAGGATGATGCTGACTGTGCCGGGACCCGCGCCTGCACATAGGTCCTAGAGCAGCCGGAGATGGATGTGAGGATGATGCTGACTGTGCCAGGACCCGCGCCTGCACATAGGTCCTAGAGCAGCCGGAGATGGATGTGAGGATGGTGCTGACTGTGCCAGGACCAGCGCCTGCACATAGGTCCTAGAGCAGCCGGAGATGGATGTGAGGATGATGCTGACTGTGCCAGGACCCGCGCCGTCACATAGGTCCTAGGGCAGCCGGAGATGGATGTGAGGATGATGCTGACTGTGCCAGGACCCACACCTGCACATAGGTCCTAGAGCAGCCGGAGATGGATGTGAGGATGATGCTGACTGTGCCAGGACCCGCACCTGCACATAGGTCCTAGGGCAGCCGGAGATGGATGTGAGGATGATGCTGACTGTGCCAGGACCCGCGCCGTCACATAGGTCCTAGAGCAGCCGGAGATGGATGTGAGGATGGTGCTGACTGTGCTAGGACCCGCGCCGTCACATAGGTCCTAGAGCAGCCAGAGATGGATGTGAGGATGATGCTGACTGTGCCAGGACCAGCGCCTGCACATAGGTCCTAGAGCAGCTGGAGATGGATGTGAGGATGATGCTGACTGTGCCCGGACCCGCGCCTGCACATAGGTCCTAGAGCAGCCGGAGATGGATGTGAGGATGATGCTGACTGTGCCAGGACCCGCGCCTGCACATAGGTCCTAGAGCAGCTGGAGATGGATGTGAGGATGATGCTGACTGTGCCAGGACCCGCGCCGTCACATAGGTCCTAGAGCAGCCGGAGATGGATGTCAGGATGATGCTGACTGTGCCAGGACCCGCGCCGTCACATAGGTCCTAGAGCAGCCGGAGATGGATGTGAGGATGGTGCTGACTGTGCCAGGACCCGCGCCGTCACATAGGTCCTAGAGCAGCCGGAGATGGATGTCAGGATGATGCTGACTGTGCCAGGACCCGCGCCGTCACATAGGTCCTAGAGCAGCCAGAGATGGATGTGAGGATGATGCTGACTGTGCCAGGACCAGCGCCTGCACATAGGTCCTAGAGCAGCTGGAGATGGATGTGAGGATGATGCTGACTGTGCCCGGACCCGCGCCTGCACATAGGTCCTAGAGCAGCCGGAGATGGATGTGAGGATGATGCTGACTGTGCCAGGACCCGCGCCTGCACATAGGTCCTAGAGCAGCTGGAGATGGATGTGAGGATGATGCTGACTGTGCCAGGACCCGCGCCGTCACATAGGTCCTAGAGCAGCCGGAGATGGATGTGAGGATGATGATTACTGTGCCAGGACCCGCGCCGTCACATAGGTCCTAGAGCAGCCGGAGATGGATGTGAGGATGATGCTGACTGTGCCAGGACCCGCACCTGCACATAGGTCCTAGAGCAGCCGGAGATGGATGTGAGGATGATGCTGACTGTGCCAGGACCCGCGCCTGCACATAGGTCCTAGAGCAGCCGGAGATGGATGTGAGGATGATGCTGACTGTGCCAGGACCCGCGCCGTCACATAGGTCCTAGAGCAGCCGGAGATGGATGTGAGGATGATGCTGATTGTGCCAGAACCCGCGCCTGCACATAGGTCCTAGAGCAGCCGGAGATGGATGTGAGGATGATGCTGACTGTGCCAGGACCCGCGCCTGCACATAGGTCCTAGAGCAGCCGGAGATGGATGTGAGGATGATGCTGACTGTGCCAGGACCCGCGCCTGCACATAGGTCCTAGAGCAGCCGGAGATGGATGTGAGGATGATGCTGACTGTGCCAGGACCCGCGCCGTCACATAGGTCCTAGAGCAGCCAGAGATGGATGTGAGGATGATGCTGACTGTGCCAGGACCCGCGCCTGCACATAGGTCCTAGAGCAGCCGGAGATGGATGTGAGGATGATGCTGACTGTGCCAGGACCCGCGCCTGCACATAGGTCCTAGAGCAGCCGGAGATGGATGTGAGGATGATGCTGACTGTGCCAGGACCCGCGCCTGCACATAGGTCCTAGAGCAGCCAGAGATGGATGTGAGGATGATGCTGACTGTGCCGGGACCCGCGCCTGCACATAGGTCCTAGAGCAGCCGGAGATGGATGTGAGGATGATGCTGACTGTGCCAGGACCCGCGCCTGCACATAGGTCCTAGAGCAGCCGGAGATGGATGTGAGGATGGTGCTGACTGTGCCAGGACCAGCGCCTGCACATAGGTCCTAGAGCAGCCGGAGATGGATGTGAGGATGATGCTGACTGTGCCAGGACCCGCGCCGTCACATAGGTCCTAGGGCAGCCGGAGATGGATGTGAGGATGATGCTGACTGTGCCAGGACCCACACCTGCACATAGGTCCTAGAGCAGCCGGAGATGGATGTGAGGATGATGCTGACTGTGCCAAGACCCGCACCTGCACATAGGTCCTAGGGCAGCCGGAGATGGATGTGAGGATGATGCTGACTGTGCCAGGACCCGAGCCGTCACATAGGTCCTAGAGCAGCCGGAGATGGATGTGAGGATGGTGCTGACTGTGCTAGGACCCGCGCCGTCACATAGGTCCTAGAGCAGCCAGAGATGGATGTGAGGATGATGCTGACTGTGCCAGGACCAGCGCCTGCACATAGGTCCTAGAGCAGCTGGAGATGGATGTGAGGATGATGCTGACTGTGCCCGGACCCGCGCCTGCACATAGGTCCTAGAGCAGCCAGAGATGGATGTGAGGATGATGCTGACTGTGCCAGGACCCGCGCCTGCACATAGGTCCTAGAGCAGCTGGAGATGGATGTGAGGATGATGCTGACTGTGCCAGGACCCGCGCCGTCACATAGGTCCTAGAGCAGCCGGAGATGGATGTCAGGATGATGCTGACTGTGCCAGGACCCGCGCCGTCACATAGGTCCTAGAGCAGCCGGAGATGGATGTGAGGATGGTGCTGACTGTGCCAGGACCCGCGCCGTCACATAGGTCCTAGAGCAGCCGGAGATGGATGTCAGGATGATGCTGACTGTGCCAGGACCCGCGCCGTCACATAGGTCCTAGAGCAGCCAGAGATGGATGTGAGGATGATGCTGACTGTGCCAGGACCAGCGCCTGCACATAGGTCCTAGAGCAGCTGGAGATGGATGTGAGGATGATGCTGACTGTGCCCGGACCCGCGCCTGCACATAGGTCCTAGAGCAGCCGGAGATGGATGTGAGGATGATGCTGACTGTGCCAGGACCCGCGCCTGCACATAGGTCCTAGAGCAGCTGGAGATGGATGTGAGGATGATGCTGACTGTGCCAGGACCCGCGCCGTCACATAGGTCCTAGAGCAGCCGGAGATGGATGTCAGGATGATGCTGACTGTGCCAGGACCCGCGCCGTCACATCGGTCCTAGAGCAGCTGGAGATGGATGTGATGATGATGCTGACTGTGCCAGGACCCACGCCGTCACATAGGTCCTAGAGCAGCTGGAGATGGATGTGAGGATGATGCTGACTGTGCCAGGACCCGCGCCTGCACATAGGTCCTAGAGCAGCTGCAGATGGATGTGAGGATGATGCTGACTGTGCCAGGACCCGCGCCTGCACATAGGTCCTAGAGCAGCCGGAGATGGATGTGAGGATGATGCTGACTGTGCCAGGACCCGCACCGTCACATAGGTCCTAGAGCAGCCGGAGATGGATGTGAGGATGATGATTACTGTGCCAGGACCCGCGCCGTCACATAGGTCCTAGAGCAGCCGGAGATGGATGTGAGGATGATGCTGACTGTGCCAGGACCCGCGCCTGCACATAGGTCCTAGAGCAGCCGGAGATGGATGTGAGGATGATGCTGACTGTGCCAGGACCCGCGCCTGCACATAGGTCCTAGAGCAGCCGGAGATGGATGTGAGGATGATGCTGACTGTGACAGGACCCGCGCCGTCACATAGGTCCTAGAGCAGCCGGAGATGGATGTGAGGATGATGCTGACTGTGCCAGGACCCGCGCCTGCACATAGGTCCTAGAGCAGCCGGAGATGGATGTGAGGATGATGCTGACTGTGCCAGGACCCGCGCCGTCACATAGGTCCTAGAGCAGCTGGAGATGGATGTGAGGATGATGCTGACTGTGCCAGAACCCGCGCCTGCACATAGGTCCTAGAGCAGCCGGAGATGGATGTGAGGATGATGCTGACTGTGCCAGGACCCGCGCCTGCACATAGGTCCTAGAGCAGCCGGAGATGGATGTGAGGATGATGCTGACTGTGCCAGGACCAGCGCCTGCACATAGGTCCTAGAGCAGCTGGAGATGGATGTGGGGATGATGCTGACTGTGCCAGGACCCGCGCCTGCACATAGGTCCTAGAGCAGCCGGAGATGGATGTGAGGATGATGCTGACTGTGCCCAGACCCGTGCCTGCACATAGGTCCTAGAGCAGCCGGAGATGGATGTGAGGATGATGCTGACTGTGCCAGGACCCGCGCCGTCACATAGGTCCTAGAGCAGCCGGAGATGGATGTGAGGATGATGCTGACTGTGCCAGGACCCGCGCCTGCACATAGGTCCTAGAGCAGCTGGAGATGGATGTGAGGATGATGCTGACTGTGCCAGGACCCGCGCCTGCACATCGGTCCTAGAGCAGCTGGAGATGGATGTGAGGATGATGCTGACTGTGCCAGGACCCGCGCCTGCACATCGATCCTAGAGCAGCTGGAGATGGATGTGAGGATGATGCTGACTGTGCCCGGACCCGCGCCTGCACATAGGTGCTAGAGCAGCCGGAGATGGATGTGAGGATGATGCTGACTGTGCCAGGACCCGCGCCTGCACATAGGTCCTAGAGCAGCTGGAGATGGATGTGAGGATGATGCTGACTGTGCCAGGACCCGCGCCGTCACATAGGTCCTAGAGCAGCCGGAGATGGATGTGAGGATGATGCTGACTGTGCCAGGACCCGCGCCTGCACATCGGTCCTAGAGAAGCTGGAGATGGATGTGATGATGATGCTGATTGTGCCAGGACCCGCGCCGTCACATAGGTCCTAGAGCAGCCGGAGATGGATGTGAGGATGATGCTGACTGTGCCAGGACCCGCGTCGTCACATAGGTCCTAGAGCAGCCGGAGATGGATGTGAGGATGATGCTGACTGTGCCAGGACCCGCGCCGTCACATAGGTCCTAGAGCAGCCGGAGATGGATGTGAGGATGATGCTGACTGTGCCAGGACCCGCGCCGTCACATAGGTCCTAGAGCAGCCGGAGATGGATGTGAGGATGATACTGACTGTGCCAGGACCCGCGCCGTCACATACGTCCTAGAGCAGCCGGAGAAGGATGTGAGGATGATGCTGACTGTGCCAGGACCCGCGCCGTCACGTAGGTCCTAGAGCAGCTGGAGATGGATGTGAGGATGATGCTGACTGTGCCAGGACCCACACCGTCACATAGGTCCTAGAGCAGCCGGAAATGGATGTGAGGATGATGATTACTGTGCCAGGACCCGCGCCGTCACATAGGTCCTAGAGCAGCCGGAGATGGATGTGAGGATGATGCTGACTGTGCCAGGACCCGCGCCGTCACATAGGTCCTAGAGCAGCCGGAGAAGGATGTGAGGATGATGCTGACTGTGCCAGGACCCGCGCCGTCACGTAGGTCCTAGAGCAGCTGGAGATGGATGTGAGGATGATGCTGACTGTGCCAGGACCCGCGCCGTCACTTGGTCCTAGAGCAGCCGGAGATGGATGTGAGGATGATGCTGACTGTGCCAGGACCCGCGCCGTCACATAGGTCCTAGAGCAGCCGGAGATGGATGTGAGGATGATGCTGACTGTGCCAGGACCCGCGCCTGCACATAGGTCCTAGAGCAGCCGGAGATTGATGTGAGGATGATGCTGACTGTGCCAGGACCCGCGCCGTCACATAGGTTCTAGAGCAGCTGGAGATGGATGTGAGGATGATGCTGACTGTGCCAGGACCCGCGCCGTCACATAGGTCCTAGAGCAGCCGGAGATGGATGTGAGGATGATGCTGACTGTGCCAGGACCAGCGCCGTCACATAGGTCCTAGAGCAACCGGAGATGGATGTGAGGATGATGCTGACTGTGCCAGGACCCGCGCCGTCACATAGGTCCTAGGGCAGCCGGAGATGGATGTGAGGATGATGCTGACTGTGCCAGGACCCGCACCTGCACATAGGTCCTAGAGCAGCCGGAGATGGATGTGAGGATGGTGCTGACTGTGCCTGGACCCGCGCCGTCACATAGGTCCTAGAGCAGCTGGAGATGGATGTGAGGATGGTGCTGACTGTGCCAGGACCCGCGCCGTCACATAGGTCCTAGAGCAGCCGGAGATGGATGTGAGGATGATGCTGACTGTGCCAGGACCCGCGCCTGCACATAGGTCCTAGAGCAGCTGGAGATGGATGTGAGGATGATGCTGACTGTGCCCGGATCCGCGCCTGCACATAGGTCCTAGAGCAGCCGGAGATGGATGTGAGGATGATGCTGACTGTGCCAGGACCCGCGCCGTCACATAGGTCCTAGAGCAGCCGGAGATGGATGTGAGGATGATGCTGACTGTGCCAGGACCCGCGCCTGCACATAGGTCCTAGAGCAGCCGGAGATGGATGTGAGGATGATGCTGACTGTGCCAGGACCCGCGCCTGCACATAGGTCCTAGAGCAGCCGGAGATGGATGTGAGGATGGTGCTGACTGTGCCAGGACCAGCGCCTGCACATAGGTCCTAGAGCAGCCGGAGATGGATGTGAGGATGATGCTGACTGTGCCAGGACCCGCGCCGTCACCTAGGTCCTAGGGCAGGCGGAGATGGATGGGAGGATGATGCTGACTGTGCCAGGACCCGCACCTGCACATAGGTCCTAGAGCAGCTGGAGATGGATGTGAGGATGATGCTGACTGTGCCCGGACCCGCGCCTGCACATAGGTCCTAGAGCAGCCGGAGATGGATGTGAGGATGATGCTGACTGTGCCAGGACCCGCGCCTGCACATAGGTCCTAGAGCAGCTGGAGATGGATGTGAGGATGATGCTGACTGTGCCAGGACCCGCGCCGTCACATAGGTCCTTGAGCAGCTGGAGATGGATGTGGGGATGATGCTGACTGTGCCAGGACCCGCGCCTGCACATAGGTCCTAGAGCAGCCGGAGATGGATGTGAGGATGATGCTGACTGTGCCCAGACCCGTGCCTGCACATAGGTCCTAGAGCAGCCGGAGATGGATGTGAGGATGATGCTGACTGTGCCAGGACCCGCGCCGTCACATAGGTCCTAGAGCAGCCGGAGATGGATGTGAGGATGATGCTGACTGTGCCAGGACCCGCGCCTGCACATAGGTCCTAGAGCAGCTGGAGATGGATGTGAGGATGATGCTGACTGTGCCAGGACCCGCGCCTGCACATCGGTCCTAGAGCAGCTGGAGATGGATGTGAGGATGATGCTGACTGTGCCAGGACCCGCGCCTGCACATCGATCCTAGAGCAGCTGGAGATGGATGTGAGGATGATGCTGACTGTGCCCGGACCCGCGCCTGCACATAGGTGCTAGAGCAGCCGGAGATGGATGTGAGGATGATGCTGACTGTGCCAGGACCCGCGCCTGCACATAGGTCCTAGAGCAGCTGGAGATGGATGTGAGGATGATGCTGACTGTGCCAGGACCCGCGCCGTCACATAGGTCCTAGAGCAGCCGGAGATGGATGTGAGGATGATGCTGACTGTGCCAGGACCCGCGCCTGCACATCGGTCCTAGAGAAGCTGGAGATGGATGTGATGATGATGCTGATTGTGCCAGGACCCGCGCCGTCACATAGGTCCTAGAGCAGCCGGAGATGGATGTGAGGATGATGCTGACTGTGCCAGGACCCGCGTCGTCACATAGGTCCTAGAGCAGCCGGAGATGGATGTGAGGATGATGCTGACTGTGCCAGGACCCGCGCCGTCACATAGGTCCTAGAGCAGCCGGAGATGGATGTGAGGATGATGCTGACTGTGCCAGGACCCGCGCCGTCACATAGGTCCTAGAGCAGCCGGAGATGGATGTGAGGATGATACTGACTGTGCCAGGACCCGCGCCGTCACATACGTCCTAGAGCAGCCGGAGAAGGATGTGAGGATGATGCTGACTGTGCCAGGACCCGCGCCGTCACGTAGGTCCTAGAGCAGCTGGAGATGGATGTGAGGATGATGCTGACTGTGCCAGGACCCACACCGTCACATAGGTCCTAGAGCAGCCGGAAATGGATGTGAGGATGATGATTACTGTGCCAGGACCCGCGCCGTCACATAGGTCCTAGAGCAGCCGGAGATGGATGTGAGGATGATGCTGACTGTGCCAGGACCCGCGCCGTCACATAGGTCCTAGAGCAGCCGGAGAAGGATGTGAGGATGATGCTGACTGTGCCAGGACCCGCGCCGTCACGTAGGTCCTAGAGCAGCTGGAGATGGATGTGAGGATGATGCTGACTGTGCCAGGACCCGCGCCGTCACTTGGTCCTAGAGCAGCCGGAGATGGATGTGAGGATGATGCTGACTGTGCCAGGACCCGCGCCGTCACATAGGTCCTAGAGCAGCCGGAGATGGATGTGAGGATGATGCTGACTGTGCCAGGACCCGCGCCTGCACATAGGTCCTAGAGCAGCCGGAGATTGATGTGAGGATGATGCTGACTGTGCCAGGACCCGCGCCGTCACATAGGTTCTAGAGCAGCTGGAGATGGATGTGAGGATGATGCTGACTGTGCCAGGACCCGCGCCGTCACATAGGTCCTAGAGCAGCCGGAGATGGATGTGAGGATGATGCTGACTGTGCCAGGACCAGCGCCGTCACATAGGTCCTAGAGCAACCGGAGATGGATGTGAGGATGATGCTGACTGTGCCAGGACCCGCGCCGTCACATAGGTCCTAGGGCAGCCGGAGATGGATGTGAGGATGATGCTGACTGTGCCAGGACCCGCACCTGCACATAGGTCCTAGAGCAGCCGGAGATGGATGTGAGGATGGTGCTGACTGTGCCTGGACCCGCGCCGTCACATAGGTCCTAGAGCAGCTGGAGATGGATGTGAGGATGGTGCTGACTGTGCCAGGACCCGCGCCGTCACATAGGTCCTAGAGCAGCCGGAGATGGATGTGAGGATGATGCTGACTGTGCCAGGACCCGCGCCTGCACATAGGTCCTAGAGCAGCTGGAGATGGATGTGAGGATGATGCTGACTGTGCCCGGATCCGCGCCTGCACATAGGTCCTAGAGCAGCCGGAGATGGATGTGAGGATGATGCTGACTGTGCCAGGACCCGCGCCGTCACATAGGTCCTAGAGCAGCCGGAGATGGATGTGAGGATGATGCTGACTGTGCCAGGACCCGCGCCTGCACATAGGTCCTAGAGCAGCCGGAGATGGATGTGAGGATGATGCTGACTGTGCCAGGACCCGCGCCTGCACATAGGTCCTAGAGCAGCCGGAGATGGATGTGAGGATGGTGCTGACTGTGCCAGGACCAGCGCCTGCACATAGGTCCTAGAGCAGCCGGAGATGGATGTGAGGATGATGCTGACTGTGCCAGGACCCGCGCCGTCACCTAGGTCCTAGGGCAGGCGGAGATGGATGGGAGGATGATGCTGACTGTGCCAGGACCCGCACCTGCACATAGGTCCTAGAGCAGCTGGAGATGGATGTGAGGATGATGCTGACTGTGCCCGGACCCGCGCCTGCACATAGGTCCTAGAGCAGCCGGAGATGGATGTGAGGATGATGCTGACTGTGCCAGGACCCGCGCCTGCACATAGGTCCTAGAGCAGCTGGAGATGGATGTGAGGATGATGCTGACTGTGCCAGGACCCGCGCCGTCACATAGGTCCTAGAGCAGCCGGAGATGGATGTCAGGATGATGCTGACTGTGCCAGGACCCGCGCCGTCACATCGGTCCTAGAGCAGCTGGAGATGGATGTGATGATGATGCTGACTGTGCCAGGACACGCGCCGTCACATAGGTCCTAGAGCAGCTGGAGATGGATGTGAGGATGATGCTGACTGTGCCAGGACCCGCGCCTGCACATAGGTCCTAGAGCAGCTGCAGATGGATGTGAGGATGATGCTGACTGAGCCAGGACCCGCGCCGTCACATAGGTCCTAGAGCAGCCGGAGATGGATGTGAGGATGATGCTGACTGTGCCAGGACCCGCACCGTCACATAGGTCCTAGAGCAGCCGGAGATGGATGTGAGGATGATGATTACTGTGCCAGGACCCGCGCCGTCACATAGGTCCTAGAGCAGCCGGAGATGGATGTGAGGATGATGCTGACTGTGCCAGGACCCGCGCCTGCACATAGGTCCTAGAGCAGCCGGAGATGGATGTGAGGATGATGCTGACTGTGCCAGGACCCGCGCCTGCACATAGGTCCTAGAGCAGCCGGAGATGGATGTGAGGATGATGCTGACTGTGACAGGACCCGCGCCGTCACATAGGTCCTAGAGCAGCCGGAGATGGATGTGAGGATGATGCTGACTGTGCCAGGACCCGCGCCTGCACATAGGTCCTAGAGCAGCCGGAGATGGATGTGAGGATGATGCTGACTGTGCCAGGACCCGCGCCGTCACATAGGTCCTAGAGCAGCTGGAGATGGATGTGAGGATGATGCTGACTGTGCCAGAACCCGCGCCTGCACATAGGTCCTAGAGCAGCCGGAGATGGATGTGAGGATGATGCTGACTGTGCCAGGACCCGCGCCTGCACATAGATCCTAGAGCAGCCGGAGATGGATGTGAGGATGATGCTGACTGTGCCAGGACCCGCGCCTGCACATAGGTCCTAGAGCAGCCAGAGATGGATGTGAGGATGATGCTGACTGTGCCAGGACCAGCGCCTGCACATAGGTCCTAGAGCAGCTGGAGATGGATGTGGGGATGATGCTGACTGTGCCAGGACCCGCGCCTGCACATAGGTCCTAGAGCAGCCGGAGATGGATGTGAGGATGATGCTGACTGTGCCCAGACCCGTGCCTGCACATAGGTCCTAGAGCAGCCGGAGATGGATGTGAGGATGATGCTGACTGTGCCAGGACCCGCGCCGTCACATAGGTCCTAGAGCAGCCGGAGATGGATGTGAGGATGATGCTGACTGTGCCAGGACCCGCGCCTGCACATAGGTCCTAGAGCAGCTGGAGATGGATGTGAGGATGATGCTGACTGTGCCAGGACCCGCGCCTGCACATCGGTCCTAGAGCAGCTGGAGATGGATGTGAGGATGATGCTGACTGTGCCAGGACCCGCGCCTGCACATCGATCCTAGAGCAGCTGGAGATGGATGTGAGGATGATGCTGACTGTGCCCGGACCCGCGCCTGCACATAGGTGCTAGAGCAGCCGGAGATGGATGTGAGGATGATGCTGACTGTGCCAGGACCCGCGCCTGCACATAGGTCTTAGAGCAGCTGGAGATGGATGTGAGGATGATGCTGACTGTGCCAGGACCCGCGCCGTCACATAGGTCCTAGAGCAGCCGGAGATGGATGTGAGGATGATGCTGACTGTGCCAGGACCCGCGCCTGCACATCGGTCCTAGAGAAGCTGGAGATGGATGTGATGATGATGCTGATTGTGCCAGGACCCGCGCCGTCACATAGGTCCTAGAGCAGCCGGAGATGGATGTGAGGATGATGCTGACTGTGCCAGGACCCGCGCCGTCACATAGGTCCTAGAGCAGCCGGAGATGGATGTGAGGATGATGCTGACTGTGCCAGGACCCGCGCCGTCACATAGGTCCTAGAGCAGCCGGAGATGGATGTGAGGATGATGCTGACTGTGCCAGGACCCGCGCCGTCACATAGGTCCTAGAGCAGCCGGAGATGGATGTGAGGATGATGCTGACTGTGCCAGGACCCGCGCCGTCACATACGTCCTAGAGCAGCCGGAGAAGGATGTGAGGATGATGCTGACTGTGCCAGGACCCGCGCCGTCACGTAGGTCCTAGAGCAGCTGGAGATGGATGTGAGGATGATGCTGACTGTGCCAGGACCCACACCGTCACATAGGTCCTAGAGCAGCCGGAAATGGATGTGAGGATGATGATTACTGTGCCAGGACCCGCGCCGTCACATAGGTCCTAGAGCAGCCGGAGATGGATGTGAGGATGATGCTGACTGTGCCAGGACCCGCGCCGTCACATAGGTCCTAGAGCAGCCGGAGAAGGATGTGAGGATGATGCTGACTGTGCCAGGACCCGCGCCGTCACGTAGGTCCTAGAGCAGCTGGAGATGGATGTGAGGATGATGCTGACTGTGCCAGGACCCGCGCCGTCACTTGGTCCTAGAGCAGCCGGAGATGGATGTGAGGATGATGCTGACTGTGCCAGGACCCGCGCCGTCACATAGGTCCTAGAGCAGCCGGAGATGGATGTGAGGATGATGCTGACTGTGCCAGGACCCGCGCCTGCACATAGGTCCTAGAGCAGCCGGAGATTGATGTGAGGATGATGCTGACTGTGCCAGGACCCGCGCCGTCACATAGGTTCTAGAGCAGCTGGAGATGGATGTGAGGATGATGCTGACTGTGCCAGGACCCGCGCCGTCACATAGGTCCTAGAGCAGCCGGAGATGGATGTGAGGATGATGCTGACTGTGCTAGGACCAGCGCCGTCACATAGGTCCTAGAGCAACCGGAGATGGATGTGAGGATGATGCTGACTGTGCCAGGACCCGCGCCGTCACATAGGTCCTAGGGCAGCTGGAGATGGATGTGAGGATGATGCTGACTGTGCCAGGACCCGCACCTGCACATAGGTCCTAGAGCAGCCGGAGATGGATGTGAGGATGGTGCTGACTGTGCCTGGACCCGCGCCGTCACATAGGTCCTAGAGCAGCTGGAGATGGATGTGAGGATGGTGCTGACTGTGCCAGGACCCGCGCCGTCACATAGGTCCTAGAGCAGCCGGAGATGGATGTGAGGATGATGCTGACTGTGCCAGGACCCGCGCCTGCACATAGGTCCTAGAGCAGCTGGAGATGGATGTGAGGATGATGCTGACTGTGCCCGGATCCGCGCCTGCACATAGGTCCTAGAGCAGCCGGAGATGGATGTGAGGATGATGCTGACTGTGCCAGGACCCGCGCCGTCACATAGGTCCTAGAGCAGCCGGAGATGGATGTGAGGATGATGCTGACTGTGCCAGGACCCGCGCCTGCACATAGGTCCTAGAGCAGCCGGAGATGGATGTGAGGATGATGCTGACTGTGCCAGGACCCGCGCCTGCACATAGGTCCTAGAGCAGCCGGAGATGGATGTGAGGATGGTGCTGACTGTGCCAGGACCAGCGCCTGCACATAGGTCCTAGAGCAGCCGGAGATGGATGTGAGGATGATGCTGACTGTGCCAGGACCAGCGCCGTCACATAGGTCCTAGAGCAGCCGGAGATGGATGTGAGGATGATGCTGACTGTGCCAGGACCCGCGCCGTCACATAGGTCCTAGGGCAGGCGGAGATGGATGTGAGGATGATGCTGACTGTGCCAGGACCCGCACCTGCACATAGGTCCTAGAGCAGCCGGAGATGGATGTGAGGATGATGCTGACTGTGCCAGGACCAGCGCCGTCACATAGGTCCTAGAGCAGCCGGAGATGGATGTGAGGATGGTGCTGACTGTGCCTGGACCCGCGCCGTCACATAGGTCCTAGAGCAGCCGGAGATGGATGTGAGGATGGTGCTGACTGTGCCAGGACCCGCGCCGTCACATAGGTCCTAGAGCAGCCAGAGATGGATGTGAGGATGATGCTGACTGTGCCAGGACCAGCGCCTGCACATAGGTCCTAGAGCAGCTGGAGATGGATGTGAGGATGATGCTGACTGTGCCAGGACCCGCGCCGTCACATAGGTCCTAGGGCAGCCGGAGATGGATGTGAGGATGATGCTGACTGTGCCAGGACCCGCACCTGCACATAGGTCCTAGAGCAGCCGGAGATGGATGTGAGGATGATGCTGACTGTGCCAGGACCAGCGCCGTCACATAGGTCCTAGAGCAGCCGGAGATGGATGTGAGGATGGTGCTGACTGTGCCTGGACCCGCGCCGTCACATAGGTCCTAGAGCAGCCGGAGATGGATGTCAGGATGATGCTGACTGTGCCAGGACCCGCGCCGTCACATCGGTCCTAGAGCAGCTGGAGATGGATGTGATGATGATGCTGACTGTGCCAGGACACGCGCCGTCACATAGGTCCTAGAGCAGCTGGAGATGGATGTGAGGATGATGCTGACTGTGCCAGGACCCGCGCCTGCACATAGGTCCTAGAGCAGCTGCAGATGGATGTGAGGATGATGCTGACTGAGCCAGGACCCGCGCCGTCACATAGGTCCTAGAGCAGCCGGAGATGGATGTGAGGATGATGCTGACTGTGCCAGGACCCGCACCGTCACATAGGTCCTAGAGCAGCCGGAGATGGATGTGAGGATGATGATTACTGTGCCAGGACCCGCGCCGTCACATAGGTCCTAGAGCAGCCGGAGATGGATGTGAGGATGATGCTGACTGTGCCAGGACCCGCGCCTGCACATAGGTCCTAGAGCAGCCGGAGATGGATGTGAGGATGATGCTGACTGTGCCAGGACCCGCGCTTGCACATAGGTCCTAGAGCAGCCGGAGATGGATGTGAGGATGATGCTGACTGTGACAGGACCCGCGCCGTCACATAGGTCCTAGAGCAGCCGGAGATGGATGTGAGGATGATGCTGACTGTGCCAGGACCCGCGCCTGCACATAGGTCCTAGAGCAGCCGGAGATGGATGTGAGGATGATGCTGACTGTGCCAGGACCCGCGCCGTCACATAGGTCCTAGAGCAGCTGGAGATGGATGTGAGGATGATGCTGACTGTGCCAGAACCCGCGCCTGCACATAGGTCCTAGAGCAGCCGGAGATGGATGTGAGGATGATGCTGACTGTGCCAGGACCCGCGCCTGCACATAGATCCTAGAGCAGCCGGAGATGGATGTGAGGATGATGCTGACTGTGCCAGGACCCGCGCCTGCACATAGGTCCTAGAGCAGCCAGAGATGGATGTGAGGATGATGCTGACTGTGCCAGGACCAGCGCCTGCACATAGGTCCTAGAGCAGCTGGAGATGGATGTGGGGATGATGCTGACTGTGCCAGGACCCGCGCCTGCACATAGGTCCTAGAGCAGCCGGAGATGGATGTGAGGATGATGCTGACTGTGCCCAGACCCGTGCCTGCACATAGGTCCTAGAGCAGCCGGAGATGGATGTGAGGATGATGCTGACTGTGCCAGGACCCGCGCCGTCACATAGGTCCTAGAGCAGCCGGAGGTGGATGTGAGGATGATGCTGACTGTGCCAGGACCCGCGCCTGCACATAGGTCCTAGAGCAGCTGGAGATGGATGTGAGGATGATGCTGACTGTGCCAGGACCCGCGCCTGCACATCGGTCCTAGAGCAGCTGGAGATGGATGTGAGGATGATGCTGACTGTGCCAGGACCCGCGCCTGCACATCGATCCTAGAGCAGCTGGAGATGGATGTGAGGATGATGCTGACTGTGCCCGGACCCGCGCCTGCACATAGGTGCTAGAGCAGCCGGAGATGGATGTGAGGATGATGCTGACTGTGCCAGGACCCGCGCCTGCACATAGGTCTTAGAGCAGCTGGAGATGGATGTGAGGATGATGCTGACTGTGCCAGGACCCGCGCCGTCACATAGGTCCTAGAGCAGCCGGAGATGGATGTGAGGATGATGCTGACTGTGCCAGGACCCGCGCCTGCACATCGGTCCTAGAGAAGCTGGAGATGGATGTGATGATGATGCTGATTGTGCCAGGACCCGCGCCGTCACATAGGTCCTAGAGCAGCCGGAGATGGATGTGAGGATGATGCTGACTGTGCCAGGACCCGCGCCGTCACATAGGTCCTAGAGCAGCCGGAGATGGATGTGAGGATGATGCTGACTGTGCCAGGACCCGCGCCGTCACATAGGTCCTAGAGCAGCCGGAGATGGATGTGAGGATGATGCTGACTGTGCCAGGACCCGCGCCGTCACATAGGTCCTAGAGCAGCCGGAGATGGATGTGAGGATGATGCTGACTGTGCCAGGACCCGCGCCGTCACATACGTCCTAGAGCAGCCGGAGAAGGATGTGAGGATGATGCTGACTGTGCCAGGACCCGCGCCGTCACGTAGGTCCTAGAGCAGCTGGAGATGGATGTGAGGATGATGCTGACTGTGCCAGGACCCACACCGTCACATAGGTCCTAGAGCAGCCGGAAATGGATGTGAGGATGATGATTACTGTGCCAGGACCCGCGCCGTCACATAGGTCCTAGAGCAGCCGGAGATGGATGTGAGGATGATGCTGACTGTGCCAGGACCCGCGCCGTCACATAGGTCCTAGAGCAGCCGGAGAAGGATGTGAGGATGATGCTGACTGTGCCAGGACCCGCGCCGTCACGTAGGTCCTAGAGCAGCTGGAGATGGATGTGAGGATGATGCTGACTGTGCCAGGACCCGCGCCGTCACTTGGTCCTAGAGCAGCCGGAGATGGATGTGAGGATGATGCTGACTGTGCCAGGACCCGCGCCGTCACATAGGTCCTAGAGCAGCCGGAGATGGATGTGAGGATGATGCTGACTGTGCCAGGACCCGCGCCTGCACATAGGTCCTAGAGCAGCCGGAGATTGATGTGAGGATGATGCTGACTGTGCCAGGACCCGCGCCGTCACATAGGTTCTAGAGCAGCTGGAGATGGATGTGAGGATGATGCTGACTGTGCCAGGACCCGCGCCGTCACATAGGTCCTAGAGCAGCCGGAGATGGATGTGAGGATGATGCTGACTGTGCTAGGACCAGCGCCGTCACATAGGTCCTAGAGCAACCGGAGATGGATGTGAGGATGATGCTGACTGTGCCAGGACCCGCGCCGTCACATAGGTCCTAGGGCAGCTGGAGATGGATGTGAGGATGATGCTGACTGTGCCAGGACCCGCACCTGCACATAGGTCCTAGAGCAGCCGGAGATGGATGTGAGGATGGTGCTGACTGTGCCTGGACCCGCGCCGTCACATAGGTCCTAGAGCAGCTGGAGATGGATGTGAGGATGGTGCTGACTGTGCCAGGACCCGCGCCGTCACATAGGTCCTAGAGCAGCCGGAGATGGATGTGAGGATGATGCTGACTGTGCCAGGACCCGCGCCTGCACATAGGTCCTAGAGCAGCTGGAGATGGATGTGAGGATGATGCTGACTGTGCCCGGATCCGCGCCTGCACATAGGTCCTAGAGCAGCCGGAGATGGATGTGAGGATGATGCTGACTGTGCCAGGACCCGCGCCGCCACATAGGTCCTAGAGCAGCCGGAGATGGATGTGAGGATGATGCTGACTGTGCCAGGACCCGCGCCTGCACATAGGTCCTAGAGCAGCCGGAGATGGATGTGAGGATGATGCTGACTGTGCCAGGACCCGCGCCTGCACATAGGTCCTAGAGCAGCCGGAGATGGATGTGAGGATGGTGCTGACTGTGCCAGGACCAGCGCCTGCACATAGGTCCTAGAGCAGCCGGAGATGGATGTGAGGATGATGCTGACTGTGCCAGGACCAGCGCCGTCACATAGGTCCTAGAGCAGCCGGAGATGGATGTGAGGATGATGCTGACTGTGCCAGGACCCGCGCCGTCACATAGGTCCTAGGGCAGGCGGAGATGGATGTGAGGATGATGCTGACTGTGCCAGGACCCGCACCTGCACATAGGTCCTAGAGCAGCCGGAGATGGATGTGAGGATGATGCTGACTGTGCCAGGACCAGCGCCGTCACATAGGTCCTAGAGCAGCCGGAGATGGATGTGAGGATGGTGCTGACTGTGCCTGGACCCGCGCCGTCACATAGGTCCTAGAGCAGCCGGAGATGGATGTGAGGATGGTGCTGACTGTGCCAGGACCCGCGCCGTCACATAGGTCCTAGAGCAGCCAGAGATGGATGTGAGGATGATGCTGACTGTGCCAGGACCAGCGCCTGCACATAGGTCCTAGAGCAGCTGGAGATGGATGTGAGGATGATGCTGACTGTGCCAGGACCCGCGCCGTCACATAGGTCCTAGGGCAGCCGGAGATGGATGTGAGGATGATGCTGACTGTGCCAGGACCCGCACCTGCACATAGGTCCTAGAGCAGCCGGAGATGGATGTGAGGATGGTGCTGACTGTGCCTGGACCCGCGCGGTCACATAGGTCCTAGAGCAGCTGGAGATGGATGTGAGGATGATGCTGACTGTGCCAGGACCCGCGCCTGCACATAGGTCCTAGAGCAGCCGGAGATGGATGTGAGGATGATGCTGACTGTGCCAGGACCCGCGCCTGCACATAGGTCCTAGAGCAGCCAGAGATGGATGTGAGGATGATGCTGACTGTGCCAGGACCCGCGCCTGCACATCGGTCCTAGAGCAGCCGGAGATGGATGTGAGGATGATGCTGACTGTGCCAGGACCCGCGCCTGCACATAGGTCCTAGAGCAGCTGGAGATGGATGTGAGGATGATGCTGACTGTGCCAGGACCCGCGCCTGCACATCGGTCCTAGAGCAGCCGGAGATGGATGTGAGGATGATGCTGACTGTGCCAGGACCCGCGCCGTCACATAGGTCCTAGAGCAGCCGGAGATGGATGTGAGGATGATGCTGACTGTGCCAGGACCCGCGCCTGCACATAGGTCCTAGAGCAGCCGGAGATGGATGTGAGGATGGTGCTGACTGTGCCAGGACCAGCGCCTGCACATAGGTCCTAGAGCAGCCGGAGATGGATGTGAGGATGATGCTGACTCTGCCAGGACCCGCGCCGTCACATAGGTCCTAGGGCAGGCGGAGATGGATGTGAGGATGATGCTGACTGTGCCAGGACCTGCACCTGCACATAGGTCCTAGAGCAGCTGGAGATGGATGTGAGGATGGTGCTGACTGTGCCTGGACCCGCGCCGTCACATAGGTCCTAGAGCAGCCGGAGATGGATGTGAGGATGGTGCTGACTGTGCCAGGACCCGCGCCGTCACATAGGTCCTAGAGCAGCCAGAGATGGATGTGAGGATGATGCTGACTGTGCCAGGACCAGCGCCTGCACATAGGTCCTAGAGCAGCTGGAGATGGATGTGAGGATGATGCTGACTGTGCCCGGACCCGCGCCTGCACATAGGTCCTAGAGCAGCCGGAGATGGATGTGAGGATGATGCTGACTGTGCCAGGACCCGCGCCGTCACATAGGTCCTAGAGCAGCCGGAGATGGATGTCAGGATGATGCTGACTGTGCCAGGACCCGCGCCTGTACATCGGTCCTAGAGCAGCTGGAGATGGATGTGATGATGATGCTGACTGTGCCAGGACCCGCGCCGTCACATAGGTCCTAGAGCAGCTGGAGATGGATGTAAGGATGATGCTGACTGTGCCAGGACCCGCGCCTGCACATAGGTCCTAGAGCAGCTGCAGATGGATGTGAGGATGATGCTGACTGTGCCAGGACCCGCGCCGTCACATAGGTCCTAGAGCAGCCGGAGATGGATGTGAGGATGATGCTGACTGTGCCAGGACCCGCGCCGTCACATAGGTCCTAGAGCAGCCGGAGATGGATGTGAGGATGATGCTGACTGTGCCAGGACACGCGCCGTCACATAGGTCCTAGAGCAGCCGGAGATGGATGTGACGATGATGCTGACTGTGCCAGAACCAGCGCCTGCACATAGGTCCTAGAGCAGCCGGAGATGGATGTGAGGATGATGCTGACTGTGCCAGGACCCGCGCCTGCACATAGATCCTAGAGCAGCCGGAGATGGATGTGAGGATGATGCTGACTGTGCCAGGACCCGCGCCTGCACATAGGTCCTAGAGCAGCCAGAGATGGATGTGAGGATGATGCTGACTGTGCCAGGACCAGCGCCTGCACATAGGTCCTAGAGCAGCTGGAGATGGATGTGGGGATGATGCTGACTGTGCCAGGACCCGCGCCTGCACATAGGTCCTAGAGCAGCCGGAGATGGATGTGAGGATGATGCTGACTGTGCCCAGACCCGTGCCTGCACATAGGTCCTAGAGCAGCCGGAGATGGATGTGAGGATGATGCTGACTGTGCCAGGACCCGCGCCGTCACATAGGTCCTAGAGCAGCCGGAGATGGATGTGAGGATGATGCTGACTGTGCCAGGACCCGCGCCTGCACATAGGTCCTAGAGCAGCTGGAGATGGATGTGAGGATGATGCTGACTGTGCCAGGACCCGCGCCTGCACATCGGTCCTAGAGCAGCTGGAGATGGATGTGAGGATGATGCTGACTGTGCCAGGACCCGCGCCTGCACATCGATCCTAGAGCAGCTGGAGATGGATGTGAGGATGATGCTGACTGTGCCCGGACCCGCGCCTGCACATAGGTGCTAGAGCAGCCGGAGATGGATGTGAGGATGATGCTGACTGTGCCAGGACCCGCGCCTGCACATAGGTCTTAGAGCAGCTGGAGATGGATGTGAGGATGATGCTGACTGTGCCAGGACCCGCGCCGTCACATAGGTCCTAGAGCAGCCGGAGATGGATGTGAGGATGATGCTGACTGTGCCAGGACCCGCGCCTGCACATCGGTCCTAGAGAAGCTGGAGATGGATGTGATGATGATGCTGATTGTGCCAGGACCCGCGCCGTCACATAGGTCCTAGAGCAGCCGGAGATGGATGTGAGGATGATGCTGACTGTGCCAGGACCCGCGCCGTCACATAGGTCCTAGAGCAGCCGGAGATGGATGTGAGGATGATGCTGACTGTGCCAGGACCCGCGCCGTCACATAGGTCCTAGAGCAGCCGGAGATGGATGTGAGGATGATGCTGACTGTGCCAGGACCCGCGCCGTCACATAGGTCCTAGAGCAGCCGGAGATGGATGTGAGGATGATGCTGACTGTGCCAGGACCCGCGCCGTCACATACGTCCTAGAGCAGCCGGAGAAGGATGTGAGGATGATGCTGACTGTGCCAGGACCCGCGCCGTCACGTAGGTCCTAGAGCAGCTGGAGATGGATGTGAGGATGATGCTGACTGTGCCAGGACCCACACCGTCACATAGGTCCTAGAGCAGCCGGAAATGGATGTGAGGATGATGATTACTGTGCCAGGACCCGCGCCGTCACATAGGTCCTAGAGCAGCCGGAGATGGATGTGAGGATGATGCTGACTGTGCCAGGACCCGCGCCGTCACATAGGTCCTAGAGCAGCCGGAGAAGGATGTGAGGATGATGCTGACTGTGCCAGGACCCGCGCCGTCACGTAGGTCCTAGAGCAGCTGGAGATGGATGTGAGGATGATGCTGACTGTGCCAGGACCCGCGCCGTCACTTGGTCCTAGAGCAGCCGGAGATGGATGTGAGGATGATGCTGACTGTGCCAGGACCCGCGCCGTCACATAGGTCCTAGAGCAGCCGGAGATGGATGTGAGGATGATGCTGACTGTGCCAGGACCCGCGCCTGCACATAGGTCCTAGAGCAGCCGGAGATTGATGTGAGGATGATGCTGACTGTGCCAGGACCCGCGCCGTCACATAGGTTCTAGAGCAGCTGGAGATGGATGTGAGGATGATGCTGACTGTGCCAGGACCCGCGCCGTCACATAGGTCCTAGAGCAGCCGGAGATGGATGTGAGGATGATGCTGACTGTGCTAGGACCAGCGCCGTCACATAGGTCCTAGAGCAACCGGAGATGGATGTGAGGATGATGCTGACTGTGCCAGGACCCGCGCCGTCACATAGGTCCTAGGGCAGCTGGAGATGGATGTGAGGATGATGCTGACTGTGCCAGGACCCGCACCTGCACATAGGTCCTAGAGCAGCCGGAGATGGATGTGAGGATGGTGCTGACTGTGCCTGGACCCGCGCCGTCACATAGGTCCTAGAGCAGCTGGAGATGGATGTGAGGATGGTGCTGACTGTGCCAGGACCCGCGCCGTCACATAGGTCCTAGAGCAGCCGGAGATGGATGTGAGGATGATGCTGACTGTGCCAGGACCCGCGCCTGCACATAGGTCCTAGAGCAGCTGGAGATGGATGTGAGGATGATGCTGACTGTGCCCGGATCCGCGCCTGCACATAGGTCCTAGAGCAGCCGGAGATGGATGTGAGGATGATGCTGACTGTGCCAGGACCCGCGCCGTCACATAGGTCCTAGAGCAGCCGGAGATGGATGTGAGGATGATGCTGACTGTGCCAGGACCCGCGCCTGCACATAGGTCCTAGAGCAGCCGGAGATGGATGTGAGGATGATGCTGACTGTGCCAGGACCCGCGCCTGCACATAGGTCCTAGAGCAGCCGGAGATGGATGTGAGGATGGTGCTGACTGTGCCAGGACCAGCGCCTGCACATAGGTCCTAGAGCAGCCGGAGATGGATGTGAGGATGATGCTGACTGTGCCAGGACCAGCGCCGTCACATAGGTCCTAGAGCAGCCGGAGATGGATGTGAGGATGATGCTGACTGTGCCAGGACCCGCGCCGTCACATAGGTCCTAGGGCAGGCGGAGATGGATGTGAGGATGATGCTGACTGTGCCAGGACCCGCACCTGCACATAGGTCCTAGAGCAGCCGGAGATGGATGTGAGGATGATGCTGACTGTGCCAGGACCAGCGCCGTCACATAGGTCCTAGAGCAGCCGGAGATGGATGTGAGGATGGTGCTGACTGTGCCTGGACCCGCGCCGTCACATAGGTCCTAGAGCAGCCGGAGATGGATGTGAGGATGGTGCTGACTGTGCCAGGACCCGCGCCGTCACATAGGTCCTAGAGCAGCCAGAGATGGATGTGAGGATGATGCTGACTGTGCCAGGACCAGCGCCTGCACATAGGTCCTAGAGCAGCTGGAGATGGATGTGAGGATGATGCTGACTGTGCCAGGACCCGCGCCGTCACATAGGTCCTAGGGCAGCCGGAGATGGATGTGAGGATGATGCTGACTGTGCCAGGACCCGCACCTGCACATAGGTCCTAGAGCAGCCGGAGATGGATGTGAGGATGGTGCTGACTGTGCCTGGACCCGCGCGGTCACATAGGTCCTAGAGCAGCTGGAGATGGATGTGAGGATGATGCTGACTGTGCCAGGACCCGCGCCTGCACATAGGTCCTAGAGCAGCCGGAGATGGATGTGAGGATGATGCTGACTGTGCCAGGACCCGCGCCTGCACATAGGTCCTAGAGCAGCCAGAGATGGATGTGAGGATGATGCTGACTGTGCCAGGACCCGCGCCTGCACATCGGTCCTAGAGCAGCCGGAGATGGATGTGAGGATGATGCTGACTGTGCCAGGACCCGCGCCTGCACATAGGTCCTAGAGCAGCTGGAGATGGATGTGAGGATGATGCTGACTGTGCCAGGACCCGCGCCTGCACATCGGTCCTAGAGCAGCCGGAGATGGATGTGAGGATGATGCTGACTGTGCCAGGACCCGCGCCGTCACATAGGTCCTAGAGCAGCCGGAGATGGATGTGAGGATGATGCTGACTGTGCCAGGACCCGCGCCTGCACATAGGTCCTAGAGCAGCCGGAGATGGATGTGAGGATGGTGCTGACTGTGCCAGGACCAGCGCCTGCACATAGGTCCTAGAGCAGCCGGAGATGGATGTGAGGATGATGCTGACTCTGCCAGGACCCGCGCCGTCACATAGGTCCTAGGGCAGGCGGAGATGGATGTGAGGATGATGCTGACTGTGCCAGGACCTGCACCTGCACATAGGTCCTAGAGCAGCTGGAGATGGATGTGAGGATGGTGCTGACTGTGCCTGGACCCGCGCCGTCACATAGGTCCTAGAGCAGCCGGAGATGGATGTGAGGATGGTGCTGACTGTGCCAGGACCCGCGCCGTCACATAGGTCCTAGAGCAGCCAGAGATGGATGTGAGGATGATGCTGACTGTGCCAGGACCAGCGCCTGCACATAGGTCCTAGAGCAGCTGGAGATGGATGTGAGGATGATGCTGACTGTGCCCGGACCCGCGCCTGCACATAGGTCCTAGAGCAGCCGGAGATGGATGTGAGGATGATGCTGACTGTGCCAGGACCCGCGCCGTCACATAGGTCCTAGAGCAGCCGGAGATGGATGTCAGGATGATGCTGACTGTGCCAGGACCCGCGCCTGTACATCGGTCCTAGAGCAGCTGGAGATGGATGTGATGATGATGCTGACTGTGCCAGGACCCGCGCCGTCACATAGGTCCTAGAGCAGCTGGAGATGGATGTAAGGATGATGCTGACTGTGCCAGGACCCGCGCCTGCACATAGGTCCTAGAGCAGCTGCAGATGGATGTGAGGATGATGCTGACTGTGCCAGGACCCGCGCCGTCACATAGGTCCTAGAGCAGCCGGAGATGGATGTGAGGATGATGCTGACTGTGCCAGGACCCGCGCCGTCACATAGGTCCTAGAGCAGCCGGAGATGGATGTGAGGATGATGCTGACTGTGCCAGGACACGCGCCGTCACATAGGTCCTAGAGCAGCCGGAGATGGATGTGACGATGATGCTGACTGTGCCAGAACCAGCGCCTGCACATAGGTCCTAGAGCAGCCGGAGATGGATGTGAGGATGATGCTGACTGTGCCAGGACCCGCACCGTCACATAGGTCCTAGAGCAGCCGGAGATGGATGTGAGGATGATGATTACTGTGCCAGGACCCGCGCCTGCACATAGGTCCTAGAGCAGCCGGAGATGGATGTGAGGATGATGCTGACTGTGCCAGGACCCGCGCCGTCACATAGGTCCTAGAGCAGCCGGAGATGGATGTGAGGATGATGCTGACTGTGCCAGGACCCGCACCTGCACATAGGTCCTAGAGCAGCCGGAGATGGATGTGAGGATGATCCTGACTGTGCCAGGACCCGCGCCTGCACATAGGTCCTAGAGCAGCCGGAGATGGATGTGAGGATGATGCTGACTGTGCCAGGACCCGCGCCGTCACATAGGTCCTAGAGCAGCCAGAGATGGATGTGAGGATGATGCTGACTGTGCCAGGACCCGCGCCTGCACATAGGTCCTAGAGCAGCCGGAGATGGATGTGAGGATGATGCTGACTGTGCCAGGACCCGCGCCTGCACATAGGTCCTAGAGCAGCCGGAGATGGATGTGAGGATGGTGCTGACTGTGCCAGGACCAGCGCCTGCACATAGGTCCTAGAGCAGCCGGAGATGGATGTAAGGATGATGCTGACTGTGCCAGGACCCGCGCCGTCACATAGGTCCTAGGGCAGCCGGAGATGGATGTGAGGATGATGCTGACTGTGCCAGGACCCGCACCTGCATATAGGTCCTAGAGCAGCCGGAGATGGATGTGAGGATGGTGCTGACTGTGCCTGGACCCGCGCCGTCACATAGGTCCTAGAGCAGCCGGAGATGGATGAGAGGATGATGCTGACTGTGCCAGGACCCGCGCCTGCACATAGGTCCTAGAGCAGCTGGAGATGGATGTGGGGATGATGCTGACTGTGCCAGGACCCGCGCCTGCACATAGGTCCTAGAGCAGCCAGAGATGGATGTGAGGATGATGCTGACTGTGCCAGGACCAGCGCCTGCACATAGGTCCTAGAGCAGCTGGAGATGGATGTGGGGATGATGCTGACTGTGCCAGGACCCGCGCCTGCACATAGGTCCTGGAGCAGCCGGAGATGGATGTGAGGATGATGCTGACTGTGCCCAGACCCGTGCTTGCACATAGGTCCTAGAGCAGCCGGAGATGGATGTGAGGATGATGCTGACTGTGCCAGGACCCGCGCCGTCACATAGGTCCTAGAGCAGCCGGAGATGGATGTGAGGATGATGCTGACTGTGCCAGGACCCGCGCCTGCACATAGGTCCTAGAGCAGCTGGAGATGGATGTGAGGATGATGCTGACTGTGCCAGAACCCGCGCCTGCACATCGGTCCTAGAGCAGCTGGAGATGGATGTGAGGATGATGCTGACTGTGCCAGGACCCGCGCCTGCACATCGATCCTAGAGCAGCTGGAGATGGATGTGAGGATGATGCTGACTGTGCCCGGACCCGCGCCTGCACATAGGTCCTAGAGCAGCCGGAGATGGATGTGAGGATGATGCTGACTGTGCCAGGACCCGCGCCTGCACATAGGTCCTAGAGCAGCTGGAGATGGATGTGAGGATGATGCTGACTGTGCCAGGACCCGCGCCGTCACATAGGTCCTAGAGCAGCCGGAGATGGATGTGAGGATGATGCTGACTGTGCCAGGACCCGCGCCTGCACATCGGTCCTAGAGCAGCTGGAGATGGATGTGATGATGATGCTGACTGTGCCAGGACCCGCGCCGTCACATAGGTCCTAGAGCAGCCGGAGATGGATGTGAGGATGATGCTGACTGTGCCAGGACCCGCGCCGTCACATAGGTCCTAGAGCAGCCGGAGATGGATGTGAGGATGATGCTGACTGTGCCAGGACCCGCGCCGTCACATAGGTCCTAGAGCAGCCGGAGATGGATGTGAGGATGATGCTGACTGTGCCAGGACCCGCGCCGTCACATAGGTCCTAGAGCAGCCGGAGATGGATGTGAGGATGATGCTGACTGTGCCAGGACCCGCGCCGTCACATAGGTCCTAGAGCAGCCGGAGAAGGATGTGAGGATGATGCTGACTGTGCCAGGACCCGCGCCGTCACGTAGGTCCTAGAGCAGCTGGAGATGGATGTGAGGATGATGCTGACTGTGCCAGGACCCGCACCGTCACATAGGTCCTAGAGCAGCCGGAGATGGATGTGAGGATGATGATTACTGTGCCAGGACCCGCGCCGTCACATAGGTCCTAGAGCAGCCGGAGATGGATGTGAGGATGATGCTGACTGTGCCAGGACCCGCGCCGTCACATAGGTCCTAGAGCAGCTGGAGATGGATGTGAGGATGATGCTGACTGTGCCAGGACCCGCGCCGTCACTTGGTCCTAGAGCAGCCGGAGATGGATGTGAGGATGATGCTGACTGTGCCAGGACCTGCGCCGTCACATAGGTCCTAGAGCAGCCGGAGATGGATGTGAGGATGATGCTGACTGTGCCAGGACCCGCGACGTCACATAGGTCCTAGAGCAGCCGGAGTTGGATGTGAGGATGATGCTGACTGTGCCAGGACCCGCGCCTGCACATAGGTCCTAGAGCAGCCGGAGATGGATGTGAGGATGATGCTGACTGTGCCAGGACCCGCGCCGTCACATAGGTTCTAGAGCAGCTGGAGATGGATGTGAGGATGATGCTGACTGTGCCAGGACCCGCGCCGTCACATAGGTCCTAGAGCAGCCGGAGATGGATGTGAGAATGATGCTGACTGTGCCAGGACCATCGCCGTCACATAGGTCCTAGAGCAACCGCAGATGGATGTGAGGATGATGCTGACTGTGCCAGGACCAGCGCCATCACATACGTCCTAGAGCAGCTGGAGATGGATGTGAGGATGATGCTGACTGTGCCAGGACCCGCGCAGTCACATAGGTCCTAGGGCAGCCGGAGATGGATGTGAGGATGATGCTGACTGTGCCAGGACCCGCACCTGCACATAGGTCCTAGAGCAGCCGGAGATGGATGTGAGGATGGTGCTGACTGTGCCTGGACCCGCGCCGTCACATAGGTCCTAGAGCAGTCGGAGATGGATGTGAGGATGGTGCTGACTGTGCCAGGACCCGCGCCGTCACATAGGTCCTAGAGCAGCCAGAGATGGATGTGAGGATGATGCTGACTGTGCCAGGACCAGCGCCTGCACATAGGTCCTAGAGCAGCTGGAGATGGATGTGAGGATGGTGCTGACTGTGCCAGGACCAGCGCCTGCACATAGGTCCTAGAGCAGCCGGAGATGGATGTAAGGATGATGCTGACTGTGCCAGGACCCGCGCCGTCACATAGGTCCTAGGGCAGCCGGAGATGGATGTGAGGATGATGCTGACTGTGCCAGGACCCGCACCTGCATATAGGTCCTAGAGCAGCCGGAGATGGATGTGAGGATGGTGCTGACTGTGCCTGGACCCGCGCCGTCACATAGGTCCTAGAGCAGCCGGAGATGGATGAGAGGATGATGCTGACTGTGCCAGGACCCGCGCCTGCACATAGGTCCTAGAGCAGCTGGAGATGGATGTGGGGATGATGCTGACTGTGCCAGGACCCGCGCCTGCACATAGGTCCTAGAGCAGCCAGAGATGGATGTGAGGATGATGCTGACTGTGCCAGGACCAGCGCCTGCACATAGGTCCTAGAGCAGCTGGAGATGGATGTGGGGATGATGCTGACTGTGCCAGGACCCGCGCCTGCACATAGGTCCTGGAGCAGCCGGAGATGGATGTGAGGATGATGCTGACTGTGCCCAGACCCGTGCTTGCACATAGGTCCTAGAGCAGCCGGAGATGGATGTGAGGATGATGCTGACTGTGCCAGGACCCGCGCCGTCACATAGGTCCTAGAGCAGCCGGAGATGGATGTGAGGATGATGCTGACTGTGCCAGGACCCGCGCCTGCACATAGGTCCTAGAGCAGCTGGAGATGGATGTGAGGATGATGCTGACTGTGCCAGAACCCGCGCCTGCACATCGGTCCTAGAGCAGCTGGAGATGGATGTGAGGATGATGCTGACTGTGCCAGGACCCGCGCCTGCACATCGATCCTAGAGCAGCTGGAGATGGATGTGAGGATGATGCTGACTGTGCCCGGACCCGCGCCTGCACATAGGTCCTAGAGCAGCCGGAGATGGATGTGAGGATGATGCTGACTGTGCCAGGACCCGCGCCTGCACATAGGTCCTAGAGCAGCTGGAGATGGATGTGAGGATGATGCTGACTGTGCCAGGACCCGCGCCGTCACATAGGTCCTAGAGCAGCCGGAGATGGATGTGAGGATGATGCTGACTGTGCCAGGACCCGCGCCTGCACATCGGACCTAGAGCAGCTGGAGATGGATGTGATGATGATGCTGACTGTGCCAGGACCCGCGCCGTCACATAGGTCCTAGAGCAGCCGGAGATGGATGTGAGGATGATGCTGACTGTGCCAGGACCCGCGCCGTCACATAGGTCCTAGAGCAGCCGGAGATGGATGTGAGGATGATGCTGACTGTGCCAGGACCCGCGCCGTCACATAGGTCCTAGAGCAGCCGGAGATGGATGTGAGGATGATGCTGACTGTGCCAGGACCCGCGCCGTCACATAGGTCCTAGAGCAGCCGGAGATGGATGTGAGGATGATGCTGACTGTGCCAGGACCCGCGCCGTCACATAGGTCCTAGAGCAGCCGGAGAAGGATGTGAGGATGATGCTGACTGTGCCAGGACCCGTGCCGTCACGTAGGTCCTAGAGCAGCTGGAGATGGATGTGAGGATGATGCTGACTGTGCCAGGACCCGCACCGTCACATAGGTCCTAGAGCAGCCGGAGATGGATGTGAGGATGATGATTACTGTGCCAGGACCCGCGCCGTCACATAGGTCCTAGAGCAGCCGGAGATGGATGTGAGGATGATGCTGACTGTGCCAGGACCCGCGCCGTCACATAGGTCCTAGAGCAGCTGGAGATGGATGTGAGGATGATGCTGACTGTGCCAGGACCCGCGCCGTCACTTGGTCCTAGAGCAGCCGGAGATGGATGTGAGGATGATGCTGACTGTGCCAGGACCCGCGACGTCACATAGGTCCTAGAGCAGCCGGAGTTGGATGTGAGGATGATGCTGACTGTGCCAGGACCCGCGCCTGCACATAGGTCCTAGAGCAGCCGGAGATGGATGTGAGGATGATGCTGACTGTGCCAGGACCCGCGCCGTCACATAGGTTCTAGAGCAGCTGGAGATGGATGTGAGGATGATGCTGACTGTGCCAGGACCCGCGCCGTCACATAGGTCCTAGAGCAGCCGGAGATGGATGTGAGAATGATGCTGACTGTGCCAGGACCATCGCCGTCACATAGGTCCTAGAGCAACCGCAGATGGATGTGAGGATGATGCTGACTGTGCCAGGACCAGCGCCATCACATACGTCCTAGAGCAGCTGGAGATGGATGTGAGGATGATGCTGACTGTGCCAGGACCCGCGCAGTCACATAGGTCCTAGGGCAGCCGGAGATGGATGTGAGGATGATGCTGACTGTGCCAGGACCCGCACCTGCACATAGGTCCTAGAGCAGCCGGAGATGGATGTGAGGATGGTGCTGACTGTGCCTGGACCCGCGCCGTCACATAGGTCCTAGAGCAGTCGGAGATGGATGTGAGGATGGTGCTGACTGTGCCAGGACCCGCGCCGTCACATAGGTCCTAGAGCAGCCAGAGATGGATGTGAGGATGATGCTGACTGTGCCAGGACCAGCGCCTGCACATAGGTCCTAGAGCAGCTGGAGATGGATGTGAGGATGATGCTGACTGTGCCAGGACCCGCACCGTCACATAGGTCCTTGAGCAGCCGGAAATGGATGTCAGGATGATGCTGACTGTGCCAGGACCCGCGCCTGTACATCGGTCCTAGAGCAGCTGGAGATGGATGTGGTGATGATGCTGACTGTGCCTGGACCAGCGCCTGCACATAGGTCCTAGAGCAGCCGGAGATGGATGTGAGGATGATGCTGACTGTGCCAGGACCCGCGCCTGCACATAGGTCCTAGAGCAGCTGCAGATGGATGTGAGGATGATGCTGACTGTGCCAGGACCCGCGCCGTCACATAGGTCCTAGAGCAGCCGGAGATGGATGTGAGGATGATGCTGACTGTGCCAGAACCCGCGCCTCCACATAGGTCCTAGAGCAGCCGGAGATGGATGTGAGGATGATGCTGACTGTGCCAGGACCCGCGCCTGCACATAGGTCCTAGAGCAGCCGGAGATGGATGTGAGGATGATGCTGACTGTGCCAGGACCCGCGCCTGCACATAGGTCCTAGAGCAGCCGGAGATGGATGTGAGGATGATGCTGACTGTGCCAGGACCCGCGCCTGCACATAGGTCCTAGAGCAGCTGGAGATGGATGTGGGGATGATGCGGACTGTGCCAGGACGCGCGCCGTCACATAGGTCCTAGAGCAGCCAGAGATGGATGTGAGGATGATGCTGACTGTGCCAGGACCCGCGCCTGCACATAGGTCCTAGAGCAGCCGGAGATGGATGTGAGGATGATGCTGACTGTGCCAGGACCAGCGCCTGCACATAGGTCCTAGAGCAGCTGGAGATGGATGTGGGGATGATGCTGACTGTGCCAGGACCCGCGCCTGCACATAGGTCCTAGAGCATCCGGAGCTGGATGTGAGGATGATGCTGACTGTGCCCAGACCCGTGCCTGCACATAGGTCCTAGAGCAGCCGGAGATGGATGTGAGGATGATGCTGACTGTGCCAGGACCCGCGCCGTCACATAGGTCCTAGAGCAGCCGGAGATGGATGTGAGGATGATGCTGACTGTGCCAGGACCCGCGCCTGCACATAGGTCCTAGAGCAGCTGGAGATGGATGTGAGGATGATGCTGACTGTGCCAGGACCCGCGCCTGCACATCGGTCCTAGAGCTGCTGGAGATGGATGTGAGGATGATGCTGACTGTGCCAGGACCCGCGCCTGCACATCGATCCTAGAGCAGCTGGAGATGGATGTGAGGATGATGCTGACTGTGCCCGGACCCGCGCCTGCACATAGGTTCTAGAGCAGCCGGAGATGGATGTGAGGATGATGCTGACTGTGTCAGGACCCGCGCCTGCACATAGGTCCTAGAGCAGCCGGAGATGGATGTGAGGATGATGCTGACTGTGCCAGGACCCGCGCCTGCACATAGGTCCTAGAGCAGCTGGAGATGGATGTGAGGATGATGCTGACTGTGCCAGGACCCGCGCCGTCACATAGGTCCTAGAGCAGCCGGAGATGGATGTGAGGATGATGCTGACTGTGCCAGGACCCGCGCCTGCACATCGGTCCTAGAGCAGCCGGAGATGGATGTGAGGATGATGCTGACTGTGCCAGGACCCGCGCCGTCACATAGGTTCTAGAGCAGCTGGAGATGGATGTGAGGATGATGCTGACTGTGCCAGGACCCGCGCCTGCACATAGGTCCTAGAGCAGCCGGAGATGGATGAGAGGATGATGCTGACTGTGCCAGGACCCGCAACGTCACATAGGTCCTAGAGCAGCTGGAGATGGATGTGAGGATGATGCTGACTGTGCCAGGACCCGCGCCTGCACATAGGTCCTAGAGCAGCCGGAGATGGATGTGAGGATGATGCTGACTGTGCCAGGACCCGCGCCGTCACATAGGTTCTAGAGCAGCCGGAGATGGATGTGAGGATGATGCTGACTGTGCCAGGATCCGCGCCGTCACATAGGTCCTAGAGCAGCCGGAGATGGATGTGAGGATGATGCTGACTGTGCCAGGACCAGCGCCTGCACATAGGTCCTAGAGCAGCCGGAGATGGATGTGGGGATGATGCTGACTGTGCCAGGACCCGCGCCTGCACATAGGTCCTAGAGCAGCCGGAGATGGATGTGAGGATGATGCTGACTGTGCCAGGACCCGCGCCGTCACATAGGTTCTAGAGCAGCTGGAGATGGATGTGAGGATGATGCTGACTGTGCCAGGACCCGCGCCGTCACATAGGTCCTAGAGCAGCCGGAGATGGATGTGAGGATGATGCTGACTGTGCCAGGACCAGCGCCGTCACATAGGTCCTAGAGCAACCGGAGATGGATGTGAGGATGATGCTGACTGTGCCAGGACCCGCACCTGCACATAGGACCTAGAGCAGCCGGAGATGGATGTGAGGATGATGCTGACTGTGCCAGGACCCGCGCCTGCACATAGGTCCTAGAGCAGCTGGAGATGGATGTGAGGATGATGCTGACTGTGCCAGGACCCGCGCCGTCACATAGGTCCTAGAGCAGCTGGAGATGGATGTGAGTATGATGCTGACTGTGCCAGGACCCGCGCCTGCACATAGGTCCTAGAGCAGCCGGAGATGGATGTGAGGATGATGCTGACTGTGCCAGGACCAGCGCCTGCACATAGGTCCTAGAGCAGCCGGAGATGGATGTGAGGATGATGCTGACTGTGCCAGGACCAGCGCCTGCACATAGGTCCTAGAGCAGCCGGAGATGGATGTGAGGATGATGCTGACTGTGCCAGAACCAGCGCCTGCACATAGGTCCTAGAGCAGCTGCAGATGGATGTGAGGATGATGCTGACTGTGCCAGGACCAGCGCCTGCACATAGGTCCTAGAGCAGCTGCAGATGGATGTGAGGATGATGCTGACTGTGCCAGGACCCGCGCCGTCACATAGGTCCTAGAGCAGCTGGAGATGGATGTGAGGATGATGCTGACTGTGCCAGGACCCGCGCCTGCACATAGGTCCTAGAGCAGCCGGAGATGGATGTGAGGATGATGCTGACTGTGCCAGGACCAGCGCCGTCACATAGGTCCTAGAGCAGCCGGAGATGGATGTGAGGATGATGCTGACTGTGCCAGGACCCGCGCCGTCACATAGGTCCTAGAGCAGCCGGAGATGGATGTGAGGATGATGCTGACTGTGCCCGGACCCGCGCCTGCACATAGGTCATAGAGCAGCCGGAGATGGATGTGAGGATGATGCTGACTGTGCCAGGACCAGCGCCTGCACATAGGTCCTAGAGCAGCCGGAGATGGATGAGAGGATGATGCTGACTGTGCCAGGACCCGCGCCTGCACATCGGTCCTAGAGCAGCTGGAGATGGATGTGAGGATGATGCTGACTGTGCCAGGACCCGCGCCTGCACATAGGTCCTAGAGCAGCTGGAGATGGATGTGAGGATGATGCTGACTGTGCCAGGACCCGCGCCGTCACATAGGTCCTAGAGCAGCCGGAGATGGATGTGAGGATGATGCTGACTGTGCCAGGACCCGTGCCTGCACATCGGTCCTAGAGCAGCCGGAGATGGATGTGAGGATGATGCTGACTGTGCCAGGACCCGCGCCGTCACATAGGTCCTAGAGCAGCCGGAGATGGATGTGAGGATGATGCTGACTGTGCCAGGACCCGCGCCGTCACATAGGTTCTAGAGCAGCTGGAGATGGATGTGAGGATGATGCTGACTGTGCCAGGACCCGCGCCTGCACATAGGTCCTAGAGCAGCCGGAGATGGATGAGAGGATGATGCTGACTGTGCCAGGACCCGCGACGTCACATAGGTCCTAGAGCAGCCGGAGATGGATGTGAGGATGATGCTGACTGTGCCAGGACCCGCGCCTGCACATAGGTCCTAGAGCAGCCGGAGATGGATGTGAGGATGATGCTGACTGTGCCAGGACCCGCGCCGTCACATAGGTTCTAGAGCAGCTGGAGATGGATGTGAGGATGATGCTGACTGTGCCAGGACCCGCGCCGTCACATAGGTCCTAGAGCAGCCGGAGATGGATGTGAGGATGATGCTGACTGTGCCAGGACCAGCGCCGTCACATAGGTCCTAGAGCAACCGGAGATGGATGTGAGGATGATGCTGACTGTGCCAGGACCCGCGCCTGCACATAGGTCCTAGAGCAGCCGGAGATGGATGTGAGGATGATGCTGACTGTGCCAGGACCCGCGCCTGCACATAGGTCCTAGAGCAGCTGGAGATGGATGTGAGGATGATGCTGACTGTGCCAGGACCCGCGCCGTCACATAGGTCCTAGAGCAGCCGGAGATGGATGTGAGGATGATGCTGACTGTGCCAGGACCCGCGCCTGCACATCGGTCCTAGAGCAGCCGGAGATGGATGTGAGGATGATGCTGACTGTGCCAGGACCCGCGCCGTCACATAGGTCCTAGAGCAGCCGGAGATGGATGTGAGGATGATGCTGACTGTGCCCGGACCCGCGCCTGCACATAGGTCATAGAGCAGCCGGAGATGGATGTGAGGATGATGCTGACTGTGCCAGGACCAGCGCCTGCACATAGGTTCTAGAGCAGCCGGAGATGGATGAGAGGATGATGCTGACTGTGCCAGGACCCGCGCCTGCACATCGGTCCTAGAGCAGCTGGAGATGGATGTGAGGATGATGCTGACTGTGCCAGGACCCGCGCCTGCACATAGGTCCTAGAGCAGCCGGAGATGGATGTGAGGATGATGCTGACTGTGCCAGGACCAGCGCCTGCACATAGGTCCTAGAGCAGCCGGAGATGGATGTGAGGATGATGCTGACTGTGCCAGAACCAGCGCATGCACATAGGTCCTAGAGCAGCTGCAGATGGATGTGAGGATGATGCTGACTGTGCCGGGACCAGCGCCTGCACATAGGTCCTAGAGCAGCTGCAGATGGATGTGAGGATGATGCTGACTGTGCCAGGACCCGCGCCGTCACATAGGTCCTAGAGCAGCTGGAGATGGATGTGAGGATGATGCTGACTGTGCCAGGACCCGCGCCTGCACATAGGTCCTAGAGCAGCCGGAGATGGATGTGAGGATGATGCTGACTGTGCCAGGACCAGCGCCGTCACATAGGTCCTAGAGCAGCCGGAGATGGATGTGAGGATGATGCTGACTGTGCCAGGACCCGCGCCGTCACATAGGTCCTAGAGCAGCCGGAGATGGATGTGAGGATGATGCTGACTGTGCCAGGACCCGCGCCTGCACATAGGTCATAGAGCAGCCGGAGATGGATGTGAGGATGATGCTGACTGTGCCAGGACCAGCGCCTGCACATAGGTCCTAGAGCAGCCGGAGATGGATGAGAGGATGATGCTGACTGTGCCAGGACCCGCGCCTGCACATCGGTCCTAGAGCAGCTGGAGATGGATGTGAGGATGATGCTGACTGTGCCAGGACCCGCGCCGTCACATAGGTCCTAGAGCACCCGGAGATGGATGTGAGGATGATGCTGACTGTGCCAGGACCCGCGCCGTCACATAGGTCCTAGAGCAGCCGGAGATGGATGTGAGGATGATGCTGACTGTGCCAGGACCCGCGACGTCACATAGGTCCTAGAGCAGCCGGAGATGGATGTGAGGATGATGCTGACTGTGCCAGGACCCACGCCATCACATAAGTCCTAGAGCAGCCGGAGATGGATGTGAGGATGATGCTGACTGTGCCAGGACCCGCGCCGTCACGTAGGTCCTAGAGCAGCCGGAGATGGATGTGAGGATGATGCTGACTGTGCCAGGACCCCTCGCCGTCACATAGGTCCTAGAGCAGCCGGAGATGGATGTGAGGATGATGCTGACTGTGCCAGGACCCGCGCCTGCACATAGGTCCTAGAGCAGCTGGAGATGGATGTGAGGATGATGCTGAATGTGCCAGGACCCGCGCCGTCACATAGGTCCTAGATCAGCCGGAGATGGATGTGAGGATGATGCTGAATGTGCCAGGACCCGCGCCGTCACATAGGTCCTAGAGCAGTTGCAGATGGATGTGAGGATGATGCTGACTGTGCCAGGACCCGCGCCGTCGCTTGGTCCTAGAGCAGCCGGAGATGGATGTGAGGATGATGCTGACTGTGCCAGGACCAGCGCCTGCACATAGGTCCTAGAGCAGCCGGAGATGGATGTGAGGATGATGCTGAGTGTGCCAGGTCCAGCGCCTGCACATAGGTCCTAGAGCAGCCGAAGATGGATGTGAGGATGATGCTGACAGTGCCAGGACCCGCGCCGTCACATAGGTCCTAGAGCAGCCGGAGATGGATGTGAGGATCATGCTGACTGTGCCAGGACCAGCGCCTGCACATAAGTCCTAGAGCAGCCGGAGATGGATGTGAGGATGATGCTGACTGTGCCAGGACCCGCGCCGTCACATAGGTCCTAGATCAGCCGGAGATGGATGTGAGGATGATGCTGACTGTGCCAGGACCCGCGCCGTCACATAGGTCCTAGAGCAGCTGCAGATGGATGTGAGGATGATGCTGACTGTGCCAGGACCAGCGCCGTCACATAGGTCCTAGAGCAGCCGGAGATGGATGTGAGGATGATGCTGACTGTGCCAGGACCCGCGCCGTCACATAGGTCCTAGAGCAGCCGGAGATGGATGTGAGGATGATGCTGACTGTGCCAGAACCAGCGCCTGCACATAGGTCCTAGAGTAGCCGGAGATGGATGTGAGGATGATGCTGACTGTGCCAGGACCCGCGCCGTCACATAGGTCCTAGAGCAGCCGGAGATGGATGTGAGGATGATGCTGACTGTGCCAGGACCCGCTCCGTCACATAGGTCCTAGAGCAGCTGGAGATGGATGTGAGGATGTTGCTGACTGTGCCAGGACCCGCGCCGTCACATAGGTCCTAGAGCAGCCGGAGATGGATGTGAGGATGATGCTGACTGTGCCAGGACCAGCGCCGTCACATAGGTCCTAGAGCAGCCGGAGATGGATGTGAGGATGATGCTGACTGTGCCAGGACCCGCGCCTGCACATAGGTCCTAGAGCAGCCGGAGATGGATGTGAGGATGATGCTGACTGTGCCAGGACCAGCGCCGTCACATAGGTCCTAGAGCAGCCGGAGATGGATGTGAGGATGATGCTGACTGTGCCAGGACCCGCGCCTGCACATAGGTCCTAGAGCAGCCGGAGATGGATGTGAGGATGATGCTGACTGTGCCAGGACCCGCGCCTGCACATAGGTCCTAGAGCAGCTGCAGATGGATGTGAGGATGATGCTGACTGTGCCAGGACCCGCGCCGTCACATAGGTCCTAGAGCAGCTGGAGATGGATGTGAGGATGATGCTGACTGTGCCAGGACCAGCGCCTGCACATAGGTCCTAGAGCAGCCGGAGATGGATGTGAGGATGATGCTGACTGTGCCAGGACCAGCGCCGTCACATAGGTCCTAGAGCAGCCGGAGATGGATGTGAGGATGGTGCTGACTGTGCCAGGACCCGCGCCTGCACATAGGTCCTAGAGCAGCTGCAGATGGATGTGAGGATGATGCTGACTGTGCCAGGACCCGCGCCGTCACATAGGTCCTAGAGCAGCTGGAGATGGATGTGAGGATGATGCTGACTGTGCCAGGACCAGCGCCTGCACATAGGTCCTAGAGCAGCCGGAGATGGATGTGAGGATGATGCTGACTGTGCCAGGACCAGCGCCTGCACATAGGTCCTAGAGCAGCCGGAGATGGATGTGAGGATGATGCTGACTGTGCCAGAACCAGCGCCTGCACCTAGGTCCTAGAGCAGCTGGAGATGGATGTGAGGATGATGCTGACTGTGCCAGAACCAGCGCCTGCACATAGGTCCTAGAGTAGCCGGAGATGGATGTGAGGATGATGCTGACTGTGCCAGGACCCGCGCCGTCACATAGGTCCTTGAGCAGCCGGAGATGGATGTGAGGATGATGCTGACTGTGCCAGGACCCGCTCCGTCACATAGGTCCTAGAGCAGCTGGAGATGGATGTGAGGATGTTGCTGACTGTGCCAGGACCCGCGCCGTCACATAGGTCCTAGAGCAGCCGGAGATGGATGTGAGGATGATGCTGACTGTGCCAGGACCAGCGCCGTCACATAGGTCCTAGAGCAGCCGGAGATGGATGTGAGGATGATGCTGACTGTGCCAGGACCCGCGCCTGCACATAGGTCCTAGAGCAGCCGGAGATGGATGTGAGGATGATGCTGACTGTGCCAGGACCCGCGCCTGCACATAGGTCCTAGAGCAGCCGGAGATGGATGTGAGGATGATGCTGACTGTGCCAGGACCAGCGCCGTCACATAGGTCCTAGAGCAGCCGGAGATGGATGTGAGGATGATGCTGACTGTGCCAGGACCCGCGCCTGCACATAGGTCCCAGAGCAGCCGGAGATGGATGTGAGGATGATGCTGACTGTGCCAGGACCCGCGCCATCACATAGGTCCTAGAGCAGCTGGAGATGGATGTGAGGATGATGCTGACTGTGCCAGGACCCCTCGCCGTCACATAGGTCCTAGAGCAGCTGGAGATGGATGTGAGGATGGTGCTGACTGTGCCAGGACCCCTCGCCGTCACATAGGTCCTAGAGCAGCTGGAGATGGATGTGAGGATGGTGCTGACTGTGCCAGGACCCCTCGCCGTCACATAGGTCCTAGAGCAGCCGGAGATGGATGTGAGGATGATGCTGACTGTGCCAGGACCCGCGCCGTCACATAGGTCCTAGAGCAGCCGGAGATGGATGTGAGGATGATGCTGACTGTGCCAGAACCCGCGCCTGCACATAGGTCCTAGAGCAGCTGGAGATGGATGTGAGGATGATGCTGACTGTGCCAGAACCCGCGCCTGCACATAGGTCCTAGAGCAGCCGGAGATGGATGTGACGATGATGCTGACTGTTCCAGGACCTGCGCCGTCACATAGGTCCTAGAGCAGCTGGAGATGGATGTGAGGATGATGCTGACTGTGCCAGGACCCGCGCCTGCACATAGGTCCTAGAGCAGCCGGAGATGGATGTGAGGATGATGCTGACTGTGCCAGGACCAGCGCCGTCACATAGGTCCTAGAGCAGCCGGAGATGGATGTGAGGATGATGCTGACTGTGCCAGGACCCGCGCCTGCACATAGGTCCTAGAGCAGCCGGAGATGGATGTGAGGATGATGCTGACAGTGCCAGAACCCGCGCCTGCACATAGGTCCTAGAGCAGCTGGAGATGGATGTGAGGATGATGCTGACTGTGCCAGGACCAGCGCCTGCACATAGGTCCTAGAGCAGCCGGAGATGGATGTGAGGATGATGCTGACTGTGCCAGGACCCGCGCCTGCACATAGGTCCTAGAGCAGCCGGAGGTGGATGTGAGGATGATGCTGACTGTGCCAGGACCCGCTCCGTCACATAGGTCCTAGAGCAGCTGGAGATGGATGTGAGGATGTTGCTGACTGTGCCAGGACCCGCGCCGTCATATAGGTCCTAGAGCAGCCGGAGATGGATGTGAGGATGATGCTGACTGTGCCAGGACCAGCGCCGTCACATAGGTCCTAGAGCAGCCGGAGATGGATGTGAGGATGATGCTGACTGTGCCAGGACCCGCGCCTGCACATAGGTCCTAGAGCAGCCGGAGATGGATGTGAGGATGATGCTGACTGTGCCAGGACCAGCGCCGTCACATAGGTCCTAGAGCAGCCGGAGATGGATGTGAGGATGATGCTGACTGTGCCAGGACCCGCGCCTGCACATAGGTCCCAGAGCAGCCGGAGATGGATGTGAGGATGATGCTGACTGTGCCAGGACCCGCGCCGTCACATAGGTCCTAGAGCAGCCGGAGATGGATGTGAGGATGATGCTGACAGTGCCAGGACCAGCGCCGTCACATAGGTCCTAGAGCAGCCGGAGATGGATGTGAGGATGATGCTGACTGTGCCAGAACCCGCGCCTGCACATAAGTCCTAGAGCAGCCGGAGATGGATGTGAGGATGGTGCTGACTGTGCCAGGACCCGCGCCGTCACATAGGTCCTAGAGCAGCTGGAGATGGATGTGAGGATGGTGCTGACTGTGCCAGGACCCGCGCCGTCACATAGGTCCTAGAGCAGCCGGAGATGGATGTGAGGATGATGCTGACTGTTCCAGGACCTGCGCCGTCACATAGGTCCTAGAGCAGCTGGAGATGGATGTGAGGATGATGCTGACTGTGCCAGGACCCGCGCCTGCACATAGGTCCTAGAGCAGCCGGAGATGGATGTGAGGATGATGCTGACTGTGCCAGGACCCGCGCCGTCACATAGGTCCTAGAGCAGCCGGAGATGGATGTGAGGATGATGCTGACTGTGCCAGGACCCGCGCCTGCACATAGGTCCTAGAGCAGCCGGAGATGGATGTGAGGATGATGCTGACTGTGCCAGGACCCGCGCCTGCACATAGGTCCTAGAGCAGCCGGAGATGGATGTGAGGATGATGCTGACTGTGCCAGGACCCGGCGCCTTCCTGACTTATCTGATGGCCTTTTCTTCTGACTCTTGAACATACACATTGTTGGTGTACCGATGGCCTTTGACGTTCGGCTGGAGCTCTGAAATTCCTCTAGATGGAACAGCACCAAGGGAAATAACTCCAGTAATTCTCGGTAGGCCCCGAGGGGTTGGCACTGAAGCAGCTGCAGCTCCGCTATGATTTCAGCTGCTGTTGACCTGATCCGGCCTGATGGTTAATTATAGGCAGTTATTGAACCTGCAGAAGATCATTTTTCTGGATCTTTCGACAGACCAAGGCGATGAACGACCACTGCTTCCAGCACTATTTCTAGAATATGATGACGGCATGCAAACCATAGCATGTCCTTGCCAAGCTTCTGCCGTTCCTGTCGCCGGAGCGGCCCCTCCCGGGTGCGCTGTCACCGGTGCAGTCGGTTGAAGCTTCGGTCAGGTTTGGAGCTGTGGTCTGACGGCGTTTTATTCATCTATGAACGATTGACATCCCGGTGACCTGCGGTGCTGAAAGGTTGGCGTGTGAGTTAATGCTGCAGTTCTGTCATTTTGCTGACTGTCATCCCCTGCACTGTCTCTTCCTCGTGCTGCTGGCGGTGGTATCTCCGACGCTCCGTCGTCTTCCTCGTTTTGCTGGCGGCGGTACCGCTGACGCTCCGTTGTCTTCCTCGTGTTGCTGGCGGCGGTACCGCCGACGCTCCGTCGTCTTCCTCGTTTTGCTGGCGGCGGTACAACTTACGCTCCGTCGTCTTCCTCGTTTTGCTGGCGGCGGTACAGCTGACGCTCCGTCGTCTTCCTCGTTTTGCTGGCGGCGGTACAGCTGACGCTCCGTCGTCTTCCTTGCTTTGCGGGCTGTGACCCCCGTAGTGCCCGGTGGCTGGGGCCCCGAAATCTGGATCCGGCGGATTAGTTTCTGCATCTTTAGTTTATATACAGAATCCAGGGAGCAACTGAAGAAGACACTTTCCAAAGTAAGAAGCAGCCAGGGGGCCGAGCTTTATTATCCCCCGCACAAGGAATCAGTGCAAACATCTAATAATTACACGGGAACCCCCCCTCCTCACTCCCTCCCTCGAGGAGGGGGCACGTGAAACTCCACCCCTCTCCTCCAGGGGGCGCAGAGCACACAGACGCTGCAGGGTGAGAGCGCAGGGGGTCCGGCTCTACAGTCTCCCGTCCCGGAGGATCAGCGTCCTCTACACTCCGCCCCGGCCGGAGCAGACAACGGGCGACCACAGGAGATCGTCTGCGCCCTGCAGCACACGGCGGCCATCATTCTGCTGAACTCAGCGGCGCCCCCTCTGCAGAGCTCCGGGGTCACACTGTGACGCAGCCGCCACCTCTTCAGCGTTGTCTCTGTCAGTCGAAGTAATCCTCGATGTCGATATTGGGATCGAGCAGATCCGCTCCGTACCCCGACAGATCCATCTGATTCAGGATCAGGTTCTCGAAAGTCTCCTCCAGGTCGGTGTCTCCGATGAGCACGGCCCCCATCATCCGCCCGCTCTGCAGCACCACCTTCACGTACTCCCGGCCCGCGGTGCAGCGCAGCAGCAGCTCATGGTCCGCGCCAAGACCCTGCCCGTTGTACTTCCCCAACAGGATCACCTGCGGAGAAGAGACGCCAGAGATGAACGCGGGAGCGGGCCGAAGAGACGCCGGAGATGAGCGGGGGGCCGAAGAGACGCCAGAGATGAGCGGGGGGCCGAAGAGACGCCGGAGATGAGCGGGGGGCCGAAGAGACGCCGGAGATGAGCGAGGGCGGGCTGAAGAGACGCCAGAGATGAGCGAGGCCGGGCCGAAGAGACGCCAGAGATGAGCGAGGGCGGGCCGAAGAGACGCCAGAGATGAGCGGGGGCCGAAGAGACGCCAGAGATGAGCGGGGGCGGGCCGAAGAGACGCCGGAGATGAGCGGGGGGCCGAAGAGACACCGGAGATGAGCGAGGGCGGGCTGAAGAGACGCCAGAGATGAGCGAGGGCGGGCCGAAGAGACGCCAGAGATGAGCGAGGGCGGGCCGAAGAGACGCCAGAGATGAGCGGGGGCGGGCCGAAGAGACGCCGGAGATGAGCGGGGGGCCGAAGAGACGCCAGAGATGAGCGGGGGCCGAAGAGACGCCAGAGATGAGGGCGGGCCGAAGAGACGCCAGAGATGAGGGCGGGCCGAAGAGACGCCAGAGATGAGGGCGGGCCGAAGAGACGCCAGAGATGAGGGCGGGCCGAAGAGACGCCAGAGATGAGGGCGGGCCGAAGAGACGCCAGAGATGAGGGCGGGCCGAAGAGACGCCAGAGATGGGGGCGGGGCCGAAGAGACGCCGGAGATGAGAGGGGGCCGAAGAGACGCCAGAGATGAGAGGGGGCCGAAGAGACGCCAGAGATGAGCGGGGGCCGAAGAGATGCCAGAGATGAGCGAGGGCGGGCTGAAGAGACGCCAGAGATGAGCGCGGGCTGAAGAGACGCCAGAGATGAGCGGGGGCTGAAGAGACGCCAGAGATGAGCGGGGGCCGAAGAGACGCCAGAGATGAGCGGGGGGCCGAAGAGACGCCAGAGATGAGCGGGGGCCGAAGAGACGCCAGAGATGAGAGGGGGCCGAAGAGACGCCAGAGATGAGCGGGGGCCGAAGAGACGCCAGAGATGAGCGCGGGCGGGCTGAAGAGACGCCAGAGATGAGAGGGGGCTGAAGAGACGCCAGAGATGAGCGCGGGCGGGCCGAAGAGACGCCAGAGATGAGCGGGGGCTGAAGAGACGCCAGAGATGAGCGGGGGCCGAAGAGACGCCAGAGATGAGGGCGGGCCGAAGAGACGCCAGAGATGAGGGCGGGCCGAAGAGACGCCAGAGATGAGGGCGGGCCGAAGAGACGCCAGAGATGAGGGCGGGCCGAAGAGACGCCAGAGATGGGGGCGGGGCCGAAGAGACGCCGGAGATGAGAGGGGGCCGAAGAGACGCCAGAGATGAGAGGGGGCCGAAGAGACGCCAGAGATGAGCGGGGGCCGAAGAGACGCCAGAGATGAGCGAGGGCGGGCTGAAGAGACGCCAGAGATGAGAGGGGGCTGAAGAGACGCCAGAGATGAGCGCGGGCGGGCCGAAGAGACGCCAGAGATGAGCGGGGGCTGAAGAGACGCCAGAGATGAGCGGGGGCCGAAGAGACGCCAGAGATGAGCGGGGGGCCGAAGAGACGCCAGAGATGAGCGGGGGCCGAAGAGACGCCAGAGATGAGGGCGGGCCGAAGAGACGCCAGAGATGAGGGCGGGCCGAAGAGACGCCAGAGATGAGGGCGGGCCGAAGAGACGCCAGAGATGAGGGCGGGCCGAAGAGACGCCAGAGATGGGGGCGGGGCCGAAGAGACGCCGGAGATGAGAGGGGGCCGAAGAGACGCCAGAGATGAGAGGGGGCTGAAGAGACGCCAGAGATGAGCGCGGGCGGGCCGAAGAGACGCCAGAGATGAGCGGGGGCTGAAGAGACGCCAGAGATGAGCGAGGGCGGGCCGAAGAGACGCCAGAGATGAGCGGGGGCCGAAGAGACGCCAGAGATGAGCGGGGGCGGGCCGAAGAGACGCCGGAGATGAGCGGGGGGCCGAAGAGACGCCAGAGATGAGCGGGGGCCGAAGAGACGCCAGAGATGAGCGAGGGCGGGCTGAAGAGACGCCAGAGATGAGAGGGGGCTGAAGAGACGCCAGAGATGAGCGCGGGCGGGCCGAAGAGACGCCAGAGATGAGCGAGGGCGGGCCGAAGAGACGCCAGAGATGAGCGAGGGCGGGCCGAAGAGACGCCAGAGATGAGGGCGGGCCGAAGAGACGCCAGAGATGAGCGGGGGCGGGCCGAAGAGACGCCGGAGATGAGCGGGGGGCCGAAGAGACGCCAGAGATGAGCGGGGGCCGAAGAGACGCCAGAGATGAGGGCGGGCCGAAGAGACGCCAGAGATGAGGGCGGGCCGAAGAGACGCCAGAGATGAGGGCGGGCCGAAGAGACGCCAGAGATGAGGGCGGGCCGAAGAGACGCCAGAGATGGGGGCGGGGCCGAAGAGACGCCGGAGATGAGAGGGGGCCGAAGAGACGCCAGAGATGAGAGGGGGCCGAAGAGACGCCAGAGATGAGCGGGGGCCGAAGAGACGCCAGAGATGAGCGAGGGCGGGCTGAAGAGACGCCAGAGATGAGAGGGGGCTGAAGAGACGCCAGAGATGAGCGCGGGCGGGCCGAAGAGACGCCAGAGATGAGCGGGGGCCGAAGAGACGCCAGAGATGAGCGGGGGCCGAAGAGACGCCAGAGATGAGCGGGGGGCCGAAGAGACGCCAGAGATGAGCGGGGGCCGAAGAGACGCCAGAGATGAGGGCGGGCCGAAGAGACGCCAGAGATGAGGGCGGGCCGAAGAGACGCCAGAGATGAGGGCGGGCCGAAGAGACGCCAGAGATGAGGGCGGGCCGAAGAGACGCCAGAGATGAGGGCGGGCCGAAGAGACGCCAGAGATGAGGGCGGGCCGAAGAGACGCCAGAGATGAGGGCGGGCCGAAGAGACGCCAGAGATGGGGGCGGGGCCGAAGAGACGCCGGAGATGAGAGGGGGCCGAAGAGACGCCATAGATGAGAGGGGGCCGAAGAGACGCCAGAGATGAGCGGGGGCCGAAGAGACGCCAGAGATGAGCGAGGGCGGGCTGAAGAGACGCCAGAGATGAGAGGGGGCTGAAGAGACGCCAGAGATGAGCGCGGGCGGGCCGAAGAGACGCCAGAGATGAGCGGGGGCCGAAGAGACGCCAGAGATGAGCGGGGGCCGAAGAGACGCCAGAGATGAGAGGGGGCCGAAGAGACGCCAGAGATGAGCGGGGGCCGAAGAGACGCCAGAGATGAGCGAGGGCGGGCTGAAGAGACGCCAGAGATGAGCGGGGGCGGGCCGAAGAGACGCCAGAGATGAGCGGGGGCGGGCCGAAGAGACGCCAGAGATGAGCGGGGCGGGCCGAAGAGACGCCAGAGATGAGCGGGGGCGGGCCGAAGAGACGCCAGAGATGAGCGGGGGCGGGCCGAAGAGACGCCAGAGATGAGCGGGGGCGGGCCGAAGAGACGCCAGAGATGAGCGCGGGCGGGCCGAAGAGACGACAGAGATGAGCGTGGGCCGAAGAGACGCCAGAGATGAGCGAGGGCGGGCCGAAGAGACGCCAGAGATGAGCGAGGGCGGGCCGAAGAGACGCCAGAGATGAGCGAGGGCGGGCCGAAGAGACGCCAGAGATGAGCGAGGGCGGGCCGAAGAGACGCCAGAGATGAGCGAGGGCGGGCCGAAGAGACGCCAGAGATGAGCGAGGGCGGGCCGAAGAGACGCCAGAGATGAGCGAGGGCGGGCCGAAGAGACGCCAGAGATGAGCGAGGGCGGGCCGAAGAGACGCCAGAGATGAGCGAGGGCGGGCCGAAGAGACGCCAGAGATGAGCGAGGGCGGGCCGAAGAGACGCCAGAGATGAGCGAGGGCGGGCCGAAGAGACGCCAGAGATGAGCGAGGGCGGGCCGAAGAGACGCCAGAGATGAGCGGGGGCCGAAGAGACGCCAGAGATGAGCGGGGGCCGAAGAGACGCCAGAGATGAGCGGGGGCCGAAGAGACGCCAGAGATGAGCGGGGGCGGGCCGAAGAGACGCCAGAGATGAGGGCGGGCTGAAGAGACGCCAGAGATGAGCGCGGGCGGGCTGAAGAGACGCCAGAGATGAGCGCGGGCTGAAGAGACGCCAGAGATGAGCGCGGGCGGGCCGAAGAGGCGCCAGAGATGAGCGCGGGCGGGCTGAAGAGACAGCGGAGGTGAGGGCGGGCGCGGGCCGAAGAGACGCCAGAGATGAGCGCGGGCGGAGACATCAGAGGCAGGAGCAAGTGGGAGAAGAGACAAGTGTAAGCAGGGTCCAGTGTACGGTCAGCACCGGTGGAGGGAGCGCCACCTCTGCCAGCTGTCTCGGGCGCGGCACTGTTCACACACCTTATAATTGAAGAACTTTGTGACGTGGGCGAAGAGCTCGAAGCAGAAGTCGGTGTCGATGGTTTCTCCTCCGCGGTCAGCCGCCATGCACTTTGCGGCGTAGCAGCCCATCTGCCGCGCCTGCGTCCACAGCCGCATCTGCCAGGAACCAATCACAGCAGCCGTCACTGACACTGGAGTCTGGTCACATGATCGGTCACATGATCACCGATGCTGTACCTGCTGCCAGTGGGGACTGGGCGTCCATCCGGCGGTGCACACATCCCCCGCAGCATACACGTTCCTCGCCGTCGTCCTCATGTGGTCGTCCACCTTCAGCCCCCCGTCCTCTCCGACATCCAGCTGCAAAACAGCGAGATTGTGATCCCCTCCCCAGTGCTCACTGACCACCGCCCTGTCCCCCGCTGACCACCGCCCCGTCCCCCGCAGCCGCTGACCACCGCCCCGTCCCCCGCAGCCGCTGACTACCGCCCCGTCCCCCGCACCCACTGACCACCGTCCCCCGCAGCCGCTGACCACCGCCCCGTCCCCCGCAGCCGCTGACCACCGTCCCGTCCCCCGCAGCCGCTGACCACCGTCCCGTCCCCCGCAGCCGCTGACCACCGCCCCCCCCCGCAGCCGCTGACCACCGCCCCCCCCCGCAGCCGCTGACCACCGCCCCGTCCCCCGCAGCCGCTGACTACCGTCCCGTCCCCCGCAGCCGCTGACTACCGTCCCGTCCCCCGCAGCCGCTGACCACGGCCCCCCCCCCGCAGCCGCTGACCACCGCCCCGTCCCCCGCAGCCGCTGACCACCGCCCCGTCCCCCGCAGCCGCTGACCACCGCCCCGTCCCCCGCACCCGCTGACCACCGTCCCCCGCAGCCGCTGACCACCGCCCCGTCCCTCGCAGCCGCTGACCACCGCCCCGTCCCCCGCAGCCGCTGACCACCGCCCCGTCCCCCGCAGCCGCTGACCACTGCCCCGTCCCCCGCAGCCGCTGACCACTGCCCCGTCCCCCGCAGCCGCTGACCACCGTCCCGTCCCCCGCAGCCGCTGACCACCGCCCCGTCCCCCGCAGCCGCTGACCACCGTCCCGTCCCCCGCAGCCGCTGACCACCGTCCCGTCCCCCGCAGCCGCTGACCACCGCCCCGTCCCCCGCAGCCGCTGACCACCGCCCCGTCCCCCGCAGCCGCTGACCACCGTCCCGTCCCCCGCAGCCGCTGACCACCGTCCCGTCCCCCGCAGCCGCTGACCACCGTCCCGTCCCCCGCAGCCGCTGACCACCGTCCCGTCCCCCGCAGCCGCTGACCACCGTCCCGTCCCCCGCAGCCGCTGACCACCGTCCCGTCCCCCGCAGCCGCTGACCACCGTCCCGTCCCCCACTTATTACGTTATTTCCACTGATGAACGGCTCAACGTTTGGGAAAACCCCGGTGGCGCTGACGATGAGGTCACAGCCGTAGATTTTACCATTGGTCAATTCAGCGTAGACCGGCCAATCAGCTGCAGAAAAGAAAGAATGACATCACAGGGGAGGGGTTAAACATGCCCGCCCCCACTCCAGCACAAAGCAAACACCAGAATTTTCCGAACTTTCTCCAAAGACCAAATACAAAGTAACTAATACATTCAGAGTCTGCAGTGCCGGGACTGACCACCAGGTGTCACCAGAGACAGGAGAATGCAGACAGTGCAACATTACTGGAGACTACAATCTATGACTCCCTGTTATCAGCCATTACTGGGGGAGGCGACTAAAGGACAGGTGGGCACTCTGTTACTCCCCTTTATCAGTTACCTGGCTCGGAGGAGACTCCTCTGTTACTCCCCGTTATTAGTTAGCTGGCTCGGAGGAGACTCCTCTATTACTCCCCGTTATCAGTTAGCTGGCTCGGAGGAGACTCCTCTATTACTCCCCGTTATCAGTTAGCTGGCTCGGAGGAGACAACTCTATTACTCCCCGTTATCAGTTAGCTGGCTCGGAGGAGACAACTCTATTACTCCCCGTTATCAGTTAGCTGGCTCGGAGGAGACTCCTCTATTACTCCCCGTTATCAGTTAGCTGGCTCGGAGGAGACTCCTCTATTACTCCCCGTTATCAGTTAGCTGGCTCGGAGGAGACTCCTCTATTACTCCCCGTTATCAGTTAGCTGGCTCGGAGGAGACTCCTCTATTACTCCCCGTTATCAGTTAGCTGGCTCCGAGAAGACTCCTCTATTACTCCCCGTTATCAGTTACCTGGCTCCGAGGAGACTCCTCTATTACTCCCCGTTATCAGTTAGCTGGCTCCGAGGAGACTCCTCTATTACTCCCCGTTATCAGTTACCTGGCTCCGAGGAGACTCCTCTATTACTCCCCGTTATCAGTTAGCTGGCTCGGAGGAGACTCCTCTATTACCCCCGTTATCAGTTAGCTGGCTCCGAGAAGACTCCTCTATTACTCCCCGTTATCAGTTACCTGGCTCCGAGGAGACTCCTCTATTACTCCCCGTTATCAGTTAGCTGGCTCCGAGAAGACTCCTCTATTACTCCCCGTTATCAGTTACCTGGCTCCGAGGAGACTCCTCTATTACTCCCCGTTATCAGTTAGCTGGCTCGGAGGAGACTCCTCTATTACCCCCGTTATCAGTTAGCTGGCTCGGAGAAGACTCCTCTATTACTCCCCGTTATCAGTTAGCTGGCTCGGAGGAGACTCCTCTATTACTCTCTGTTATCAGTTAGCTGGCTCGGAGGAGACTCCTCTATTACTCCCCGTTATCAGTTACCTGGCTCCGAGGAGACTCCTCTATTACTCCCTGTTATCAGTTACCTGGCTCGGAGAAGACTCCTCTATTACTCCCCGTTATCAGTTAGCTGGCTCGGAGGAGACTCCTCTATTACTCCCCGTTATCAGTTAGCTGGCTCCGAGGAGACTCCTCTATTACTCCCCGTTATCAGTTAGCTGGCTCCGAGGAGACTCCTCTATTACTCCCCGTTATCAGTTAGCTGGCTCCGAGGAGACTCCTCTATTACTCCCCGTTATCAGTTAGCTGGCTCGGAGGAGACTCCTCTATTACTCCCCGTTATCAGTTAGCTGGCTCGGAGGAGACTCCTCTGTTACTCCCCGTTATCAGTTAGCTGACTCGGAGGAGGCTCCTCTATTACTCTCCGTTATCAGTTAGCTGGCTCGGAGGAGGCTCCTCTATTACTCCCCGTTATCAGTTAGCTGGCTCGGAGGAGACTCCTCTATTACTCCCCGTTATCAGTTAGCTGACTCGGAGGAGGCTCCTCTATTACTCCCCGTTATCAGTTAGCTGGCTCGGAGGAGACTCCTCTATTACTCTCCGTTATCAGTTAGCTGGCTCGGAGGAGGCTCCTCTATTACTCTCTGTTATCAGTTAGCTGGCTCGGAGGAGGCTCCTCTATTACTCCCCGTTATCAGTTAGCTGGCTCGGAGGAGACTCCTCTATTACTCCCCGTTATCAGTTAGCTGGCTTGGAGGAGACTCCTCTATTACTCCCCGTTATCAGTTAGCTGGCTCGGAGGAGACTCCTCTATTACTCCCCGTTATCAGTTACCTGGCTCGGAGGAGGCTCCTCTATTACTCCCCGTTGTCAGTTAGCTGGCTCGGAGGAGACTCCTCTATTACTCCCCGTTATCAGTTACCTGGCTCGGAGGAGGCTCCTCTATTACTCTCTGTTATCAGTTAGCTGACTCGGAGGAGACTCCTCTATTACTCTCCGTTATCAGTTAGCTGGCTCGGAGGAGACTCCTCTATTACTCCCCGTTATCAGTTACCTGGCTCGGAGGAGGCTCCTCTATTACTCCCCGTTATCAGTTAGCTGGCTCGGAGGAGGCTCCTCTATTACTCCCCGTTATCAGTTAGCTGGCTCGGAGGAGACTCCTCTATTACTCCCCGTTATCAGTTACCTGGCTCGGAGGAGACTCCTCTATTACTCCCCGTTATCAGTTACCTGGCTCGGAGGAGACTCCTCTATTACTCCCCGTTATCAGTTAGCTGGCTCGGAGGAGACTCCTCTGTTACTCCCCGTTATCAGTTAGCTGACTCGGAGGAGACTCCTCTATTACTCCCCGTTATCAGTTAGCTGGCTCCGAGAAGACTCCTCTATTACTCCCCGTTATCAGTTACCTGGCTCCGAGGAGACTCCTCTATTACTCCCCGTTATCAGTTAGCTGGCTCCGAGGAGACTCCTCTATTACTCCCCGTTATCAGTTACCTGGCTCCGAGGAGACTCCTCTATTACTCCCCGTTATCAGTTAGCTGGCTCGGAGGAGACTCCTCTATTACCCCCGTTATCAGTTAGCTGGCTCCGAGAAGACTCCTCTATTACTCCCCGTTATCAGTTACCTGGCTCCGAGGAGACTCCTCTATTACTCCCCGTTATCAGTTAGCTGGCTCCGAGAAGACTCCTCTATTACTCCCCGTTATCAGTTACCTGGCTCCGAGGAGACTCCTCTATTACTCCCCGTTATCAGTTAGCTGGCTCGGAGGAGACTCCTCTATTACCCCCGTTATCAGTTAGCTGGCTCGGAGAAGACTCCTCTATTACTCCCCGTTATCAGTTAGCTGGCTCGGAGGAGACTCCTCTATTACTCTCTGTTATCAGTTAGCTGGCTCGGAGGAGACTCCTCTATTACTCCCCGTTATCAGTTACCTGGCTCCGAGGAGACTCCTCTATTACTCCCTGTTATCAGTTACCTGGCTCGGAGAAGACTCCTCTATTACTCCCCGTTATCAGTTAGCTGGCTCGGAGGAGACTCCTCTATTACTCCCCGTTATCAGTTAGCTGGCTCGGAGGAGACTCCTCTATTACTCCCCGTTATCAGTTAGCTGGCTCCGAGGAGACTCCTCTATTACTCCCCGTTATCAGTTAGCTGGCTCCGAGGAGACTCCTCTATTACTCCCCGTTATCAGTTAGCTGGCTCGGAGGAGACTCCTCTATTACTCCCCGTTATCAGTTAGCTGGCTCGGAGGAGACTCCTCTGTTACTCCCCGTTATCAGTTAGCTGACTCGGAGGAGGCTCCTCTATTACTCTCCGTTATCAGTTAGCTGGCTCGGAGGAGGCTCCTCTATTACTCCCCGTTATCAGTTAGCTGGCTCGGAGGAGACTCCTCTGTTACTCCCCGTTATCAGTTAGCTGACTCGGAGGAGGCTCCTCTATTACTCCCCGTTATCAGTTAGCTGGCTCGGAGGAGACTCCTCTATTACTCTCCGTTATCAGTTAGCTGGCTCGGAGGAGGCTCCTCTATTACTCTCTGTTATCAGTTAGCTGGCTCGGAGGAGGCTCCTCTATTACTCCCCGTTATCAGTTAGCTGGCTCCGAGAAGACTCCTCTATTACTCCCCGTTATCAGTTACCTGGCTCCGAGGAGACTCCTCTATTACTCCCCGTTATCAGTTAGCTGGCTCGGAGGAGACTCCTCTATTACCCCCGTTATCAGTTAGCTGGCTCGGAGAAGACTCCTCTATTACTCCCCGTTATCAGTTAGCTGGCTCGGAGGAGACTCCTCTATTACTCTCTGTTATCAGTTAGCTGGCTCGGAGGAGACTCCTCTATTACTCCCCGTTATCAGTTACCTGGCTCCGAGGAGACTCCTCTATTACTCCCTGTTATCAGTTACCTGGCTCGGAGAAGACTCCTCTATTACTCCCCGTTATCAGTTAGCTGGCTCGGAGGAGACTCCTCTATTACTCCCCGTTATCAGTTAGCTGGCTCCGAGGAGACTCCTCTATTACTCCCCGTTATCAGTTAGCTGGCTCCGAGGAGACTCCTCTATTACTCCCCGTTATCAGTTAGCTGGCTCGGAGGAGACTCCTCTATTACTCCCCGTTATCAGTTAGCTGGCTCGGAGGAGACTCCTCTGTTACTCCCCGTTATCAGTTAGCTGACTCGGAGGAGGCTCCTCTATTACTCTCCGTTATCAGTTAGCTGGCTCGGAGGAGGCTCCTCTATTACTCCCCGTTATCAGTTAGCTGGCTCGGAGGAGACTCCTCTGTTACTCCCCGTTATCAGTTAGCTGACTCGGAGGAGGCTCCTCTATTACTCCCCGTTATCAGTTAGCTGGCTCGGAGGAGACTCCTCTATTACTCTCCGTTATCAGTTAGCTGGCTCGGAGGAGGCTCCTCTATTACTCTCTGTTATCAGTTAGCTGGCTCGGAGGAGGCTCCTCTATTACTCCCCGTTATCAGTTAGCTGGCTCGGAGGAGACTCCTCTATTACTCCCCGTTATCAGTTAGCTGGCTCGGAGGAGGCTCCTCTATTACTCCCCGTTATCAGTTAGCTGGCTCGGAGGAGACTCCTCTATTACTCCCCGTTATCAGTTACCTGGCTCGGAGGAGGCTCCTCTATTACTCTCTGTTATCAGTTAGCTGACTCGGAGGAGACTCCTCTATTACTCTCCGTTATCAGTTAGCTGGCTCGGAGGAGACTCCTCTATTACTCCCCGTTATCAGTTAGCTGGCTCGGAGGAGGCTCCTCTATTACTCCCCGTTATCAGTTAGCTGGCTCGGAGGAGGCTCCTCTATTACTCCCCGTTATCAGTTAGCTGGCTCGGAGGAGACTCCTCTATTACTCCCCGTTATCAGTTACCTGGCTCGGAGGAGACTCCTCTATTACTCCCCGTTATCAGTTACCTGGCTCGGAGGAGACTCCTCTATTACTCCCCGTTATCAGTTAGCTGGCTCGGAGGAGACTCCTCTGTTACTCCCCGTTATCAGTTAGCTGGCTCGGAGGAGACTCCTCTGTTACTCCCCGTTATCAGTTAGCTGACTCGGAGGAGGCTCCTCTATTACTCCCCGTTATCAGTTACCTGGCTCGGAGGAGACTCCTCTATTACTCCCCGTTATCAGTTAGCTGGCTCGGAGGAGACTCCTCTATTACTCCCCGTTATCAGTTAGCTGGCTCGGAGGAGACTCCTCTGTTACTCCCCGTTATCAGTTAGCTGACTCGGAGGAGGCTCCTCTATTACTCTCCGTTATCAGTTAGCTGGCTCGGAGGAGGCTCCTCTATTACTCCCCGTTATCAGTTAGCTGGCTCGGAGGAGACTCCTCTGTTACTCCCCGTTATCAGTTAGCTGACTCGGAGGAGGCTCCTCTATTACTCCCCGTTATCAGTTAGCTGGCTCGGAGGAGACTCCTCTATTACTCTCCGTTATCAGTTAGCTGGCTCGGAGGAGGCTCCTCTATTACTCTCTGTTATCAGTTAGCTGGCTCGGAGGAGGCTCCTCTATTACTCCCCGTTATCAGTTAGCTGGCTCCGAGAAGACTCCTCTATTACTCCCCGTTATCAGTTACCTGGCTCCGAGGAGACTCCTCTATTACTCCCCGTTATCAGTTAGCTGGCTCGGAGGAGACTCCTCTATTACCCCCGTTATCAGTTAGCTGGCTCGGAGAAGACTCCTCTATTACTCCCCGTTATCAGTTAGCTGGCTCGGAGGAGACTCCTCTATTACTCTCTGTTATCAGTTAGCTGGCTCGGAGGAGACTCCTCTATTACTCCCCGTTATCAGTTACCTGGCTCCGAGGAGACTCCTCTATTACTCCCTGTTATCAGTTACCTGGCTCGGAGAAGACTCCTCTATTACTCCCCGTTATCAGTTAGCTGGCTCGGAGGAGACTCCTCTATTACTCCCCGTTATCAGTTAGCTGGCTCGGAGGAGACTCCTCTATTACTCCCCGTTATCAGTTAGCTGGCTCCGAGGAGACTCCTCTATTACTCCCCGTTATCAGTTAGCTGGCTCCGAGGAGACTCCTCTATTACTCCCCGTTATCAGTTAGCTGGCTCGGAGGAGACTCCTCTATTACTCCCCGTTATCAGTTAGCTGGCTCGGAGGAGACTCCTCTGTTACTCCCCGTTATCAGTTAGCTGACTCGGAGGAGGCTCCTCTATTACTCCCCGTTATCAGTTAGCTGGCTCGGAGGAGGCTCCTCTATTACTCCCCGTTATCAGTTAGCTGGCTCGGAGGAGACTCCTCTGTTACTCCCCGTTATCAGTTAGCTGACTCGGAGGAGGCTCCTCTATTACTCCCCGTTATCAGTTAGCTGGCTCGGAGGAGACTCCTCTATTACTCTCCGTTATCAGTTAGCTGGCTCGGAGGAGGCTCCTCTATTACTCTCTGTTATCAGTTAGCTGGCTCGGAGGAGGCTCCTCTATTACTCCCCGTTATCAGTTAGCTGGCTCGGAGGAGACTCCTCTATTACTCCCCGTTATCAGTTAGCTGGCTTGGAGGAGACTCCTCTATTACTCCCCGTTATCAGTTACCTGGCTCGGAGGAGGCTCCTCTATTACTCTCTGTTATCAGTTAGCTGGCTCGGAGGAGGCTCCTCTATTACTCCCCGTTATCAGTTAGCTGGCTCGGAGGAGGCTCCTCTATTACTCCCCGTTATCAGTTAGCTGGCTTGGAGGAGACTCCTCTATTACTCCCCGTTATCAGTTACCTGGCTCGGAGGAGGCTCCTCTATTACTCTCTGTTATCAGTTAGCTGACTCGGAGGAGACTCCTCTATTACTCTCCGTTATCAGTTAGCTGGCTCGGAGGAGACTCCTCTATTACTCCCCGTTATCAGTTACCTGGCTCGGAGGAGGCTCCTCTATTACTCCCCGTTATCAGTTAGCTGGCTCGGAGGAGGCTCCTCTATTACTCCCCGTTATCAGTTAGCTGGCTCGGAGGAGACTCCTCTATTACTCCCCGTTATCAGTTACCTGGCTCGGAGGAGACTCCTCTATTACTCCCCGTTATCAGTTACCTGGCTCGGAGGAGACTCCTCTATTACTCCCCGTTATCAGTTAGCTGGCTCGGAGGAGACTCCTCTGTTACTCCCCGTTATCAGTTAGCTGACTCGGAGGAGACTCCTCTATTACTCTCTGTTATCAGTTAGCTGGCTCGGAGGAGGCTCCTCTATTACTCTCCGTTATCAGTTAGCTGGCTCGGAGGAGGCTCCTCTATTACTCCCCGTTATCAGTTAGCTGGCTTGGAGGAGACTCCTCTATTACCCCCGTTATCAGTTACCTGGCTCAGTGCCGCCCTCTTTCTGTCCTCCTGGCACAGACAGCTCTGGGATATTTAACCCCTTGTACTCCTGGTGGCGGAGCACCGCCTGCACTTCACACCCCGTCTCGATGTGGACGCAATGGGGGATCTGTGGGAAGAGGAGCGGTGAGCAGTCAGAGTATTGGGGGCCGCCCCCGCCCCGGCACCGACCTCCTGTGCGGCTCGTAGATCCAGTCCCTCGTGCCAGTCTGGGCCCAGAGCGCTGCCGAGCCGCCCATCCTCCCGCCCTGCAATGGAAAGCACTACCGCTTACAAACCGCATGCTCTCCCATCTGCAAATGCTGCCGGCCCCCCGCACTCACCGGCGCCCCCCTCCGTGCTGTACTTCGTCCTCTTGCAGGTCAGGGGCGGCTCGGCTTTCACAGATTTTAGCTGCGGGATGAGGAACTCGGCGGCTCCGGCGTCAAAGAAGGTGTTCCCGATGGACTTATCCTTAATGGCCCAAATGACCTCACAGCCGTCTATCTCGTACCTGGGATGGAGGAAAAGGGGGAGAGGAGCGAGGGGAGAAAGGAGGAAAAGGGGGAGAGGAGCAAGGAAAGGAGGAAAAGGGGGAGAAGAGCGAGGGGAGAAAGGAAAGAAGGAGGAAAAGGAGCAAGGGGAGAAAGGAAAGAAGGAGGAAAAGGAGCAAGGGGAGAAAGGAAAGAAGGAGGAAAAGGGGGAGAAGAGCGAGGGGAGAAAGGAGGAAAAGGGGGAGAGGAGCAAGGGGAGAAAGGAGGAAAAGGGGGAGAGGAGCGAGGGGAGAAAGGAGGAAAAGGGGGAGAGGAGCGAGGGGAGAAAGGAAAGAAGAAGGAGGAAAAGGGGGAGAGGAGCGAGGGGAGAAAGGAGGAAAAGGGGGAGAGGAGCAAGGAAAGAAGGAGGAAAAGGGGGAGAAGAGCGAGGGGAGAAAGGAAAGAAGGAGGAAAAGGAGCAAGGGGAGAAAGGAAAGAAGGAGGAAAAGGAGCAAGGGGAGAAAGGAAAGAAGGAGGAAAAGGAGCAAGGGGAGAAAGGAAAGAAGGAGGAAAAGGGGGAGAAGAGCGAGAGGAGAAAGGGAAGAAGAAGAAGGAGGAAAAGGGGGAGAGGAGCAAGGAAAGGAGGAAAAGGGGGAGAGGAGCGAGGGGAGAAAGGAAAGGAGGAAAATGGAGCAAGGGGAGAAAGGAAAGAAGGAGGAGGAAAAGGGGGAGAAGAGCGAGGGGAGAAAGGAAAGAAGGAGGAAAAGGGGAGGGGAGCGAGGGGAGGAAGGAGGAAAAGGGGGAGAGGAGCAAGGAAAGAAGGAGGAAAAGGGGGAGAGGAGCAAGGAAAGAAGGAGGAAAAGGGGGAGAAGAGCGAGGGGAGAAAGGAGGAAAAGGGGGAGAGGAGCGAGGGGAAAAAGGAGGAAAAAAGGGAGAGGAGCGAGGGGAGAAAGGAAAGAAGAAGAAGGAGGAAAAGGGGGAGAGGAGCGAGGGGAGAAAGGAAAGAAGAAGAAGGAGGAAAAGGGGGAGAGGAGCGAGGGGAGAAAGGAGGAAAAGGGGGAGAGGAGCGAGGGGAGAAAGGAGGAAAAGGGGGAGAGGAGCGAGGGGAGAAAGGAAAGAAGAAGAAGGAGGAAAAGGGGGAGAGGAGCGAGGGGAGAAAGGAGGAAAAGGGGGAGAGGAGCAAGGAAAGAAGGAGGAAAAGGGGGAGAAGAGCGAGGGGAGAAAGGAAAGAAGGAGGAAAAGGAAGAGAGAAGGGAGGGGAGAAAGGAAAGAAGGAGGAAAAGGAAGAGGAGGGAGGGGAGAAAGAAAAGAAGGAAAAGGGAGAGAGAAGAGAGGGGAGAAAGGAAAGAAGAAGGAGGAAAAGGGGGAGAGGAGCGAAGGGAGAAAGGAAAGAAGGAGGAGGAAAAGGGGGAGAGGAGCGAGGGGAGAAAGGAAAGAAGGAGGAGGAAAAGGGGGAGAGGAGCGAGGGGAGAAAGGAAAGAAGGAGGAGGAAAAGGGGGAGAGGAGCGAGGGGAGAAAGGAAAGAAGGAGGAGGAAAAGGGGGAGAGGAGCGAGGGGAGAAAGGAAAGAAGGAGGAAAAGGGGATGGGAGCGAGGGGAGAAAGGAAAGAAGGAGGTAAAGGGGAGAGGAGCGAGGGGAGAAAGGAAAGAAGGAGGAAAAGGAAGAGAGGAGGGAGGGGAGAAAGGAAAGAAGAAGGAGGAAAAGGGAGAGAAGAGCGAGGGGAGAAAGGAAAGAAGGAGGAGGAAAAGGGGGAGAGGAGCAAGGAAAGAAGGAGGAGGAAAAGGGAGAGAGGAGCGAGGGGAGAAAGGAAAGACGAAGGAGGAAAAGGGAGAGAGGAGCGTGGGGAGAAAGGAAAGACGAAGGAGGAAAAGGAAGAGAGGAGGGAGGGGAGAAAGGAAAGAAGGAGGAAAAGGGGGAGAGGAGCGAGGGGAGAAAGGAAAGAAGGAGGAGGAAAAGGGCGAGAGGATCGAGGGGAGAAAGGAAAGAAAGAGGAAAAGAGAGCGAGGGGAGAAAGGAAAGAAGGAGGAAAAGGGGGAGAGGAGCGAGGGGAGAAAGGAAAGAAGGAGGAGGAAAAGGGCGAGAGGATCGAGGGGAGAAAGGAAAGAAAGAGGAAAAGAGAGCGAGGGGAGAAAGGAAAGAAGGAGGAGGAAAAGGGGGAGAGGAGCAAAGAAAGAAGAAGGAGGAAAAGGGAGAGAGGAGCGAGGGGAGAAAGGAAAGAAGAAGGAGGAAAAGGGAGAGAGGAGCGAGGGGAGAAAGGAAAGAAGGAGGAGGAAAAGGGAGAGAGGAGCGAGGGGAGAAAGGAAAGAAGGAGGAAAAGGGAGAAAGGAAAGAAGGAGGAAAAGGGAGAAAGGAAAGAAGGAGGAAAAGGGAGAAAGGAAAGAAGGAGGAAAAGGGAGAAAGGAAAGAAGGAGGAAAAGGGAGAAAGGAAAGAAGGAGGAAAAGGGAGAAAGGAAAGAAGGAGGAAAAGGGAGAGAGGAGCGAAGGGAGAAAGGAAAGAAGGAGGAAAAGGGAGAGAGGAGCGAGGGGAGAAAGGAAAGAAGGAGGAGGAAAAGGGAGAGAGGAGCGAGGGGAGAAAGGAAAGAAGGAGGAAAAGGGAGAGAGGAGCGAAGGGAGAAAGGAAAGAAGAAGAAGGAAAAGGGAGAGAGGAGCAAGGGGAGAAAGGAAAGAAGAAGAAGGAAAAGGGAGAGAGGAGCAAGGGGAGAAAGGAAAGAAGGAGGAAAAGGGAGAGAGGAGCGAGGGGAGAAAGGAAAGAAGAAGGAGGAAAAGGGAGAGAGGAGCGAGGGGAGAAAGGAAAGAAGGAGGAAAAGGGAGAGAGGAGTGAGGGGAGAAAGGAAAGAAGAAGGAGGAAAAGGGGGAGAGGAGCAAGGAAAGAAGGAGGAAAAGGGAGAGAGGAGCGAGGGGAGAAAGGAAAGAAGAAGGGGGAAAATGGAGAGAGGAGCCAAGGGAGAAAGGAAAGAAGAAGGAGGAAAAGGGAGAGAGGAGCCAAGGGAGAAAGGAAAGAAGAAGGAGGAAAAGGGGGAGAGGAGCGAGGGGAGAAAGGAAAGAAAGAGGAAAAGGGGGAGAGGAGCGAGGGGAGAAAGGAAAGAAAGAGGAAAAGGGGGAGAGGAGCGAGGGGAGAAAGGAAAGAAGGAGGAAAAGGGGGAGAGGAGGAAAAGGGGGAGAGGAGCGAGGGGAGAAAGGAAAAGGAGGAAAAGGGGGAAAGGAAAGAAGAAGGAGGAAAAGGGAGAGAGGAGAGAGGGGAGAAAGGAAAGGAGGAAAAGGGGGAAAGGAAAGAAGAAGGAGGAAAAGGGAGAGAGGGGAGAAAGGAAAGAAGGAGGAAAAGGAAGAGAGGAGCCAAGGGAGAAAGGAAAGAAGGAGGAAAAGGGGAGAGGAGCGAGGGGAGAAAGAAAAGAAGGAGGAAAAGGGGGAGAGGAGCAAGGAAAGAAGAAGGAGGAAAAGGGAGAGAGGAGCGAGGGGAGAAAGGAAAGAAGAAGGAGGAAAAGGGGGAGAGGAGCAAGGAAAGAAGGAGGAAAAGGGAGAGAGGAGCGAGGGGAGAAGGGAAAAAAGAAGGAGGAAAAGGGGGAGAGGAGCAAGGAAAGAAGGAGGAAAAGGGGGAGAAGAGCGAGGGGAGAAAGGAAAGAAGGAGGAAAAGGGAGAGAGGAGCGAGGGGAGAAAGGAAAGAAGGAGGAAAAGGGAGAGAGGAGCGAGGGGAGAAAGGAAAGAAGGAGGAAAAGGGAGAGAGGAGCGAGGGGAGAAAGGAAAGAAGGAGGAGGAAAAGGGAGAGAGGAGCGAGGGGAGAACGGAAAGAAGGAGGAAAAGGGGAGAGGAGCGAGGGAAAAGAAGGAAAAGGCAGAGAATGAAGGGAGGAAAGAAAGGAGAGAGAGCATGCGCGAGGGGAGAAAGGAAAGGAGGAAAAGGGAGAGGAGCGAGGAAAGGAAAGAAGGAGGAAAAGGGAAAAGAGGAAGAGAGGGGAGTAAGGAGGAAAAGAGAGCAAGGGAAGGAAGAAATGAAGGAGGAAGGAGAAAAGTAGAGATGAGAGGAAGGAAGGAGTAAAAGAACGAGAGGAGGAAAGAAATGGAGGAAATAAGAGGGAAAGAAAGATGAAGGAAGAAAGGGAGGAAGACGGTGTTCAGGGTGGAGGAGAGAAGCAGGCGGCCATTAGACGGTGCCCACAGCTGACTTCCGGCACTATGTATGAGCAGACGTTGCTATGCTTACACCAGCTCCAGTGCGATCCCGCCGTTCCCCACCACCAGCACTCTCCGCGCCGTCCTCAGGTGTTGCTGGAAGGTCTAAGATTTATATAACACACCAGGGTGAAGATCAGGAAAGTGTCCTGTAATGATGGGGGAGGGGCGGGGGACGTACCCGGGCGCTGTCTGTATCCCGGATCCCCAGTACATACGGATTCCCCTCTGCAATGAGCCGGGGCCGCGCTCCTGTGCACATGCAGAGCTGCTCGTAGCGGTAGCAGGTGCCGTCCTCTGTGATCAGCGTCTGCAGAACATCGCACAAAGAGGAGAAGTGTTACCAGTACACCTCCCGTAACCGCGCCCTGGAGGATGGGGGGTCAGACCGCCGTCACCGCCCCGGAGGATGGGGGGGGGGGGTCAGACAGCCAACACCGCCCCGGAGGATGGGGGGTCAGACAGCCGTCACCACCGCGGAGGATGGGGGAGGGGTCAGACAGCCGTCACCGCCCTGGAGGATGGGGGGGGGGGTCAGACCGCCATCACCGACCTGGAAAAGGAGGGGGGGCGGCGTGGGGCAGAGCGCCGTCACCGCCCCGGAATCCTGCCGCCTGGTAGCTCACCTGCTCATCTGTCTTTAACCCCTTCACGGCTGCGTGCACCACTCTGATATTCGGGTACTGGGCCTGCAGGGCGCCGCTGCTCTGCTCCTCCACCTCAAACTCCTCCAGCGCCCGAGAGACCTGAGAACGAAACAGGTATGGCGAGCGGAGCGCGCACATCTACACCCGGGCGGCACCATCACGCCGAGCAGCCGCTTACCTGCCTAACATTGGTCACAGCCTTAATCAGCGGCGCCGCGGTCAGAAGATAAATGAGATCAGCGGGAAACTGCAGAGAAAGCTGAAAATACAGAATCACACGTCAGTGACCTCATCTGTCCCCCCAATACCATCTACACAGCTGATCACCATTACTGGCCCCTTCATTTTTTTCATAGCCTGTACAATATCTTCAGAAATAAATGGAAATGAACCAAAGTTATATCCTCAGGATTTTTTAATTAGTGTCCAAAGTAATAGAATAATAAAACATTGTTTTCCTAGAATAAACAGCATGTGCAGCAATAAAGGCCCCTAATTAATACTCGGTTGCCCCCTAATTAATACTCGCTTGCCCCCCTGATTAATACTCGCTTGCCCCCCCTAATTAATACTTGGTTGCCCCCTAATTAATACTCACTTGCCCCCCTAATTAATACTTGGTTGCCCCCCTAATTAATACTTGGTTGCCCCCTAATTAATACTGGGTTGCCTCCCTAATTAATACTTGGATGCCCCCCTAATTAATACTTGGATGCCCCCCTAATTAATACTGGGTTGCCTCCCTAATTAATACTTGGATGCCTCCCTAATTAATACTTGGTTGCCCCCCTAATTAATACTCGGTTGCCCCCCTAATTAATACTTGGTTGCCCCCCTATTTAATACTCGCTTGCCCCCCTAATTAATACTTGGTTGCACCCCTAATTAATACTCGCTTGCCCCCCTAATTAATACTTGGTTGCCCCCCTAATTAATACTCGGTTGCCCCCTAATTAATACTCGGTTGCCTCCCTAATTAATACTTGGTTGCCCCCTAATACTTGGTTGCCCCCTAATTAATACTCGGTTGCCTCCCTAATTAATACTTGGATGCCCCCTAATTAATACTCGGTTGCCCCCTAATTAATACTTGCTTGCCCCTCTAATTAATACTTGGTTGCCCCCTAATTAATACTCGCTTGCCCTCCTGATTAATACTTGGTTGCCCCCCTAATTAATACTTGGTTGCCCCCCTAATTAATACTTGGTTGCCCCCTAATTAATACTTGCTTGCCCCTCTAATTAATACTTGGTTGCCCCCTAATTAATACTCGCTTGCCCTCCTGATTAATACTCGGTTGCCTCCCTAATACTTGCTTGCCCCTCTAATTAATACTTGGTTGCCCCCTAATTAATACTCGCTTGCCCTCCTGATTAATACTTGGTTGCCCCCCTAATTAATACTTGGTTGCCCCCCTAATTAATACTTGGCTGCCCCCCTAATTAATACTTGGTTGCCCCTCTAATTAATACTTGGTTGCCCCCTAATTAATACTCGCTTGCCCCTCTAATTAATACTTGGTTGCCCCCTAATTAATACTCGCTTGCCCTCCTGATTAATACTTGGTTGCCCCCCTAATTAATACTTGGCTGCCCCCCTAATTAATACTTGGTTGCCCCTCTAATTAATACTTGGTTGCCCCCTAATTAATACTCGCTTGCCCCTCTAATTAATACTTGGTTGCCCCCTAATTAATACTCGCTTGCCCTCCTGATTAATACTTGGTTGCCCCCCTAATTAATACTTGGTTGCCCCCCTAATTAATACTTGGTTGCCCCCCTAATTAATACTCGGTTGCCTCCCTAATTAATACTTGCTTGCCCCTCTAATTAATACTTGGTTGCCCCCTAATTAATACTCGCTTGCCCTCCTGATTAATACTTGGTTGCCCCCCTAATTAATACTTGGTTGCCCCTCTAATTAATACTTGGTTGCCCCCCCTTTGGCATTGCTGACGGCCTCCACACGTTTCTTGTAGCCATCTATAAGCTTCTTGCTCTTCTCTGGAGTTTTCTCCCATCATCCTTTGCAGTTTGTTCGAGCTCTTGAATGTCTGCAGGGTCTTTTCCCCAATGGCAGAATGGGATTGAGGTCAGGACTCATTGTGGCCATTTTATAACCGTCCATTTTGTCTTTTTCCACCATTCCTCTGTACTTTTGGATGTGGCTTTGGGTCATTGTCTTGCTGGAGGACCCATGATCTTCGACTCCAACCAAGTTTTCTTACACTGGGGAGGACATTTCGCTCTAAAATCTATTGATCATTCTCTGATTCCGTGATTCCTGCGATACGGTCAAGGCCTCCAGTACCAGACGCAGCAAAACAACCCCACAGCATTATGGATCCTCCACCATGCTTAACTGTTGGTAAGGTGTTCTTTTCCTTATAAGCTTCATTGCACCGTCTGTAAACAAACCGTTGCTTTGCATTGCCAAAAAGCTCTATTTTTGTTTCATCTTTGATGAGGCCCCTCCTGTGACGCGGCTCACTCTTGTGATGCAGCCCCCTCCTGTGATGCAGCCCCCTCCTGTGATGCGGCACCTCCTGTGATGCGGCTCCCCTCCTGTGATGTGGCCCCTTTCTGTGATGCGGCCCCCTCCTGTGATGTGGCCCCTCTTGTGATCCCATATACCAGATATGAATATTGGGCTGTTAGTGACAGGTGTAGGCTCTATAGATATGTGATGCGGCCCCCTCCTGTGATGCAGCCCCTCCTGTGATGCGACTCCCCCTGTGATGCGGCTCCCCCCAGTGATGCGGCCCCTCTTGTGATGCGGACCCCTCCTGTGATGAGGCCCCTCCTGTGATGCAGCCCCCTCCTGTGATGCAGCCCCCTCCTGTGATGCGGCTCCTCCTATGGTGCCATATACCAGATATGAATATTGGGTTGTTAGTGACAGGTGTAGGCTCTATAGATATGGGAGACATATTTTTGGCGTCGTGGCGCTGTGCCGAGCGCAGCGCACTCACTTGCATTGCTGTGCGGCCGGCACATTAGCCGAGAATTAATATCGACCACGTGGATAACGTTGTATACACCATGTCTCATATATAGAGAAAGCTAAAATCATGAAATATGGGTTAATATCTCCCGCTTGGGACCTCCAGGGGGCAGATATCCTCAAGATCGGGGATCTCATACTTTTTCTTACCTGAGCCCCCATCTCACTTACTGGCCCCCATCTGAGGTCCTCGGGGGAGGTCGGTGGGAGCGGCTGGTAACAGCAGATTCAGGCATAGACCCCATGATCAGTGCTGGGAGATACAGCGCGCTGTAAGGACTGCGCCGTTTCCTGATCGGAGCGCCCCCCTCCTGCAGATCTGCGCCATTCCTGTGACATCAGGTCTAGCACCTTTCTTGTGTTCCCCCTGTTATTTATGTGCCTGTACACACTGTGTTGTCTCGTCCCCTCTGTAACATCTCTTGTATATTTATCCGCGCGGCCTAATTGTGGGATTAATGATATAAAATGTAACAGCTTCTTTGGGATCAGTAGCGCCGGTCCCTGACGATTGGTGGGATCGATAGCGCCGGTCCCTGGCGATTGGTGGCAGCGGTGGGATCGGTAGCACCGGTCCCTGACGATTGGTGGCAGCGGTGGGATCGGTAGCGCCGGTCCCTGACGATTGGTGGCAGCGGTGGGATCGGTAGCGCAGGTCCCTGGCGATTGGTGGCAGCGGTGGGATCGGTAACGCCGGTCCCTGACGATTGGTGGCAGTGGTGGAATCGGTAGCGCCAGTCCCTGACGATTGGTGGCAGCGGTCTCTGGAGATTGGTGGCAGCGGTGGGATCGGTAGCGCCGGTCCCTGACGATTGGTGGCAGCGGTCTCTGGAGATTGGTGGCAGCGGTGGGATCGGTAGCGCAGGTCCCTGGCGATTGGTGGCAGCGGTAGGATCGGTAGCGCAGGTCCCTGGCGATTGGTGGCAGCGGTAGGATCGGTAGCGCAGGTCCCTGACGATTGGTGGCAGTGGTGGAATCGGTAGCGCCAGTCCCTGGCGATTGGTGGCAGCGGTGGGATCGGTAGCGCCGGTCCCTGGCGATTGGTGGCAGCGGTTGGATCAGTAGCGCCGGACCCTGGCGATTGGTGGCAGCGGTGGGATCGGTAGCGCCGGTCCCTGACGATTGGTGGCAGCGGTGGGATCGGTAGTAACGGTGGGATCAGTAGCGCCGGTCCCTGATGATTGGTGGCAGTTGTGTGACATCTTCCTGACACCGATACATACCCAGATGTGACGTCACAGCTCAGCATATACAGTATGTGCCCCGGATCTCACCTGCTCCGCACACGTGACTCCGGCGATTCCTCCTCCGACCACCACGATCTTCCCCTTCTCTGTGGCCGCCGCCATATTTCCGGCTTCCAGTCGCGGGTAGGCGGGGCTTTGTGACGTCCCTGTCATCTGATTGGCTGACATCTTCGTTTACATCCCTAGTTGCTCTGGTAACAGTTGCAGACACCAGAGGGAGGAGACTGATGTCGTTACGTGTCTACAGCGACGGCTCCGAGAAGATGGCGGGGGAGGGGAGGGCGCTGCAGAGTGGTCGGCTGCTATGGTAACCAGCTCTCCTCAGGCCTCATCTCCGGTGATTACGTTCTGCAGAGGGGCCACATCAGGGGTCAGAGCGGGGGCCACATCAGGGGTCAGAGCGGGGGCCACATCAGGGGTCAGAGCGGGGGCCACATCAGGGGTCAGAGCGGGGGCCACATCAGGGGGCAGAGCGGGGGCCACATCAGGGGGCAGAGCGGGGGCCACATCAGGGGTCAGAGCGGGGGCCACATCAGGGGTCAGAGCGGGGGCCACATCAGGGGGCAGAGCGGGGGCCACATCAGGGGGCAGAGCGGGGGCCACATCAGGTGATAGAGCGGGGGCCACATCAGGGGACAGAGCGGGGGCCACATCAGGGGACAGAGCGGGGGCCACATCAGGGGACAGAGCGGGGGCCACATCAGGGGTCAGAGCGGGGGCCACATCAGGTTATAGAACGGGGGCCACTTCAGGGGACAGAGCGGGGGCCACATCAGGGGGCAGAGCGGGGGCCACTTCAGGGGACAGAGCGGGGGCCACATCAGGGGGCAGAGCGGGGGCCACATCAGGGGGCAGAGCGGGGGCCACATCAGGTGATAGAGCGGGGGCCACATCAGGGGGCAGAGCGGGGGCCACATCAGGTGATAGAGCGGGGGCCACATCAGGGGGCAGAGCGGGGGCCACATCAGGTGATAGAGCGGGGGCCACATCAGGGGACAGAGCGTGGGCCACATCAGGGGGCAGAGCGGGGGCCACATCAGGGGGCAGAGCGGGGACACATCAGGGGACAGAGCGGGGGCCACATCAGGGGACAGAGCGGGGGCCACATCAGGGGACAGAGCGGGGGCCACATCAGGGGGCAGAGCGGGGGCCACATCAGGGGACAGAGCGGGGGCCACATCAGGTGATAGAGCGGGGGCCACATCAGGGGGCAGAGCGGGGGCCACATCAGGTGATAGAGCAGGAGCCACTTCAGGGGACAGAGCGGGGGCCACATCAGGGGACAGAGCAGGGGCCACATCAGGTTATAGAACGGGGGACAGAGCGGGGGCCACATCAGGGGACAGAGCGGGGGCCACATCAGGTTATAGAGCGGGGGCCACATCAGGGGATAGAGCGGGGGCCGCATCAGGGGGCAGAGCGGGGGCCACATCAGGTTATAGAACGGGGGCCACATCAGGTTATAGAGCGGGGGCCACATCAGGGGATAGAGCGGGGGCCACATCAGGGGGCAGAGCGGGGGCCACATCAGGTTATAGAACGGGGGCCACATCAGGTGATAGAGCGGGGGCCACATCAGGGGACAGAGCGTGAGCCATATCAGGGGACAGAGCGGGGGCCACATCAGGGGGCAGAGCGGGGGCCACATCAGGTGATAGAGCGGGGGCCACATCAGGGGGCAGAGCGGGGGCCACATCAGGTGATAGAGCGGGGGCCACATCAGGGGGCAGAGCGGGGGCCACATCAGGGGGCAGAGCGGGGGCCACATCAGGTGATAGAGCGGGGGCCACATCAGGGGGCAGAGCGGGGGCCATATCAGGGGACAAAGCGGGGGCCACATCAGGTGATAGAGCGGGGGCCACATCAGGGGGCAGAGCGGGGGCCATATCAGGGGGCAGAGCGGGGGCCACATCAGGTGATAGAGCGGGGGCCGCATCAGGGGGCAGAGCGGGGGCCACATCAGGTGATAGAGCGGGGGCCACATCAGGGGGCAGAGCGGGGGGCCACATCAGGGGACAGAGCGGGGGCCACATCAGGGGATAGAGCGGGGGCCACATCAGGGGACAGAGCGGGGGCCACATCAGGGGACAGAGCGGGGGCCACATCAGGTTATAGAACGGGGGCCACATCAGGGGACAGAGCGGGGGCCACATCAGGGGGCAGAGCGGGGGCCACATCAGGGGGCAGAGCTGGGGCCACATCAGGGGGCTGTGACATATCCTGGCTCCTGGGTGCGGATTGTACGTGCGGATTGTACATGCGTTTTTCCGCCAGGTAGAAGCGTTCTTCACTTGCATTTCCGCATGCGGGTTATGAAGCGATTTTAGCATCACTTGTAAAGTGCTTGACAACCTGTTCACACTATATAAATCCATGCAGCCGGCATATATAGTGTGTCCAAGTAATAGTTAAAAGAAAAGAATAAGAACGGTAAAAAATAAAGATTATACTCACCTTCCGGTGTCCTCCCGGTGTTCTCTCCGCTGCGTCCGGTCTCTTGCGCTGCTCGCGGTGGTGTGAAGGACCTGCGGTGACGTCATTCAGTCATGTGTCAGGTCACATGACTCAATGACGTCATGGCCGGTCCTTCACACCACCGCGACCCATAGAGCAGACCGGACGGAGGGGAGAAAACACCGGGAGGACACCGGAAGGTGAGTATAATCTTTATTTTTTATTTTAAATTCTTTTTTTTACAGGTTCTATGGTACCCGGGTCTGGATGAGAGTCTCCTGTCCTCCACACCTGGGTACCATCCGCACATTGAACCGTGTGATATCCGCTTGTGCACATGTAGTGATGCGGATGTCACGCGGTCCAATGCAAGTCAATGGCGGCGATTACGCTGCGTGTCCGCAAAATTAATGGACATGCTGCGGATTTTTGAGCACAGCATAAACGCTGCGGAAAAATCCGCTGCATGGGCATTGACATTGCGGCTTGTCATTGGGGACCATGGAGGGCGGATTACCAAGCGTTTCCCAAACGTTTACGCTGCGTAAATTCCGCAGCATAAACACTTGGAAAATGCTTAGTGGGCACGCAGCCTTATTCATATTTTTATTTGTTTTATTTTTTTCATCTATTTAAATTTTTAAATTTCTTACAATTTTCTGGCATTTTAGTTAAAATTTTTTGGCCATATTTTTTTTTTCCTAAGCTCTCGTCCTCGGTGTGGGCTCCTCATTCCGGTCCTCGGTGTGGGCTCCTCGCTCCGGTCCTCGGTGTGGGCTCCGCGCTCTCCATGTTGGCACCTTGCTTCAATCCTCGGTGTGGGCTCCCCGTTCTGGTCCTCGGTGTGGGCTCCGCGCTCTCCATGTTGGCACCTTGCTTCAATCCTCGGTGTGGGCTCCCCGTTCTGGTCTTCGGTGTGGGCTCCTCGCTCTCCATGTTGGCACCTTGCTTCAGTCCTCGGTGTGGGCTCCCTTTCTGGTCCTCGGTGTGGGCTCCTCGCTCTCCATGTTGGCACCTTGCTTCAGTCCTCGGTGTGGGCTCCCCGTTCCGGTCCTCGGTGTGGGCTCCTCGCTCTCCATGTTGGCACCTTGCTTCAGTCCTCGGTGTGGGCTCCCCGCTCTGGTCCTCGATGTGGATTCCTTGCTCTCCATGTCGTGCCTCACTTCTCGGTGGTCACTCGTTTCCCGCTGTCTCAGGTGATGGTAGTAATGATGCAGTGTGACTGATGGTGCCTGTGAGGCGCTGACCACTTACTGAAGACTATGAGACTTTTCCAGCACGGAGCTCAGTTTCCATCTATCTTATTATTGTGTCTTATTAGCGATTTGCTTGCTGTGTTTTATTATTGTTCTGCTTGCTCATCAGTATGTGCACTAATTTCGCTTGTAAAGTGCCCAGCATTCCAGTAATCTCATCAGTATCTCCGAAGCCTTAAACCATTGTTCAAACAGCGACTAGGCCTATTGTGTAAGTGTTGAATGTGGATCCGGCTGAGCCGTCACCACAGGGAGTCTCACATGCAGACCCAGGTGATGGGTTCGACCTGAGAAAAATACCTCCACTAATGCACACTGAGCTTTGGGCAGGTGGGGATGACAGCAGTTCTGCCCATTCAGGGGGCTGATCCCAGTGAAGGAGAAAAGAAGCCACATTTTTAGTGGGGAGTTGGTAAAATGATGTCGAGGAAATAGGATATAATCTGAGGACCTGGACCATGCATGGATCTATGGCTTATGGAGTCTTGGAAATCAGTTACCGACTGGGCTGGATAAACGTGCTACAGTTGTGGGATCTGTCATTGAGATTTAAACCTTCTTAAAGGACTGTTGCTACTTTACACTTTTACTTAGCAGTGTGGACTGTGACTGCACTGACTGGAGATACAAAATCTGTGGGCCAACCAAGAGTTGGAAGAAAGTGAGTACCGCCTGGCACAAAGACAGTGGAATTACTGATCCCAGGTTGGGAACTTGAGGACTGAGAGAACTGTATTTTGGAAATTTACCTAGAGTTGCTGTATTACCATAGACGTGAGGAATAAAATATTGTTGCATCGTTAACCTGCCTAGGTGATTATTACAACCCACAACCTCAGATCTTCACAGCGCCTCTCTTTCCTCTTTGTCGGCGCATTGCTTTCTATGTTGCACCTCGCTGTGGTCGTCCTCGTTGGCACTTCATTCTAGTCCCCCTCATGGGCACCTCGTTCTGGTCGTCCTTGTTGGCACTTCGTTCTGGTCCTCCTCATGGGCGCCTCGCTCTGTTCGCCCTTGTTGGTGCTTCGTTCCGGTCCTCCTCGTGGACGCCTCGTTCTGGTCGTCCTTGTTGGCGCATCATTCTTGTTCTTGTTGGCGCTTCGTTCTGGTTCCCCTCGTGGGCGCTTCGTTCTGGTTCCCCTCGTGGGCGGCTAGCTATGGTCACCCTTGTTGGCACTTCGTTCTGGTCCTCCTTGTGGGCAGCTTGCTCTGGTCTCCCTTGTTGGCACATCGTTGTGGTCATCCTTGTTGGCTCTTTGTTCTGGTCCTCTCCGTGGGTGCCTTGCTCTGCTCGTCCTTGTTGGCCCTTTGTTCTGGTCCTCCTCGTGGGTGCCTCGTTCTGGTCGTCCTTGTTGGCGCTTCGTTCTGGTTCTCCTCGTGGAGGCCTCGCTCTGGTCGTCTTTGTTGGCTCTTCGTTCTGGTTCCCCTCGTGGGCGGCTAGCTCTGGCCACCCTTGTGGACGCTTCTTTCTGGTCCTCCTCGTGGGCGGCTTGCTCTGGTCGCCCTTGTTGGCGCTTTATTCTGGTCCTCCTTGTGGGTGTCTCTCTCTGGTCGCCCTTGTTGGCACTTTGTTCTGGTCCTCCTTGTGGGTGTCTCGCTCTGGTCGTCCTTGTTGGATCTTCGGTCTGGTCCTCCTCGTGGGCAGCTTGCTCTGGTCTCCCTTGTTGGCACATCGTTCTGGTCGTCCTTGTTGGCGCTTTATTCTGGTCCTCCTCGTGGGTGCCTCGCTCTGGTCGTCCTTGTTGGCGCTTTGTTCTGGTCCTCCTTGTGGGCGGCTAGCTCTGATCCATCCTTTATTCTGGTCCTCCTTATGGGTGTCTCGCTCTGGTCTTTCTTGTTGGCGCCTTGCTCTGGTCATCCTTGTTGGCGCTTCGTTCTGGTTCTCCTCGTGGGCGCCTCGCTCTGGTCATCCTTGTTTGCAATTCGTTCTGGTCCTCCTCGTAGGCGGCTCGCTCTGGTCGCCCTTGTTGGTGCTTCGCTCTGGTCCTCCTCGAGGGCGGCTCGCTCTGGTCGCCCTTGTTGGCTCTTTGTTCTGGTCCTCCTTGTGGGTGCCTCGCTCTGGTTGTCCTCGTTGGCACTTCGTTCTGGTCCTCCTCGTGGGCAGCTTGCTCAGGTCTCCCTTGTTGGCACATTGTTGTGGTCGTCCTTGTTGGCTCTTTGTTCTGGTCCTCCCCGTGGGTGCCTCGCTCTGGTCGTCCTTGTTGGCGCTTTGTTCTGGTCCTCCTCGTGGGTGCATCTTTCTGGTCGCCCTTGTTGGCTCTTTGTTCTGGTCCTCCTTGTGGGTGCCTCGCTCTGGTTGTCCTCGTTGGCACTTCGTTCTGGTCCTCCTCGTGGGCAGCTTGCTCAGGTCTCCCTTGTTGACACATCGTTGTGGTCGTCCTTGTTGGCTCTTTGTTCTGGTCCTCCCCGTGGGTGCCTCGCTCTGGTCGTCCTTGTTGGCGCTTTGTTCTGGTCCTCCTCGTGGGTGCATCTTTCTGGTCGTCCTTGTTGGCTCTTCGTTCTGGTTCTACTTGTGGAGGCCTTTCTCTGGTCCTCCTCTTGGGTTCCTCACTTTCTGTGTCGCGCCTCGCTCCCCATTACGTGTAGTGCTATCTCTTGGTGGCGGCTCGTTTCCCGCTGTCTCTCTCAGGCGGTGGTAGTAATGATGCGGTGTGACTGGTGGCGCCTCTCTCTTGTCCACTATGTTGGCCCCTCGCTTTTTATGTTAGCGTCTCGCTCTCCATGTTGGTGCCTTGCTCCTCATTAGGTGTAAAGCTATTACGTGGCGGCGGCTTGTTTCCCGCTGTCTCAGGCTGTGGTAGTAATGACGCGGTGTAACTAGTGGCGCCTCGTTCTTGTCCTCCATGTTGGTGCCTCACTCCTCATTACATATAATGCTGTCTCTTGGCGGCGGCTCGCTTCCCGCTGTCTCGGGCGGTGGCAGTAATGACGTGGTGTAACTAGTGACTCCTCACTCTTGTCCTCCATGTTGGTGCCTCACTCATCATTACATATAATGCTGTCTCTCGGCGGCGGCTCGCTTCCCGCTGTCTCGGGCGGTGGCAGTAATGACGTGTTGTGACTGGCGGCGCCTCGCTCTCGTCCTCCATGTTGGCGCCTCGCTCCTCATTATGTGTAATGCTATCTTTCGGACGGTGGCAGTAATGACGCGGTGGCGGCGGTGATGTGTTGGTGGCGCTGCCCGTGACGGTGGATGCCATTTGTCACTCTTTATTACTGGCCGCGGCTGCACTGATAATGAGGTGTTTAACCCTCGGTGTCAGTCAGCGAGGTCCATGTGCGGCCGCTGCTGTCAGGAGGTGACAGCACAATTAATCTCACACTCGTGTAATTGTCTCCTGCAGAAGAAGAGATGGCAGCCGAGCACCACAAGTACCAGACGACCTCGGGTGCCTGCAGGTGATGTACGAGTCCCCCGAGGACCACCGGTGCTGATGATCTGCCACCTGCTCTGTATCGTCCCTCACAAGGACGGCTGACAACTTCACATGTATACGGCAGGTTGTCAGCAGTAGCCCTGTGATGTTGGCTTTGTATCGCTGCCTCCTGTGTGCTGGTGTTGGGGGTTGGGCTCGTCCGTCCTGCGGCCCCCGGCTTGTCAGTCGGTGGTTAATGGCTCCTGACGTCCCGGATCTGATCTGCGATTTTCGGCTTGTTAATTAGACGCCATTAATACTTGGGTTTCTCGCCCTGTCAGGATCCATTTGTGTAACGTCCGGCACACGGGGCGATGGCGCTGGGGACGGGCCACCCGCTGTTCTGGGGCATCACTATCGGTGAAGTTATTATCGTCGGATTAAAGGGCCGGTGCTGCACATGACGCCCATCCGCCATTGGAAAGTTCCGGCTGCTTCTGTACAATGTGTCCCTCGGGTTGGGACTCGTCTCGTGATTATTTCCCATAGACCTCTCTAGGTGACGGCTGTAGTGTTCCTTCCAGCACTACTACCCCCATCCTCTACATCACAGATTACACTGTTCTGCAGTCAAATTGGTTCAGAGACGAGAGCAGTTGAACTTCAGTAATTTTGAGGAGCTGAAAACGAATCCATCCTTCAGGCTTTTATCATCTTTGGACGACCAATCAAAAAATCACCAACTCCGCTCCGATGACGTCCTCCTAATCACAGTTGCATCGCCTACTTTTATAACTTCTCTGTGTAAGGTGTACAGTTTAAGGATTTCTTAGAATATTGACGTTTCGATACGTTTTTCAGAAATGCCTCATTCTTGCATTAACAAAGTGGATAGTTTTTGCTAGATATGTGGAGAAGTCACTTTTGCGTCACAAAGGTGAAACATGATTACGATGATAAGGAAAGCCTACACGATTACGATGATAAGGAAAGCCTACAACCTGTATTTTGGCTGCAGAATAGGAGATCAGGGCAAGAGTTGGGCTCCACAATTGTGACGATACGGCCTATAATCTTAATTAGCCAGACAATTAGATTTGTTAATCCAAGAGAAATTCACTATTGTGTTTAAATTGACTTGTATATGTTTGTATATTTCTAAAGGTCAGAGCAGTATTTGTCCAACCCTGATTGCTGTCTCCTCTTGGTTAGGTGAACAATGTTATTTGTTACTATCCTAATTACATATTATACCACTGTTTTTAAGGGACATGTGCTTCTGTAGCAGGCAGACTTGAGACAGAGAATAATAATAATAATAATAATTTTTATTTATATAGCGCCAACATATTCCGCAGAACTTTACAATTAAGCAGGCACATGTACAGACAATAAATTCAATACAAGGTAAGACAGTTTATCAGTTACATCAGGAGCGAGGGTCCGGCTGCTCGCTGCTTACATTCTACGAGGAAATGGGGGGACACAGTAGGTGGAAAGTGCTTGTTATTTCAGGTCAGGCAATTATAATAAGTCGGGATTATCATATAAAGCTGTATGATCCGGTCATCAGGCTGTATGTTCAAGTGCAATAATAAAGTATCGAGTGCAGTTATCGTGTGCATGGAGGGTGTAGAGACAGATGGACAGTAGGGGGCAGATTCTGAATAGTATTTAGGAGGGAACAGGGGAAAGTTAGTTTACTGAGTAGTTGAGGTGGTCGGCTTGTTTAAAGAGATGGGTTTTTAAAGCGCGCTTGAAGACATCGGGGCTAGGCGTCAGTCGGATCGTCTGGGGTAGAGCATTCCAGAGAACTGGCGCAGCACGAGGGAAGTCTTGGAGACGGAGGTGCGAGGTTCGGATTATGGGGGATGTTAGTCTTAGGTCATTTGTGGAACGGAGGGCACGTGTAGGGCGATAGAGATGAGAGAGGAGATATAAGGCGGTGCAGAACTGTGGAGAGCTTTGTGGGTGAGAGCGATGAGTTTATATTGGACCCTGTAGCGAATGGGTAACCAGTGTAATGACTGGCACAGGATGGAGGCATCAGTGAAGCGGCTGGACAGAAATACGACCCTGGCTGCCGCATTCAGGACGGATTGGAGAGGGGAAATTTTGGTAAGAGGGAGAAGAGATCAGAAGAGAGTTGCAGGAGTCCAGACGAGAGTGAATAAGAGCGACAGTCAGAGGTTTAGCAGTTTCAAAAGTGAGAAAAGGTCGGATTCTGGAGATATTTTTAAGGTGCAGGTGACAAGAGCGAGTGAGTGATCGGATATAGGGGATAAAGGAAAGGTTAGTGTTGAATATGACCCCAAGGCAGCGGGCGTGCTGCTGGGAGTTATGGTTGACCCCTCCAAGGTAATTTCGATATTAGGTAGAGTTAGGTTACTAGAGGGGGGAAACACAAGAAGTTCAGTTTTGGATAGATTCAATTTGAGATAGAGGGAGGACATGATGCTAGACACAGCAGATAAACAATCCTTGGTGTTTTGTATTAGGGTAGGGGTGATGTCAGGGGAAGAGGTGTATAGTTGGGTGTCGTCAGCATAGAGATGATACTGGAACCCAAATCTGCTGATTGTTTGTCCGATAGGGGCAGTGTATAGAGAGAAGAGGAGGGGGCCTAGGACTGAGCCCTGCGGGACCCCGATAGTAAGGGGAAAAGGAGAGGAAGAGGAGCCGGCAAAAGATACAGTGAAGGAGCGGTCAGAGAGGTAGGAGGAGAACCAGGAGAGAACAGCGTCCTTGAGGCCAATAGTGCGGAGCATAGTGAGGAGGAGCTGGTGATCCACAGGGTCAGAGAGATCCAGGAGATCAGCAGGGAGCAGTGACCTTTGGATTTGGCTGTTAGTAGATCATTAGAGACTTTAGTGAGGGCAGTTTCAGTGGAGTGTAAGGCTATGTGCCCACGATGCGTATTTCAGGCGTTTTTGGTGCGGAAATTTCCGCAGCGTAAACGCATGATAAACGCATGGTAAGCCTTCTGCCATGGTCCCCTATGCAATTCCGCACTTTCAATGCCCATGCGGCGGATTTTTCCACAGCGTTTACGCTGCTCTCAAAAATCCACAGCATGTCCATTAATTTTGCAGAAACGCAGCGTTTTCGCCGCCATTGACTTGCATTAGAAGGCGCCAATTCCGCAAGACTGCATCTGTACTTGCGTAATTGGCGCGTTCTAATGTGCGGATGGTACCCGGGTGTAGAGGACAGGTGACTCTCCTCCACACCCAGGTGCCATAGAAACTGTAAAAAAAATACTAAAATAAAGATTATATTCACCTTCTGGCGGCCCGCGCTGCGCTCCTTCTGCTTTGCCGGCACATCGCGTTGGACTGTAGGACCTGCGGTGACGTCTCAGTCATGTGATGGTAGGTCCTTCAGTACAGGGCATCGCGATATCCCGGCAGCCAGGAACGAGCGCAGCAGCACACCCCGGACCATCGGAAGGTAAGTATACATTTATTTTTAACCATTCTAAGGTCACACTATATATGCTGGTTGCATGGATTTATATAGTGTGACCAAGTTGTCAAGCACTTTCCAAGTGATGCTAAAATCATCTAGAAAGCGCTTGTCAATCCGCATGCAGAAACGCATGTGAATAAGCTTCAAATCCGCATGTACAATCTGCATGCGTTTTTTCTGCCTGGGAGATGCAGAAATGCTGCAGAAATTTTCTGCTTCATTTCTGCATCGTGGGCACATAGCCTAAGGAGCGGAAACCAGATTGTAGAGGGTCGAGGAGAGGGTTATCTGAGAGATAGCGGATTAGATGGGAGTGGACCAAGCTTTCCAGGAGTTTAGAGATGAAGGGAAGATTAGAGACCGGTCTGTAGTTAGCAGTGCAGATCTGGTCCAGGGATGGCTTTTTAAGTAAAGGGGTTATGATGGCGTGTTTAAATGAGGAGGGAAAGATACCTGACGAAAGAGAGAGGTTAAATATTTTAGTCAGGTGAGTGGTGACCACCGGTGAGAGAGACTGCAGGAGATGTGAAGGAATGGGATGTTGCAGGTTGTAGGCCGAGAAGAAGCGAGGAGCTGGGTAACTTCTTCTTCTGTAACAGGCTCAAAGATGGCGGCACGAAAGGGGATCCAGGCACTGAGGAGATTGGGCTGAGATCTCCTGATGGATGTGGTTGATTTTTTTCTAGGAAATAGGTGGCCAGATCCTGCCCGCTGAGGTTGGTGAGGGGGGCCTGCGCTTGAGGTTTCAGGAGGGAGTTTAAGGTTTCGAAAAGTCGTTTTGGATTGTTGGACATTGAAGTGATGAGGGTGGTGAAGTAGGATTGTTTGGCCAGATGAAGGGCAGAGTTATAGGTTTTGAGCATGAATTTATAGTGGATGAAGTCCTCTGCTAAAAGAGATTTTCTCCACTGACGCTCAGCACACCTTGAGTAATGCTGAAGAAAGCGTGTTTGCATTGTGTGCCAGGGCTGCCGCTGTCCGTGTCGGGTCTTTCTGCGAGTAGAAGGTGCTGCTTCATCTAGGGCGATCTTCAGTGTATTATTGTAGTGTGACAATGCTAAGTCTGGACAGGAGAAGGAGGAGATGGGGGCTAAAGGTGTGTGGAGATTGCCCATAAGCTGCTGGGTATTAATGGTACGTGTATTCCTATAAGTGTGGTAAGTGGGGGTGTCCAGGGCAAGGAGACAATTCTTGACAGAGAAGGAAAGAAGGTTGTGGTCCGAGAGCGGGAGAGGGGAGTTAGTAAAATCATCCAGCGAGCAGAAACTGGAAAAAAACAGGTCCAGAGTATTCCCGTCTTCATAGGTAGGAGAATTAGTAAACTGTGAGAGACGGAATGAAGAGGTTAGAGAAACTAGATGAGAGGCAGATTGGGAGAGGGGATCATCGATGGGGATATTAAAGTCGCCCATGATGAGGGTGGGGATGTCACAGGATAGAAAGTGAGGAAACCAGGTGGCAAAGTGATCCAAGAACTGGCGGGGGGAGCCTGGAGAGCGATACACAACTGCCACTCGCAGCGAGAAGGGTTTAGAGAGTCTGATGGTGTGCACTTCAAAGGAAGGAAACATAAGTGAGGGAACCGGGGGGATGACCTGGAAAGCACATTGTGAGGAAAGGAGCAAACCAACACCTCCACCCTGTCTGTTGCCAGGTCTGGCGCTATGAGAAAATTTCAGCCCACCAAATGAGAGAGCAGCAGCAACGGTGGTGTCTGGCTGCTGAATCCAGGTTTCTGTGATAGCCAGAAGGTTAAGGGAATTAGAGAGGAAAAAAATCATGGATGTAAGTTAGTTTGTTACACACAGACTGTGCGTTCCAGAGAGCGCAATGGAAATCGATAGGAGAGGGCCTGCACTGAACGTTAATAAGATTAGCAGGGTTTCTATATGCAGCTAGAGGAGAGTAATGTATGCTAGTGGAGGGGGGCCCAGGGTTAGGGGAGATGTCGCCTGCGACTAGTAAAAGGAGAAAGAGCAGGTGGTGCAATGATTTGTATGAACGTTTTGAGTGCTGTATGGAGGTAGAGGATGGTTTTGCAGTGGGTGAGGAATGTCAGTAGAGCCTCAGAGTTATACATGGGAGAGGGGAGAAGGGAGGGGTTGATTTAGAGAGAGTGCACAGAATGTGTTAAAGGGCGGGCGAGTTGTGAGAAAGCAGAAGTGAAAACAAATAAAAAGCAGATTGATACGATTAATGCATAATGCAGTATGACTGACCGAGAAGCATGTTTGTATGAATATCTTATGCACCTTACGTGTCTCCTGCCCTGTCCAACTGCCATTGTATATCTGCACTTTTCAAGGAGCATCAGAAAGACTTTACAGGGAAAATGAGTGACATCTTTCAGGACAGCAGATGGATTGCATGGTATCCAAAGAGACACAGATTTGAATTCTACAAGATTCTAGCCTAAGGGTACCAGCCCTGATTGGAAGGATTAGGATCTGCTCCATTGACCATCAGAGAGACCATGGATACATTTTGGAGAGACGAGGTTGAGACAAAGCAGTCACCTGGCCCCATGGATATATTGTTTGGGGTTGCAGGAGGGACCCACTGGTCTCCTGGAACCCATGGAGACATTCAGAGAAGCCAGATTGGGACCCGCCGGTCATCTGGCCCCATGGAAACTCTCGAAACATTGTCAGTCAAGTGAGGAGGAAGAAGAGGGCACTTGGTATCATGAAGCATCTTCCTCTCAACCCAGACTTTGTCAGCAACCTTAACTGAACCTGAACCATCTTGTGCGAGGATTGGATCTGCCCAGGAGTAATCCTGAACTCTTAGGCCATGTGCCCACCTAGCAGATTTGATGCGGAGCGTTTTTGCCTCTCTCTGGAGATTTACATGCGTTTTTTTTTTCAAGCACTTTTCCAAAAGATTTTGAGCATCACTTGGAAAAGTGCTTGACAAGTTGGTCACACGCAACCGGCATGGATTTATATTGTGTGACCAACTTATGCTGCTTTAAATGCATAGTAAAAAAGAGAATTAAAACGTAAAAAATAAAAAAAAACTGTATACTCACCTCACCGGTCTCCTCCCGGCGGCGTCCCGCGGTGTACTGACAGGACCTGCGGTGACGTCAAGAGGTCGCGTGACCATCAGCTGACTAAATGACGTCACCGCAGGTCCTACCAGTACACCATGGAGGCTCTTCATCGATTTGTTCAAAACAAGCCTAAAAGCCGTCTTCCTCCATAATGGCAATCCGCTGCCTTCAATTCCAGCTGGTTCTGCCGTCCACATGAAAGAAGCCCATGACCACAAGAAACAGCTGTTGAGGTGTCTGAACTATGACCAACATTTGTGGTCCCTCTGTGTTGATGTAAAGGTGGTTGTCCTTTTACTCGGTCTCCAGGGTGGAAACACAAAGTCCTGCTGCTTTATGTGTGAGCGGGATAGTGATAGTCGTGCACGACAACAGCACTACAATAAGAGATCGGAGTCACTTGTGGACCCACGTAAGATTTTGTTACCACCATTGCATATATATCAAGTTGGGCCTAATGAAGAACTTTGGAACAATTGATAAAATTGCAAAAAGCATCAAGTATCTCATTGATAAATCTCCAAGGTTGAATGAAGCAAAGATAAAGGAAGGCGTCTTTAATGGACCTCATATTCGTAAGCTTCTTCAAGATGAAGTTTCTCCGTTTGTTGCAGGGTAAGGAGAAGGCTGTGGAGTGGAAACTCATTTTTTTGGAAACTCAAAAACATATGAGGATCTTGGCTGTAACAAGTCCTTAAAGATTAGTTTCTCACATTCTCATCTAGACTTTCTTTTCCACGAAACTGCGGAGCAGCGAGCGACGAGCAGCGATAGATTTCACCAATATATTGCGGCTACGGAGAAAAAGATATCAAGGAAAATGGAAACCATCAAGGCTGCAAATTACTGCCGGACAATTGTAAGAGATGATTCGATGCAGGAGTACAAGAGACAAGCAAACGAGTCGTCACTGAACGAGGAGCGAATGTCGTAGAGCAATTTCTGTAGCTTTATAATTCACAATCGTGTTTAGACGTTTTACTTATTGGAATTATTACTAAGTTTCCTCTAAAATAACAAAATATTCTGCATCTTTATAATTGTAAATTATCAAGAGACAACTAGAGATCGTCATTGTCAGATTAGAATTCAGGAGGTGAAAATCCTTAAGAAGCGACTCCTTCATAACTGAACCTGACGACGTCTGACAACATGGAGAACAGTGGGAGAGGTCTCAACACTGAACTCAACGCTACAGCTCCTGTCTCCCCTCCATGTGCTGTCCCCCGGCTGCCTCTCCATGTCCCACAGCCTGGACAGTTCTCACTGGTGCTCCAGAGCTGCACTTCCAATTCTGCTCAATTCAGAGCTTTAATATGCCAGCCAGAATCTGTCCCACCGGACATATCGCCAAGAGACGTTGGAGGAGAGAAGCGTCACCGCTGCCGCCGTGGATCCAGGTAATGCTCAGTAATAGAACTATCATCATTTCCTCTGACCTTATGAGATGTCAGCTGGGATCAGTCGGGGTCTGCGCTGGCGGCCGCCGGTTCTGCCTTCGGCTCGTTCCCTGCGCGGCAGCAATGTTCTCCATCAGTAATAACAGTCATTACACAGCGGCCCCGTAATGAGACCTACATTCTCCAGCAGAACAGCGCTCTCCGGACCCCGAGTCATCATAGGATGCAGCGCAGATCTGATCTACAGGATCTGTGGCCCCTGGGTGTCAGATGGGGCAATCCTCTCTGTGTCATGTGTGGCCCCTCTGTGTTAGGTCGGACGGCCCATCTGCCAGTCGGAGGATAAAATGCTTCTGTGGTGACGCTAGTTGCACCCCAGCAGTGATGACCGTATCTGGGGGCTCTTTTAGCCTCTTTCAGGCTCTTTTTTCTGTTGGCCGCTGTGCTCATATGTACGGCTGTGTTCACACACCGTGGTTTGCAGTTTGGAGGAATTTATAACATGGATTCTGTTGGATTTGGCACATGCTGGATATTTTGTCGCACTTTTTGGGCTCAGATGCGTTTTCTGAAATTTGCCTGTTATAAATGTATGAAAATCTGACATTCATATATAACAGTGTAACTTGTGCCGTCGCCTCGCTGACACATTGTCCGCCGCATCCTGCGCTCATCCCCTGACACTACAGATGCCGCCATCTCGTCCCGCGCTCATCCACTGACACTACAGATGCCGCCACCGCGTCCCGCGCTCATCCCCTGACACTACAGATGCCGCCGCCGTGTCCCGCGCTCATCCCCTGACACTACAGCTGCCGCGCCGCGTCCCGCGCTCATCCCCTGACACTACAGATGCCGCCACCGCGTCCCGCGCTCATCCCCTGACACTACAGATGCCGCCGCCGTGTCCCGCGCTCATCCCCTGACACTACAGATGCCGCCACCGCGTCCCGCGCTCATCCCCTGACACTACTGATGCCGCCGCCATGTCCCGCGCTCATCCCCTGACACTACAGATGCCGCCACCGCGTCCCGCGCTCATCCCCTGACACTACTGATGCCGCCGCCGTGTCCTGCGCTCATCCCCTGACACTACAGATGCCGCCTCCGCCGTGTCCCATGCTCATCCCCTGACACTACAGATACTGCCACATCCCACGGTCATCCCCTGACACTACAGATGCCGCCACCGCGTCCCTTGCTCATCCTCTGACGCTACAGATGCCGCCTCCGCCGTGTCCCATGCTCATCCCCTGACACTACAGATACTGCCACATCCCACAGTCATCCCCTGAAACTACAGATGTCGCCGCCGCCGTGTCCTGCGCTCATCCGCTGACACTACAGATGCCACTGCCGTGTCCCACGCTCATCCCCTGACACTACACGTGCCGCCGTGTCCTGCGGTCATCCCCTGACACCAAAGCTGCCGCCAAGTCCCTCGTGCATCTTCTGACACTACAGATGCCACCGCCGCTTCCCGCACTCATCCCCTGACACTACAGATGTTGCCGTCCCATCCCATGCTCATCCCCTGACACTTCAGATGCTGCCACTGTGACACGCGCTTATCTCCTGATACTACAGATGCCGCCGTGTCCCGTTCTTATCTTCTGACACTACAGATGCTGCCGTCCTGTCCCGCGCTCGTCCCCTGGCACTACAGAAGCCGCCGCGTACTGCGCTCATCCCCTGACACTACATATGCCGCCGCGTCCCGCTCTTATCTTCTGAAACTACAGATGCCGCCTCCCGCGCTCATCCCCTGACACTACGGATGCCACCACATCCCGTGCTCATCCCCTGACACTACAGATGCCACTGCCACATCCCGCACTCATCCCCTGATACTACAGACGCCACCACATCCCGTGCTCATCCCCTGACACTACAGATGCCACTGCCACATCCCGCACTCATCCCCTGACACTACAGATTTCGCCACATCCCGCACTCATCCCCTGACACTACAGATGGCGTCGCCGCATCCTTCGCTCATCCCCCGACACTACAGATGCCGCCACGTCCCGCGTTTATCCCCTCACAATACAGCTGCCTCTGGCGCATCCATCGCTCATCCGCTGACACTAGAGCTGCCACCACTGTGTCCCCCGCTCATCTCCTGACACTACAGATGCCACCGCTGTGTCCCGCGCTCATCCCCTGACACTACAGCTGCCACCACTGTGTCTCCCGCTTATCTCCTGACACTACAGATGCCACCGCTGTGTTCCGCACTCATCCCCTGACACTACAGATTCCACCATGTCCCGCACTCATCCCCTGACACTACAGATGCTGCCGCTGAGTCCCGCGCTCATCCCCTGACACTACAGATGTCCCACGTCCCGCACTCATCGCCTGACACTATAGATTCCACCCCGTCCCGCACTCATCCCCTGACACTACAGATTCCGCCACATCCCGCACTCATCCCCTGACACTACAGATGGCGTCGCCGCATCCTTCGCTCATCCCCCGACACTACAGATGCCGCCACGTCCCGCGTTTATCCCCTGACACTACAGCTGCCTCTGGCGCATCCATCGCTCATCCCCTGACACTACAGCTGCCACCACTGTGTCCCCCGCTCATCTCCTGACACTACAGATTCCACCACGTCCCACACTCATCGCCTGACACTACAGATGTCCCACATCCCACACTCATCGCCTGACACTACCGCTACCACCGCTGTGTCCCGCGCTCATCCCCTGACAATACAGATGCCGCCACTGTGTCCCCTGCTCATCCCCTGACACTACCAATTCCACCACGTCCCGCACTCATCGCCTGACACTACAGATGCCCCACGTCCCGCACTCATCGCCTGACACTACAGCTGCCACCGCTGTGTCCCGCGCTCATCCCCTGACACTACAGATGCCACCGCTGTGTTCCGCGCTCAACGCCTGACACTACAGATGCCACCGCTGTGTTCCGCACTCATCCCCTGACACTACAGATGTCCCACGTCCCGCACTCATCGCCTGACACTACAGATTCCACCCCGTCCCGCACTCATCGCCTGACACTACAGATGCCACCGCTGTGTCACCGCTCATCCCCTGACGCTACAGATGTCCCACGTCCCGCACTCATCGCCTGACACTACAGATTCCACCACGTCCCGCACTCATCGCCTGACACTACAGATGCTGCCGCTGAGTCCCGCGCTCATCCCCTGACACTGCAGATCCCACGTCCCGCACTCATCGCCTGACACTACAGATGCCGCCGCTGAGTCCCGCGCTCATCCCCTGACACTACAGATGTCCCACGTCCCGCACTCATCGCCTGACACTACAGATTCCACCACGTCCCGCACTCATCGCCTGACACTACAGATGCTGCTGCTGAGTCCCGCGCTCATTCCCTGACACTACAGATGTCCTACGTCCCGCACTCATCGCCTGACACTACAGATTCCACCACGTCCCGCACTCATCGCCTGACACTACAGATGCTGCCGCTGAGTCCCGCGCTCATCCCCTGACACTACAGATGTCCCACGTCCCGCACTCATCGCCTGACACTACAGATGTCCCACGTCCCGCACTCATCGCCTGACACTACAGATTCCACCACGTCCCGCACTCATCCCCTGACACTACAGATGCTGCCGCTGTGTCCCGCGCTCATCCCTTGACACTACAGATGTCCCACATCCCGCACTCATCGCCTGACACTACAGATTCCACCACGTCCCGCACTCATCGCCTGACACTACAGATGCTGCCGCTGGGTCCCGCGCTCATCCCCTGACACTACAGATGCCACCGCTGTGTCCCGCGCTCATCCCCTGACACTACAGATGTCCCACGTCCCGCACTCATCGCCTGACACTGCAGATTCCACCACGTCCCGCACTCATCGCCTGACACTACAGATGCCACCGCTGTGTCCCCCGCTCATCCCCTGACACTACCGATGTCCCACGTCCCGCACTCATCGCCTGACACTGCAGATTCCACCACGTCCCGCACTCATCGCCTGACACTACAGTTGCCACCGCTGTGTCCCCCGCTCATCCCCTGACACTACAGATGTCCCACGTCCCGCACTCATCGCCTGACACTGCAGATTCCACCACGTCCCGCACTCATCGCCTGACACTACAGATGCCACCGCTGTGTCCCGCGCTCATCCCCTGACACTACAGATGTCCCACGTCCCGCACTCATCGCCTGACACTACAGATTCCACCACGTCCCGCACTCATCGCCTGATACTACAGATGCCACCGCTGTGTCCCCCGCTCATCCCCTGACACTACAGATGTCCCACGTCCCGCACTCATCGCCTGACACTACAGATGTCCCTCGTCCCGCACTCATCGCCTGACACTACAGATGCCACCGCTGTGTCCCCCGCTCATCCCCTGACACTACAGATGTCCCACGTCCCGCACTCATCGCCTGACACTACAGATGTCCCACGTCCCGCACTCATCGCCTGACACTACAGATGTCCCACGTCCCGCACTCATCGCCTGACACAACAGATGTCCCACGTCCCGCACTCATCGCCTGACACTACAGATTCCACCACGTCCAGCACTCATCGCCTGACACAACAGATGTCCCACGTCCCGCACTCATCCCCTGACACTACAGATGCTGCCGCTGAGTCCCGCGCTCATCCCCTGACACTACAGATGCCGCCGCTCCTTACTGTCATCTGTAATGACTTCAGACACCAGAATTACTTAACCCCATTACTGTCGCCCCGGAGCCACAGGTAAATGTCAGCGCTGCTCTAATTGATAATAACGAGGAGCCACACTCGCACCACAACCCCCATCATTGCCCGCGAGCTCAGTGCTGGGAGGGGGAGGAGCTGCTCACACTTACAGTGGTATGAAAAAGTGTTTGCCCCCTTCCTGATTCCTTATTCTTTTACATGTTTGTCACTTAAATATTTCAGATCACAGAACAAATTTAAATATTAGACAAAGATAACACAAGTGATCACAAAATGCAATTTTTAAATGAAGGTCTTTATTATTAAGGGAAAAGGAAATCCAAACCTACAGGGCCCTGTGTGATAAAGTGATTGCCTCCCTTTCCCCTTAAAACATAAACTAACTGGGGTTTATCACATCTTTGGGAAGCTGAGTACAATTTCCCTAGCCACACACAGGCATGATTACTGCCACACCTGTTCTCAATCAAGAAATCAAATAGGAACTGTCTGACAAAGTGAAGTAGACCAAAAGATCCTCAAAAGCTAGGCATCATGCTGTGATCCAAAGAAATTCAGGAACAAATGAGAAAGTAATTGAGATCTATCAGTCTGGAAAAGGTTATAAAGCCATTTCTAAAGCTTTGGGACTCCAGCAAACCACAGTGAGAGCCATTATCCACAAATAGCGAAAACATGGAACAGTGGTAAACCTTCCCAGGAGTGGCCGGCCAACCAAAATTACCCCAAGAGCGCAGAGACGACTCATCCAAGAGGTCACAAAGACCCCACAGCAACATCCAGAAATCTCACTCTAGCACATCGGGGGCGTCATTGGTCGGTGATTACATAGGAGCTGCCGGCAGCGTCTCCAGACTTGTCTCCATCAGGGACGTCATTGGTCGGTGATCACACAGGAGCTGCCGGCAGCACATCCGGACTTGTCTCCATCGTGCACATTATGGACGTCTTTGATTGGTGATTACACAGAAGCTGCCAGCAGCGTCTCCAGACTTATCTCCATCGAGTACATTGTGGATGTCATTGGTTGCTGATTACACAGAAGCTGCCGGAAGCATCTCCAGACTTGTCTCCATCGAGTACATCAGGGACGTCATTGGTCGGTGATCACACGAGCTTCTGGCAGCATCTCCGGACTTGTCTCCATTGTGCAGACCGAGGACATCATTGGTCGGTGATTACACAGGAGCTTCCGGCAGCATCTCCAGACTTGTCTCCATCACACAGACGGAAGACATCATTGGTCGGTGATTACACAAGAGCTGCCGGCAGCGTCTCCAGATTTGTCTCCATTGGGGACGTCATTGGTCGGTGATTACACAGGAGTTGCCGGCAGCGTCTCCGGACTTGTCTCCGTTGAGCACATCGAGGACATCATTGGTAGGTGATTACACAGGAGCTGCCGTCCGCGTCTCTGGACTTGTCTCCATCGTTCACATCGTGGCTGTCATTGGTTGGTGATTACATAGGAGCTGCCGGCAGCGTCTCCAGACTTGTCTCCATCACGCACATTGAGGACGTCATTGGTCGGTCAACACACAGAAGCTGCCGGCAGCGTCTCCAGATTTGTCTCCACTGGGCACATCGGGGACGCCATTGGTCAGTGATTACACAGGAGCTGCTGGCAGCGTCTCCAGACTTGTCTCCATGGCGCACATCATTGGTCGGTGATTATGCAGGAGCTGCCGGCAGCATCTCTGGACTTGTCTCCATTGAGCACATTGTGGCTGTCATTGGTTGGTGATTATGCAGGAGCTGCCAGCAGCGTCTCCAGACTTGTCTCCATCGTGCACATCAAGGACATTATTGGTCGGTGATTACACAGGAGCTGCCGGCAGCGTCTCTGGACTTGTCTCCATCGAGCACACCGGGGACATCATTGGTTGGTGATTACATAGGAGCTGCCGGCAGCGTCTCCACACTTATCTCAATCACGCACATCGAGGACGTCATTTGTCTGTGACTACTCAGAAGCTGACGGCAGAGTCTCCAGACTTGTCTCCATCGAGCACACCGGGGACATCATTGGTCGGTGATTACACAGGAGCTGCCGGCAGCGTCTCCGGATTTGTCTCCATCGGGGACGTCATTGGTCGGTGATCACACAGGAGCTGCTGGAAGCATCTCCGGATTTGTCTCCATCGGGGACGTCATTGGTCGGTGATCACACAGGAGCTGCCGGCAGCATCTCCGGATTTGTCTCCATCGGGGACGTCATTGGTCGGTGATCACACAGGAGCTGCCGGCAGCATCTCTGGACTTGTCTCCATCGAGCACACCGGGGACATCATTGGTCAGTGATTACACAGGAGCTGCTGGCAGCATCTCCGGATTTGTCTCCATCGGGGACGTCATTGGTTGGTGATCACACAGGAGCTGCTGGCAGCATCTCCGGATTTGTCTCCATCGGGGACGTCATTGGTCAGTGATTACACAGGAGCTGCTGGCAGCGTCTCTGGACTTGTCTCCATTGAACACATTGGGGATATCATTGGTCGGTGATCACACAGGAGCTGCCTGCAGCATCTCTGAACTTGTCTCCATCGTGCACATCGTGGATGTCATTGATTGGCAATTACACAGAAGCTGCCAGCAGCGTCTCCAGATTACACAGGAGCTGCCAGCAGCGTCTCCAGATTACACAGAAGCTGCCAGCAGCGTCTCCAGATTACACAGGAGCTGCCGGCAGCGTCTCTAGATTACACAGGAGCTGCCAGCAGCGTCTCCAGATTACACAGGAGCTGCCAGCAGCGTCTCCAGATTACACAGGAGCTGCCATCAGCGTCTCCAGATTACACAGAAGCTGCCAGCAGCGTCTCCAGATTACACAGGAGCTGCCAGCAGCGTCTCCAGATTACACAGGAGCTGCCGGCAGAGGATCCTGATGATTTGTGCAATAAGTGGCAGAACCTTCCTCAGACGACCATTAGTAACCTCAGTGAAAGCAGCGGAGGTCTGTGAAAAAACATACACATCTGAACAGCCCCATTATGTTTCAATAATAGAAATACAGTCGTGTAAACTTGGCTACTGACACTCTTGTGAGTTACACAAGAGCAAGTGTTTTCCAAAACAAAGCGTGGAAAACAGGAGAATGTTATGAACCTGTCTCACCAGCGCTGGCCGGACTCTTATCCTGTGGCCCCTCATTTGCAATGTTCCGCACCAGTTTTTTTCAGGTCACCCGGAGAACGCCTCTGACATCATTTTTGGCCTTCTACAGCCGCCTCTGACAGAGACCAGGGATTTGTCAGGGATTTGCTGCTGCTTTTCTTGGCTTTGCTCTGGGCAGGTGTCTGTCATGTCCTCTGCTTCTCCGGACTTCCATGATTCAACCAGCGTTATTTCCAAGTTCTGCCATACACTGCTATCCTGTGGTAAACCATTTTCTTGTTTCAAGTCCAAGTTTGCATTCATTGCTGCTATTAACCCTTGCCCTGCTGAAAGATACCAGACTGCATTTACTGGGGTTATACCTGTGATTAACCATTGCCCTGCTGGAAGAGACCATTTCATATAGAGTTGCTAGTCCCCTGACTCTGCTTCATTTATGCTACCTGCTCCGCTTGTTTGTTAACCATTTTGCTTACCCAGCTGTCCTAATCCTCGCTGATCCACGTGTCATCTGTCTGGACCCGCTTCACTGCATCATCACCCCTGGTTCGTGTTGCTCACCCTGACCTAAGACTTAGAGAGTTCGCCTCACTATGTCACCTGATAGCAAATGAAACAAAAATGCCAGATAATGTGTAATGCAAAAAAAACTAAACTGCAACCACAACAAAAATTCCCCATGACTTTTGTCGTAAAAAGTGGCCCATAGGGGGTGATGCCCACATGAACACTTGGAGTAGAATTCACGTAGTGCCTTATGTGAAGACTCGGGTTCTTCCGTGGGCGTAATACTATTCAGACAACACAGGGTGAGGGTAAAACAGTGTGGCAATACTTTATTGAACAACCAAATGGACAATAAACACATAGAATAGTGTAACATCCCTGGTGGCGTGCTTGCATGGCTTACCATCTCCCACCATGCAAGACCGCAATTTTACCTATCAGACCAGGCTGCACACTTTTCTCCAGTACCTTATGTTTGTGTGTCTCTTGTCTGCTGGCTTAGGGCGGCGGCGCTGTTGCTTCTTGCTTCTTAAAGCTACAGTGTGCGCAGTCCTAATGTGTCCCCAGCCTATTGCTGTGAGTCACTGGATACTTAAACCCCCTCCACCCAGTAGGAGGTGCCTGAGCAACACTTTCCATCTGTGTGTTTCTTGCAACTGAGTTGCCAGGTGCTGTCCTGTATCTAGTCTGTTTCTGCCACCCTTGGGGCTGTATACCCTGGCCTGTTACCTGTACCTGTGACTTCTAGTCAGTTTCCGCCTCCCTGGGGGCTGAGTTCCCAGGCTCGTTCCTGTATCTTGTTCCTGGTTCAGATTCTGTCTGAACAGTGTCTTAGTCCGTTACCTGTTTGTCTCTATGTCTGTACCTTTCCCTTTTCCTGCAGTATCTGAACCTGCACCTAACTCCAACTCATTGTCTCTGTACCTCTGTTTGTGAGTTTTGTGTTCACTCGCTACTTCATTGCCAGTACCTTGTGTGTATCTGGTTCTGCTCATTCTGTTTCCCTGCCTCTGTATCTAACTCCTGTGTTCCAGCTATCTTCTTGTGTTTTCCAGTCTGTTCCATGTGAACAGAGCCCTGTCCTGTCTACCGCATCTGCGGGTTTTGCTCTGCTCTGCTTGTCTACCGCTTCTGCGGTTTTGCTCTGCTCTGCTTGTTCACCGCATCTGCGGGTTTTGCTTTGCTCTGCTTGTTCACCGCACCTGCGGTTTTGCTTTGCTCTACTTGTTCATCGCATCTGCGGGTTTTGCTCTGCCTTGCTTGTTCACCGCATCTGCGGTTTTTCTCTGCTTTGCTTGTTCACATCTGCGGTTTTGCTCTGCTCTGCTTGTTCACCGCATCCTCGGGTTTTGCTCTGCTCTGCTTGTTTACCGCACCTGCGGTTTTGCTCTGCTCTGCTTGTTCACCGCATCCTCAGGTTTTGCTCTGCTCTGCTTGTTTACCGCACCTGCGGTTTTGCTCTGCTCTGCTTGTTCACCGCATCTGCGGGTTTTGCTTTGCTCTGCTTGTTCACTGCCCCTGTGGTTTTGCTCTGCTCTGCTTGTTCACCACATCTGCGGGTTTTGCTTGGCTCTGCTTGTTCACTGCACATGCGGTTTTGCTTTGCTCTGCTTGTTCACCGCATCTGCGGGTTTTGCTTTGCTTTGCTTGTTCACCGCATCTGCGGGTTTTGCTCTGCTCTGCTTGTTCACCGCATCTGCGGGTTTGGCTTTGCTCTGCTCGTTCACCGCACCTGCGGTTTTGCTCTGCTCTGCTTGTTCACCGCATCTGCGGGTTTGGCTTTGCTCTGCTTGTACACCGCACCTGCAGTTTTGCTCTGCTCTGCTTGTTCACCGCATCTGCGGGTTTTGCTCTGCTCTGCTTGTCTACCGCATCTGCGGGTTTTGCTCCGCTCTGCTTGTCTACCGCACCTGCGGCTCCGTTCCTGTATCCCAGTCTGTACTGGTCCCTATCTTGCCTACGTTCCTACCTGCCAGTACCCATCTGTCTGCACGCCAGCCATGCCTGCCAGTGCCCACCTGTCTGCATACCAGCTGTGCCTGTCAATATCCACCTGTCTGCATACCAGCCGTGCCTGCCAGTACCCACCTGTCAATATGCTAGTCTAACCTGCCTGTTCCTGCATTCCCCGGTGTGGGTCAACAGCTGTGACCGGGGTCTGACCTGGAGTAGCACCTGGTCCCTCTGCTCGGTTCCTCCCTGGTTCACGGAGTCGACTGAGCCGCCGTGCGACCTTGGTCGGACCGGGTTGATACTTAGTTACTCCCCTCCAGCTACTCCTCGGTTCATGGTACAGTGGGATCACGCTCACGCCAGTCTGCACGGGCGTGTGCGTAACAGTTTGCTCAGGCCATGGTTCCCGTTGAGCCCCACGGCCCTTCTCTCTCAGAGACATTTGAATCCTTGTCTGGCGAATACGTGCACCAAGGAAAAAATTTTTTCGCAAGCTGAGGTCCAGGCGATTTACGCACCAGCCGAAATGGATCTATCAGCACTCGTTCCTGCGGATCCACCACGGTACTATGGGGATCCAAAACGAAGCCGTGCATTTGTGGAGCAATGCATGCTGCATTTCAAATTCTATGCTCACTATTTTCCTACTGATCGGGTTAAAGTAGCATTCATGATGTCCTACCTAGCGGGTGATGCCTTGAAATGGATCACCCCCCTATGGGAAGCATGGGATCCTATCGTGCTATGATAAATGTTGTAATGGTCGCATTGCGGCTGTGGGAAAAGGGGAATTACCTGTACCTATTCAGGATTTTTGGAAGGTTTTTTCAGAGGAGGAGTCACAAGTTTTACCTCCTCATAGGGACTATGATTGTACCATTGAGTTTGTTCCGGGTGCTACTCTTCCCGAGAGTCGCTTATTTAATCTGACTATCCCTGAAAGAAAGGCTTTGGAGGAATACATACAGACAAGCTTGGCCGCCGGTCACATTAGACCTTCTAAGTCGCCTGTGGCAGTTGGATTTTTCTTTGTTAAATAAAAGGACGGCGGTTTACGTCCATGTCTGGACTTTCGTGAAATTAATAAGATTACCGTATGCAATTCCTAACCATTGCCCTTAATTCCTGACTTGTTTAACCAGTTAGTGGGGGCCAAGTGGTTCTCTAAGATTGATCTCCGGGGGGCATACAATTTGTTGCGCATGAAGGAGGGTGATGAATGGAAGACTGCTTTTAACACTCCGGTAGGTCATTTTGAGAATCTGGTGATGCCTTTTGGTCTTACCAATCCACCTGCATTTTTTCAGAACCTTATTAATGACATCCTGAGACCTTTGATTGGTAAGAATGTGGTGGTGTATTTGGATGACATTTTAATCTATTCACCAGATCTGGAGTCCCATTGGCGGAGCGTACGTGAAGTTTTGCAGTTATTGAGTGATAATTCACTCTTTGCTAAGCTGGAGAAATGTGAGTTCGCTGTGCAGAGAATTAGTTTTTTGGGTTACATTGTCTCCAGCGAGGGCTTTGAGATGGACCCCGTGAAGGTTCAGGCTGTGCAGGAATGGCCTAGGCCTATTGGTTTGAAATCTATACAGAGATTTTTGGGTTTCGCCAATTATTACAGGAAATTCATTAAGAATTTTTCTTTAATTGTTAAACCTCTGACCGATCTCCCAGGAAAGGTGTGAATACGGTCCAGTGGACTACTGAAGCCATTGAAGCGTTTAAGTATCTCAGAGAGAGGTTCAGTTCTGCCCCTATCCTTATGCAGCCTGATGAGACCAAGCCTTTTTTAGTCGAGGTCGATGCTTCATCGGTGGGGGTCGGAGCAGTTTTGTCTCAGGAGAACAAGGGTGGAGTACATCCTTGTGCCTTCTTTTCGAAAAAATTTTCGGAAACCGAACTGAATTATGATGGTGGAAATCGGGAGTTGCTGGCTATTAAACTTGCGTTTGAACACTGGCGTCATTTCTTGGAAGGCGCAAGATTTCCTATTCAGGTTTTCACAGATCATAAGAATTTGATCTATCTGGATGCTGCCAAGCGCTTGAATGCCCGTCAGGCTAGGTGGGCACTTTCTTTTTCTCGGTTTCATTTTTTCTGTTACCTATATCCCTGGTACTAAGAATGTTAAAGCCGATGCTTTATCTCGCAGCTTCTCTCCTACGGTCGATGCCGAGGAGGAGGAGAGCATTTTACAGAAAGGAGTTGTGGTGGCTGCATTGGACTCCGTTTTGGAGAATAGGATTCTGAATGCTCAAGATGATGCTCCATCTAACACTCCCCATGGGAGGTTGTTTGTGCCTAGAGCCTTTAGGAGAGATTTGTTTGTGGAGTGTCATGAGTCTCGGTTGGCAGGTCATCCAGGAATTTCGGAGACTAAGAGACTTATCAGTCGCAGTTTTTGGTGGCCTGGATGGCAGAAGGAAGTCATCGAGTGGGTGCGTCAGTGTACGGTGTGTGCTAGGTCAAAGGCTTCACATACTCCTGCTGCGGGGTTGCTTTGCCCTCTGGAGGTTCCTAGTGCGCCTTGGATGCATCTCACAATGGATTTTATTACTGATCTTCCTGTGTCCGAGGGTTTTACTGTCATCTGGGTGGTCGTGGACCGTCTTAGTAAGATGTGTCATTTGGTTCCATTCGTTAAGTTGCCCTGCGCCAAGACACTCGCTAAGGCGTTTGTTAAGGAGATTGTCAGACTCCATGGCGTTCCCACGGATATTGTTTCTGATAGAGGACCTCAGTTCGTGGCTCGCTTTTGGCGTGCTTTTTGTGACAGGTTGGGAGTCCATTTGTCATTTTCGTCTGGTTATCATCCTGAGTCTAATGGACAGACTGAAAGAAAGAACCAGGATGTTGAACAGTTTTTGCGTTGTTTTGTGGCGGACAATCAAGAGGGGTGGTCTGAGTTTCTGCCTCTCGCAGAATTTGCTCTTAACAATCATACATCCTCCTCTGCTGGGTGTTCTCCTTTTTTTTGTTGCACTGGGAGACATCCGTCGTTTGGTTCGTTCTCCAAATTGGGGGTCGGCGGTGCCGGAGGAGGAGAATTTTTCCGGTGATTTGGAGAGAGTTTGGACTAATGTACGTTGCAACCTTCAAGAGGCTAACAAGAAGTCCAAGAAGTATTTTGACAGGAAACGTAAGGAGGTTCTGTTTACTGTGGGTGACATGGTTTGGTTGTCCTCAAAGAACGTGCGGTTGAGGATTCCCTCTAAAAAACTGGGTCCTAAGTTTGTGGGTCCATTTAAAGTGCTTCAGGTGATTAACCCGTCTGCTGTTAGGTTGGATGTCCCTACTTCCTGGAAGATTAATCCGGTGTTTCATGTTTCCTTGTTGAAAAAGGCTGATGTATCTGATAGGGACGCCACTGTCACAGTTCCTCCTGTGGTGGAAGACGACGAATATGAAATTTCCCGTATCTTGAATTCTAGATGGCATAGAGGGAGATTACAGTATCTTGTCTCCTGGAAGGGGTTCGGTCCCGAAGACAACTCCTGGGTAAGGACGGATGATGTCTCTGCTCCTAGGTTTGTTAAAGCTTTCCACAAGAGGTTTCCGGATAGGGCTGGGCCTAGAGGATCCAGAGGATCCTCATAAAAGAGGGGGTACTGTTAGAACCCTCCTTTTCGTTTTTTCCATCTTTTGTTTTGCGGTCACGTGACCATCTGCCTTTATATTCCAGCTCCGCCCTTTTGGCGGAGCTGGACTTCAGTGTTTGACTGTTTCTCTAGCCTGGTGCTTCGGTGCCTTTCTCTGTCAGTTCGTTTGGTCCTTCTGGGACCTCTAGTACCTTTTTGTTTGTTTGTCTTTTTGTGTTCTGCAACAACTTCTCTGTTTAGGAGGTGTCCCATTTTTTGTTCCAGTCCTTAGATCTTTTAGGGACCCCTCCCCTAATGCTATAGGTCTTCGTTCAGACTAGCCGAGGACTAAGGCGGGTCTGTTCGCTAGGGATTCAGCTTAGTTTTACTGTAGGGACAGTTTTCCCTTATCTTTCCTTAGTACTTGTTGCAGATCATAACACCTATTCCACTAATCCCTGAGTTGTTTGAACGTTTAAGGGGTGCCAGGATCTTCACCAAATTAGATTTAAGAGGCACCTACAATCTAAACCGCATACGCCAGGGAGACGAGTGGAAGACTGCCTTTGTCAGGGAAATATTAATTCAGGAAAATGTTCGTCCATATTTGCCTGACATAGATGTTCACCCCCCTCCCTTATTCCCCTTCTGCTCAGCACAAAAGCCCCAATTAGCACAGTCATGAGGGAGGCCTTACACAAACAATGCCAGCCAAGAACTGTACAAGCTAACTAAAATGCAAATGTATTTCCTTTGAACACAGACCTGAGATAGATTGACACCTTCTCCCAGGCCAGTGTTTGGAGGAAATGGTTTGTTAAGTTCAAAGGCACTCACAAACAATTCCCGACCACCAGCCATAGCCAGGCTGACTCCGAAATTAAATATGAAATATTGTGAGTTCCATACGTCCGACAGTAACGGGACCTATATGTTTAGTGACTAAATCAGCCCAGGAATGTATATGTAGTTTTCCAGAGCTGTAAGCAAAATCAAGGAGCTGTAGGGCAAAAACACCAGAATGGCAGACTGCAGCTATGCGATGTGTGGTCTCTAACTGAAGATAAAATCATAAGGGAAAAAATGGCGTCGTTTGTAATTCAACGAGCGATGAGTTATCGCAGAAGTTAGCATTTTTAATTAAAATGTACAGGTTGGAGACCGACCCACATGATGTCACCAGAGGGGGCGTGTGGCCATATCTCCCCTTAGGTATAAGAGAACCCATGGACAGTACAGAAGCACTCATTGCCAAGGGGGAATAAGAATTATAAGCAATGGGTCTTGTTCGATAACAGCATAATCCAACTGGGGAGACCCTCCTCCACCTATATTGAATCATCTCAGCGATCGTATAATGTAAGTTATCTTCTTTTATCCTGTTTGTTTTATGTAACTGCCTATGTATTTTAATGTCTCCTATATATTTTTCTTGAACACTGCCTCCCTTTTGGATTAAATATAAAATTTAATAGTCCTGTTTCTTTTGTTCTGTAATCGTTCCCTTCCCCGAAGCCATATACGCTACCAAAATGCAGGCGTCCAGCCAGGCCTGTATTATATTTCAAACTCGGCCGCTGGTGGCAGAGAATAATAATTGGGCTATCGTGAAGCTGACAGTGATCGTATGGAGGGCGGTAAACGCGGATTCCAGGCTTTGGAATCCATAGGTGTGATGCCATACGCTCACTGGTCGCTTACCGATACCTATGCGGCGAGGAGTCTGGATCGCGTGCTCGCGACTCTGGGCGAAATACAGACAGCATGACAGCACTGTGAGATATTGCGTGATCTCCCCGGTGTCGTCTCTGTGTGTGTGGTGATTCCTGACAGCCTTCGACACCAGGGATGGGCATTATGAGTACAGAGTGATGCCCTTCGGTCTCAGTAATGCACCCGCAGTTTTTCAAGAGTTCATCAATGATATTTTCCTGGACCTACTCTATTCCTGCGTCATTATGTATCTAGACAATATTTTTGTCTTTTTTTCGGATGTGGCTTACCACAGATGAGCGGTTAGGGAGAACCGACTCTACGTCAAGTATGAGAAATGTGTGTTTGAACAGTCCGCACTTACCTTCTTGGGTTACGTTATCTTGGATACCAGATTCAGGATGGACCGAGAGAAAGTCTCTTCCATCCTTAAATGGCCACTGCCCGTTGGAGTCAAAGCAATTCAGAGATTCCTTGGTTTCGCTTATTATTATCGACAATTCATTCTTCACTTCTCCTCGCTTACCACTCCCATCTCTGCAATGACCCGAAAAGGAACCGATCCAAAGATCTGGTCCCCTGAAGCTGAGGAGGCCTTCCACTCTCTGAAATGCTTCTTCTCTTCTGCTCCCGTTCTGCATCATCTGAACTTGAACAAGCAGTTCTTCTTAGAGGTGGACGCATCCTCGTTACGGTTCTGGGGCTGTGCTCACTCAAAAGTCTTCCTTGGTCCGTCGAGTGTCATGTGGTTTCTTCTCAAAGGCTTTCTCTGTTCCAGAGCATAATTACTCCATCGGTGACAAGGAGTTACTCGCCATTAAGATGGCTTCGGAGAAGTGGCGGTATCGGCTTGAAGGTGCAGTCTATCCGGTGGTCATCTACACGGATCATAAGAACCTGGCATACCTCCAGTCTACTCAAAGACTTAAACCATGCCAGACCAGGTGGTCTTTGTTTTTTTCCCGCTTTAATTTTTTATTACATTTCAGGTCCGGTGTCAAGAATTTCAGAGCCGATGCCCTCTCTTGCTCTTTTCTGTCCCAGGATCAGGAGGCGGATCCTCAACTAGTCATTGAATCGTCCAAGATGGTTACTGTCGCTCAAGTCAGCTTGTCGCAAATTCCCCCAGGAAAGACCATTGTGGTCGAATCCGAGAGGGAAAGAGTTTTGTCTTGGGGCCACTCATCCAAGGTGGCTGGTCACGCGGAACAAAGGAAGATGCTACAATTGATTTCTCGCCACTACTGGTGGCCATCCATGAGGAGGGAGATCTATACCTTCGTGGCGGCTTGTCTGATTTGTGCCCGCAACAAAGTCCCCAGACGACTTCCTACCGGTTCTCTCCTGCCGTTACCCGTGCGGTCGGTCCCTTGGCAGCATATAGCAATGGACTTCATCACAGATTTGCCAATATCCGAGGGTTGTACCATCATCTGGGTAGTCGTAGATCGCTTCTCCAAAATGGCATTTTACCCCGTTCTCTGCTCTTCTATCTGCTCCTAAACTGGCTGACAGCTTCATCAAACATAATTTCCGTCTACACGGATTTACTTGTCACATTGTGTCCAATCGAGGTTCGCAATTCACCTCCAAATTCTGGCGAGCCCTCTGTAAGCATCTGCATATCGTCTTGGGCTTCTCCCCGGCCTGTCACCCACAGTCCAATGGGCAAGTAGAACGCGTCAACCAGATCCTGGGCACCAACCAGCGACACTTCATCAATGCCCACCACAATGATTGGGTGAAGTTACTTCCCTGAGCCGAGTTCTCGTATAACAATCACGATGGTGAAGCCTTCGGGGAAGTCTCCTTTCTACATTGTTTTCGGTCGGCAACCCGAGATTCCCCTCCCAGTGATGGTTCCTTCTGATGTTCCTGCGGCTGATGTCCTCTCCAAGGATTTTGTAAAGTTGTGGGAAGACACCAAAGCTAGTCTAGAAGCATCCTCCACCCGCATGAAGAGACATGCGAACAAAAAGCATCTGGATTCTCCATGCTTCCGCGCTGGCGACAAGGTATGGATCTCGGCCAGGTACGTGCAGCTGAAGCTTCCCTCTTACAAGTTGGGTCCTCGTTTTATCGGTCCTTTCGAAGTGTTGAAGCAGGTCATTGAGGTTTCCTATAAACTGAAGTTGCCTCCTTTGTTACGGATTCCGAATACCTTCCACATATCTCTGCTGAAGTCAGTCATCCTGAGTTCCTTCTTCAAGGATCCTGCTACCGCGCCCGCACCTGTCACCTCGGATGATGTTTTTGAAGTGAAGAACATCTTGGCCATTAAGAGGGTGAGAGTCAAGACTTTCTTCCTTATTGACTGGAGAGGATTCGGTCCCGAAGAGACGTCCTGGGAACCTAAGGAGAACATTCACGCTCCGATTCTCCTCCGGAATTTCCTCAATGGCCTGAAGAGGAGGGGGCGTAAAGGAAGCGGTACTGTTAGTACCACACCGGATCCCCGCCCTGACAGGCAGGGACTCCGTTGTGTCAGCACACTCACTCACGCTGCGGCCAGTGCTTTCCGCTCCCGTGCTCTGCCTGCTTCCAGCAAGGCTTCTGGCTGTGTCCTTAGGGCACATGCACTCCCCTGCCCTCTTAAAGGGCCAGCGCGCACTTGCTATTATGTGCCCAGCCAATGGCTGTGGGACATTTCATATATATTGCTTCCTCTTGTTGGGGAGGTGCCTTAGCAACCTTCCTGTTCTGAAGTCTACGTTGTAAAGGTTGTGTGTTAGTCCCCGCTACTACACCTGCTGCACTCAGGTGCAATCCCAGCCTGCTGCACTCCAGTGCAATCCCAGCTTGCTGCACTCCAGTGCAATCCCAGCCTGCTGCACTCAGGTGCAAACCCAGCCTGCTTAACTCCGGTGCAATCCCAGCCTGCTGCACTCTGGTGCAATCCCAGCCTGCTGCACTCCGATGCAATCCCAGCCTGCTGCACTCTGATGCAAACCCAGCCTTCTGCACACCGGTGCAATCCCAGCCTGCTGCACTCAGGTGCAATCCCAGCCTGCTGCACTCCGGTGCAAACCTAGCCTGCTGCACTCTGGTGCAAACCCAGCCTGCTGCACTCAGATGCAAACCCAGCCTGCTGCACTCAGATGCAAACCCAGCCTTTTGCACTCCGGTGCGAACTCAGCCTGACACACTCTGGTGCTATCCTGCTTGCCACCAATGGGTCCATCCTGCCTGTCTTACTGGGTCCAGCTGCTGCGTGCCCGTTGGTCTGTCCTGGAGTGGCACCTGGCGTTCATCGGGAGCCAAGTCTAACCTCACCATCAGAGGCTGTAGTGAACAGTCCGGTGCTCGCTTAGTCGCGCCCCTCCAGGCTCTCCGCGGTCCGTGGCACAGTGCTTCCACAAACCACGTTCTTGACACAACTCCACGGGCTCAGACCCCAGAGTCTCGTCACTTCTTTTTGGAAGGACACCCTTATCCAGCAGACCTGACACTCTGGAGGGACAAAGTCGTCCCAACATCACAGTTTGTCCCTCGTCAGAATCTCTCAGATCTTTGTTCTTCATTTATCTAGTTTCTAAAAAACATCAAATTTAGTGATGTACTGACTGTATTCATTTATTTTACTCACTTCTATAGCCCCATTAATTCCACAGCGCTTAATAGACATTATTGTCTCTGTCCCCATTGGGGCTCACAATCTGCATTCCCTATCAGTCTTTGGAGTATGGGAGGAAACCCACGCAAACATTGGGAGAACATACAAACTCCTTGCAAATGTTGTCCTCGGTGAGATTTGAACCTAGGACGCCAGCGTATAACAGAGATGTCAGGGTTTGTTACAATGTATCAGCCGCAGTGATCTCTCTCCTGTCCTGTTTGTTACAATGTATCAGCTGCAGTGATCTCTCTCCTGTCCTGTTTGTTACAATGTATCAGCTGCAGTGATCTCTCTCCTGTCCTGTTTGTTACAATGTATCAGTCGCAGTGATCTCTCTCCTGTCCTGTTTGTTACAGTGTATCAGCCGCAGTGATCTCTCTCCTGTCCTGTTTGTTACAATGTATCAGTCGCAGTGATCTCTCTCCTGTCCTGTTTGTTACAATGTATCAGCTGCAGTGTTCTCTCTCCTGTCCTGTTTGTTACAATGTATCAGCTGCAGTGATCTCTTTCCTGTCCTGTTTGTTACAATGTATCAGCCGCAGTGATCTCTCTCCTGTCCTGTTTGTTACAATGTATCAGCCTCAGTGATCTCTCTCCTGTCCTGTTTGTTACAATGTATCAGCCTCAGTGATCTCTCTCCTGTCCTGTTTGTTACAATGTATCAGCCTCAGTGATCTCTCTCCTGTCCTGTTTGTTACAATGTATCAGCCTTAGTGATCTCTCTCCTGTCCTGTTTGTTACAATGTATCAGCCTCAGTGATCTCTCTCCTGTCCTGTTTGTTACAGTGTATCAGCCGCAGTGATCTCTTTCCTGTCCTGTTTGTTACAATGTATCAGCTGCAGTGTTCTCTCTCCTGTCCTGTTTGTTACAATGTATCAGCTGCAGTGATCTCTTTCCTGTCCTGTTTGTTACAATGTATCAGCCGCAGTGATCTCTCTCCTGTCCTGTTTGTTACAATGTATCAGCCTCAGTGATCTCTCTCCTGTCCTGTTTGTTACAATGTATCAGCCTCAGTGATCTCTCTCCTGTCCTGTTTGTTACAATGTATCAGCCTTAGTGATCTCTCTCCTGTCCTGTTTGTTACAATGTATCAGCCTCAGTGATCTCTCTCCTGTCCTGTTTGTTACAATGTATCAGCCTCAGTGATCTCTCTCCTGTCCTGTTTGTTACAATGTATCAGCTGCAGTGATCTCTCTCCTGTCCTGTTTGTTACAATGTATCAGCTGCAGTGTTCTCTCTCCTGTCCTGTTTGTTACAATGTATCAGCTGCAGTGATCTCTCTCCTGTCCTGTTTGTTACAATGTATCAGCTGCAGTGATCTCTCTCCTGTCCTGTTTGTTGCAATGTATCAGCTGCAGTGATCTCTCTCCTGTCCTGTTTGTTACAATGTATCAGTCGCAGTGATCTCTCTCCTGTCCTGTTTGTTGCAATGTATCAGCCTCAGTGATCTCTCTCCTGTCCTGTTTGTTACAATGTATCAGCCGCAGTGATCTCTCTCCTGTCCTGTTTGTTACAATGTATCAGTCGCAGTGATCTCTCTCCTGTCCTGTTTGTTGCAATGTATCAGCCTCAGTCATCTCTCTCCTCTCCTGTTTGTTACAATGTATCAGTCACAGTGATCTCTCTCTCCTCTCCTGTTTGTTACAGTGTATCAGCTGCAGTGATCTCTCTCCTGTCCTGTTTGTTACAATGTATCAGTCGCAGTGATCTCTCTCCTGTCCTGTTTGTTACAGTGTATCAGCCGCAGTGATCTCTCTCCTGTCCTGTTTGTTACAATGTATCAGCCGCAGTGATCTCTCTCCTGTCCTGTTTGTTACAATGTATCAGCTGCAGTGATCTCTCTCCTGTCCTGTTTGTTACAATGTATCAGCTGCAGTGATCTCTCTCCTGTCCTGTTTGTTACAATGTATCAGCTGCAGTGATCTCTCTCCTGTCCTGTTTGTTACAATGTATCAGTCGCAGTGATCTCTCTCCTGTCCTGTTTGTTACAATGTATCAGCTGCAGTGTTCTCTCTCCTGTCCTGTTTGTTACAATGTATCAGTCGCAGTGATCTCTCTCCTGTCCTGTTTGTTACAATGTATCAGCTGCAGTGATCTCTCTCCTGTCCTGTTTGTTACAATGTATCAGCTGCAGTGATCTCTTTCCTGTCCTGTTTGTTACAATGTATCAGCCTCAGTGATCTCTCTCCTGTCCTGTTTGTTACAATGTATCAGCCTCAGTGATCTCTCTCCTGTCCTGTTTGTTACAATGTATCAGCCTCAGTGATCTCTCTCCTGTCCTGTTTGTTACAATGTATCAGCCTCAGTGATCTCTCTCCTGTCCTGTTTGTTACAATGTATCAGCCTCAGTGATCTCTCTCCTGTCCTGTTTGTTACAATGTATCAGCCGCAGTGATCTCTCTCCTGTCCTGTTTGTTACAATGTATCAGCCTCAGTGATCTCTCTCCTGTCCTGTTTGTTACAATGTATCAGCCTCAGTGATCTCTCTCCTGTCCTGTTTGTTACAATGTATCAGCCTCAGTGATCTCTCTCCTGTCCTGTTTGTTACAATGTATCAGCCTCAGTGATCTCTCTCCTGTCCTGTTTGTTACAATGTATCAGCCTCAGTGATCTCTCTCCTGTCCTGTTTGTTACAATGTATCAGCCGCAGTGATCTCTCTCCTGTCCTGTTTGTTACAATGTATCAGCCTCAGTGATCTCTCTCCTGTCCTGTTTGTTACAATGTATCAGCTGCAGTGATCTCTCTCCTGTCCTGTTTGTTACAATGTATCAGCTGCAGTGTTCTCTCTCCTGTCCTGTTTGTTACAATGTATCAGCTGCAGTGATCTCTCTCCTGTCCTGTTTGTTACAATGTATCAGCTGCAGTGATCTCTCTCCTGTCCTGTTTGTTGCAATGTATCAGCTGCAGTGATCTCTCTCCTGTCCTGTTTGTTACAATGTATCAGCCTCAGTGATCTCTCTCCTGTCCTGTTTTTTACAATGTATCAGCTGCAGTGATCTCTCTCCTGTCCTGTTTGTTGCAATGTATCAGCTGCAGTGATCTCTCTCCTGTCCTGTTTGTTGCAATGTATCAGCTGCAGTGATCTCTCTCCTGTCCTGTTTGTTACAATGTATCAGCTGCAGTGATCTCTCTCCTGTCCTGTTTGTTACAATGTATCAGCTGCAGTGATCTCTCTCCTGTCCTGTTTGTTGCAATGTATCAGCTGCAGTGTTCTCTCTCCTGTCCTGTTTGTTACAATGTATCAGCCGCAGTGATCTCTCTCCTGTCCTGTTTGTTGCAATGTATCAGCCTCAGTGATCTCTCTCCTGTCCTGTTTGTTGCAATGTATCAGCCTCAGTGATCTCTCTCCTCTCCTGTTTGTTACAATGTATCAGCCTCAGTGATCTCTCTCCTGTCCTGTTTGTTACAATGTATCAGCCTCAGTGATCTCTCTCCTGTCCTGTTTGTTACAATGTATCAGCCTTAGTGATCTCTCTCCTGTCCTGTTTGTTACAATGTATCAGCCTCAGTGATCTCTCTCCTGTCCTGTTTGTTACAATGTATCAGCCTCAGTGATCTCTCTCCTGTCCTGTTTGTTACAATGTATCAGCTGCAGTGATCTCTCTCCTGTCCTGTTTGTTACAATGTATCAGCTGCAGTGTTCTCTCTCCTGTCCTGTTTGTTACAATGTATCAGCTGCAGTGATCTCTCTCCTGTCCTGTTTGTTACAATGTATCAGCTGCAGTGATCTCTCTCCTGTCCTGTTTGTTGCAATGTATCAGCTGCAGTGATCTCTCTCCTGTCCTGTTTGTTACAATGTATCAGCCTCAGTGATCTCTCTCCTGTCCTGTTTGTTACAATGTATCAGCCGCAGTGATCTCTCTCCTGTCCTGTTTGTTACAATGTATCAGTCGCAGTGATCTCTCTCCTGTCCTGTTTGTTGCAATGTATCAGCCTCAGTCATCTCTCTCCTCTCCTGTTTGTTACAATGTATCAGTCGCAGTGATCTCTCTCTCCTCTCCTGTTTGTTACAGTGTATCAGCTGCAGTGATCTCTCTCCTGTCCTGTTTGTTACAATGTATCAGTCGCAGTGATCTCTCTCCTGTCCTGTTTGTTACAGTGTATCAGCCGCAGTGATCTCTCTCCTGTCCTGTTTGTTACAATGTATCAGCCGCAGTGATCTCTCTCCTGTCCTGTTTGTTACAATGTATCAGCTGCAGTGATCTCTCTCCTGTCCTGTTTGTTACAATGTATCAGCTGCAGTGATCTCTCTCCTGTCCTGTTTGTTACAATGTATCAGCTGCAGTGATCTCTCTCCTGTCCTGTTTGTTACAATGTATCAGTCGCAGTGATCTCTCTCCTGTCCTGTTTGTTACAATGTATCAGCTGCAGTGTTCTCTCTCCTGTCCTGTTTGTTACAATGTATCAGTCGCAGTGATCTCTCTCCTGTCCTGTTTGTTACAATGTATCAGCTGCAGTGATCTCTCTCTTGTCCTGTTTGTTACAATGTATCAGCTGCAGTGATCTCTTTCCTGTCCTGTTTGTTACAATGTATCAGCTGCAGTGTTCTCTCTCCTGTCCTGTTTGTTACAATGTATCAGCTGCAGTGATCTCTTTCCTGTCCTGTTTGTTACAATGTATCAGCCGCAGTGATCTCTCTCCTGTCCTGTTTGTTACAATGTATCAGCCTCAGTGATCTCTCTCCTGTCCTGTTTGTTACAATGTATCAGCCGCAGTGATCTCTCTCCTGTCCTGTTTGTTACAATGTATCAGCCTCAGTGATCTCTCTCCTGTCCTGTTTGTTACAATGTATCAGCCTCAGTGATCTCTCTCCTGTCCTGTTTGTTACAATGTATCAGCCTCAGTGATCTCTCTCCTGTCCTGTTTGTTACAATGTATCAGCCTCAGTGATCTCTCTCCTGTCCTGTTTGTTACAATGTATCAGCCGCAGTGATCTCTCTCCTGTCCTGTTTGTTACAATGTATCAGCCTCAGTGATCTCTCTCCTGTCCTGTTTGTTACAATGTATCAGCTGCAGTGTTCTCTCTCCTGTCCTGTTTGTTACAATGTATCAGCTGCAGTGATCTCTCTCCTGTCCTGTTTGTTACAATGTATCAGCTGCAGTGTTCTCTCTCCTGTCCTGTTTGTTACAATGTATCAGCTGCAGTGATCTCTCTCCTGTCCTGTTTGTTACAATGTATCAGCTGCAGTGATCTCTCTCCTGTCCTGTTTGTTGCAATGTATCAGCTGCAGTGATCTCTCTCCTGTCCTGTTTGTTACAATGTATCAGCTGCAGTGATCTCTCTCCTGTCCTGTTTGTTGCAATGTATCAGCTGCAGTGTTCTCTCTCCTGTCCTGTTTGTTGCAATGTATCAGCTGCAGTGTTCTCTCTCCTGTCCTGTTTGTTACAATGTATCAGCTGCAGTGATCTCTCTCCTGTCCTGTTTGTTACAATGTATCAGCTGCAGTGATCTCTCTCCTGTCCTGTTTGTTGCAATGTATCAGCTGCAGTGTTCTCTCTCCTGTCCTGTTTGTTGCAATGTATCAGCTGCAGTGTTCTCTCTCCTGTCCTGTTTGTTACAATGTATCAGCCGCAGTGATCTCTCTCCTGTCCTGTTTGTTGCAATGTATCAGCCGCAGTGATCTCTCTCCTGTCCTGTTTGTTACAATGTATCAGCCGCAGTGATCTCTCTCCTGTCCTGTTTGTTGCAATATATCAGCTGCAGTGTTCTCTCTCCTGTCCTGTTTGTTACAATGTATCAGCCGCAGTGATCTCTCTCCTGTCCTGTTTGTTACAGTATATCAGCTGCAGTGATCTCTCTCCTGTCCTGTTTGTTACAATGTGTCAGCGGCAGTGATCTCTCTCCTGTCCTGTTTGTTACAATGTGTCAGCGGCAGTGATCTCTCTCCTGTCCTGTTTTTTACAATGTATCAGCCGCAGTGATCTCTCTCCTGTCCTGTTTGTTACAATGTATTAGCCGCAGTGATCTCTCTCCTGTCCTGTTTGTTACAGTATATCAGCCGCAGTGATCTCTCTCCTGTCCTGTTTGTTACAATGTGTCAGCGGCAGTGATCTCTCTCCTGTCCTGTTTGTTACAATGTGTCAGCGGCAGTGATCTCTCTCCTGTCCTGTTTTTTACAATGTATCAGCCGCAGTGATCTCTCTCCTGTCCTGTTTGTTACAATGTATCAGCCGCAGTGATCTCTCTCCTGTCCTGTTTGTTACAATGTGTCAGCGGCAGTGATCTCTCTCCTGTCCTATTTGTTACAATGTATCAGCCGCAGTGATCTCTCTCCTGTCCTGTTTGTTACAGTGTATCAGCCGCAGTGATCTCTCTCCTGTCCTGTTTGTTACAATGTATCAGCTGCAGTGATCTCTCTCCTGTCCTGTTTGTTGCAATGTATCAGCTGCAGTGATCTCTCTCCTGTCCTGTTTGTTGCAATCTATCAGTCGCAGTGATCTCTCTCCTGTCCTATTTGTTACAATGTATCAGCCACAGTGATCTCTCTCATGTCCTGTTTGTTGCAATGTATCAGCTGCAGTGTTCTCCCTCCTGTCCTGTTTGTTACAATGTATCAGCCGCAGTGATCTCTCTCCTGTCCTGTTTGTTACAATGTATCAGCTGCAGTGATCTCTCTCCTGTCCTGTTTGTTACAATGTATCAGCCTCAGTGATCTCTCTCCTGTCCTGTTTGTTACAATGTATCAGCCGCAGTGATCTCTCCTGTCCTGTTTGTTACAATGTATCAGCTGCAGTGATCTCTCCTGTCCTGTTTGTTACAGTGTATCAGCTGCAGTGATCTCTCTCCTGTCCTGTTTGTTGCAATGTATCAGCCGCAGTGATCTCTCTCCTGTCCTGTTTGTTGCAATGTATCAGCTGCAGTGATCTCTCTCCTGTCCTGTTTGTTGCAATGTATCAGCCGCAGTGATCTCTCTCCTGTCCTATTTGTTACAATGTATCAGCCACAGTGATCTCTCTCCTGTCCTGTTTGTTGCAATGTATCAGCCGCAGTGATCTCTCTCCTGTCCTATTTGTTACAATGTATCAGCCACAGTGATCTCTCTCCTGTCCTGTTTGTTGCAATGTATCAGCTGCAGTGTTCTCCCTCCTGTCCTGTTTGTTACAATGTATCAGCCGCAGTGATCTCTCTCCTGTCCTGTTTGTTACAATGTATCAGCTGCAGTGATCTCTCTCCTGTCCTGTTTGTTACAATGTATCAGCCTCAGTGATCTCTCTCCTGTCCTGTTTGTTACAGTGTATCAGCCGCAGTGATCTCTCTCCTGTCCTGTCTGTTACAATGTATCAGCCTCAGTGATCTCTCTCCTGTCCTGTTTGTTACAATGTATCAGCTGCAGTGATCTCTCCTGTCCTGTTTGTTACAGTGTATCAGCTGCAGTGATCTCTCTCCTGTCCTGTTTGTTGCAATGTATCAGCCGCAGTGATCTCTCTCCTGTCCTATTTGTTACAATGTATCAGCCACAGTGATCTCTCTCCTGTCCTGTTTGTTGCAATGTATCAGCTGCAGTGTTCTCCCTCCTGTCCTGTTTGTTACAATGTATCAGCCGCAGTGATCTCTGTCCTGTCCTGTTTGTTACAATGTATCAGCTGCAGTGATCTCTCTCCTGTCCTGTTTGTTACAATGTATCAGCCTCAGTGATCTCTCTCCTGTCCTGTTTGTTACAGTGTATCAGCCGCAGTGATCTCTCTCCTGTCCTGTTTGTTACAATGTATCAGCTGCAGTGATCTCTCCTGTCCTGTTTGTTACAGTGTATCAGCTGCAGTGATCTCTCTCCTGTCCTGTTTGTTGCAATGTATCAGCCGCAGTGATCTCTCTCCTGTCCTGTTTGTTGCAATGTATCAGCTGCAGTGTTCTCCCTCCTGTCCTGTTTGTTACAATGTATCAGCCGCAGTGATCTCTCTCCTGTCCTGTTTGTTACAGTGTATCAGCTGCAGTGTTCTCCCTCCTGTCCTGTTTGTTACAATGTATCAGCCGCAGTGATCTCTCTCCTGTCCTGTTTGTTACAATGTATCAGCTGCAGTGATCTCTCTCCTGTCCTGTTTGTTACAATGTATCAGCCGCAGTGATCTCTCTCCTGTCCTGTTTGTTACAATGTATCAGCTGCAGTGATCTCTCTCCTGTCCTGTTTGTTACAATGTATCAGCTGCAGTGATCTCTCTCCTGTCCTGTTTGTTACAATGTATCAGCCGCAGTGATCTCTCTCCTGTCCTGTTTGTTACAATGTATCAGCTGCAGTGATCTCTCTCCTGTCCTGTTTGTTACAATGTATCAGCCTCAGTGATCTCTCTCCTGTCCTGTTTGTTACAGTGTATCAGCCGCAGTGATCTCTCTCCTGTCCTGTCTGTTACAATGTATCAGCCTCAGTGATCTCTCTCCTGTCCTGTCTGTTGCAATGTATCAGCTGCAGTGATCTCTCTCCTGTCCTGTTTGTTACAATGTATCAGCCGCAGTGATCTCTCTCCTGTCCTGTTTGTTACAGTGTATCAGTGTAGGCCGAGTTCGCATATACTCTGTGAGTTTTCTTTTTCTTACTTCACCAGCACAAGTTGCAGCACATTTCTCCCCGGCTTCAGTAAGTGAAAGTCTCGCTGTCACCCCGGCGTCAGCGCTTCTGGAGACGTGTAAACCTCTCAGCTCCACTAATGACTGCTGGAAGTGGCAGAAGTGTCCGATCTCCCCATAGGACGCTGCGGCAATAAGCCATGGGGTCGGGATGTGATGCTGAGCTGCGTCCTAATGACTGGAGGTCGGCACGGCCTCTATCACATCAGACGTCAGCCTCTTCTCAGGAGCTTCATGACCAAAAACTCCAAAGTGTCTCTCATCCCTCACTCATCCGTGTGACGGCCTCTGTGTCCTCACAGCCGAGACCAAACATACCTACAAAGAATATACAAGGAATGGATAATTCTATGCACGACTGAAGGAGGCAGGGAGAAATACAAGATGTTCCATATTATTCTGCAGAGTGGAAGTCCGTGCCATAAAGATGTGATTTTCTGTTTTTCCCTTAACCTCATGGACGATTTGTGTCTCGAGGTCTTTGGTTACTGACACCAATCTCGGATCACATTGATAATTAGTTGTCAGGTGCCCAATTACAGGAAAACTTAAGAAAGGCGTTCCACGTTATTAAGCAGCTGAAGGTTTCCAGCAATATGGGAAAGAAAAAGGATCTATGCTGCTGAAAAGCGTCACATAGTGCAATGTCTCTGACAAGGTATGAACACATTAGATATGTCATGGAAACCTAAGCGTGGAGCTACTGTGAAGAGATTTGTGGCTAATACAAAGAACAGATGGATTTCTGCAGATAAAGGTATAATGAGGAAGGTTTCTGCAGATAAAGGTTTAATGAGGAAGGTTTCTGCAGATAAATGCATAATAATGAAGGTTCCTGCAGATAAAGGCATGATGAGGAAGATTTCTGCCAGACAAATACATCAGATTACGGGTACAGCTGGTAAAATCCCATTACAAAGCAGTAAACAGGTATGTAAAGCTGCTGGAACCTCTGGGGTTCGCGAACCTCGAGGTATTGAATCCTTCAGAGGCCGCGGTTGTAAACAGTGGTTACAAGTAGAAATGGCTGCAAATGCCCCAATATACACGAGGGCTCATTGTAAACCAGCCTTGATTACTGATGATGCCGTGCAATCCTGGATGGTCCAGATGATTGGAGTAGTGGATGGTTGTTGATGGCCACCATGTCCCAACAAGGCTGTGATGTCAGCAAGAAGGTGGCGGAGTCATGTTTTGGGCTGGAATCATGAGGAGAACTGGTCGGCCCTTTAGGATTCCTGAAGGAGTGAAAATGACCTCGGCAAAGTATATAGTTTCTGACCGACCACTTTCTTCTGTTAGGGTGAACAATTTGATATGTTCACTAGTTTCCGGCTCCTGGCCTAATGGATATGATCAAGTGCATGCAAGAAAGAATAACCTCAGACACACACAGTCGGATGTAAGCTCTCCTTGATCAGCTATGGCACAGCTCCAAGGGTCTTTATTCAACCCGAACATAGACTTATGTAAATAGGGGCTTGGTTAGCCCTAGAATGGGAGTAACCAGATGTATTCATTGGTTAGTCCATGGGCAGATCCATGAGGTCATCAGGGTGGGTTTGGTCCATGAGGTCATGAGGGGGCGTGATCCATGAGGTCATCAGGGGGGCGTGGTCCATGAGGTCATCAGGGGGCGTGATCCATGAGGTCATCAGGGGGTGTGATCTATGAGGTCGTCAGGGGGCGTGGTCCATGAGGTCATCAGGGGGCGTGGTCCATGAGGTCATCAGGGGGCGTGGTCCATGAGGTCATCAGGGGGCCTGATCCATGAGGTCATCAAGGGGCATGATAACTAACCTCTTGAGCTAGGAAGGTGGGCACTGATGTTTCTACTCCTTTCTCGATCATCTTCCTTACACAAGGAAGAACACAACAAACGATAATAGCTGCAATAATTAAGACGACAAGGATAACCACGTCTATCTGAGCTAGCCACCTCTGCCATCCATTCATCCACGAAAAGTATTGGTCCCAAGGATCTTCTACGCCTGAATTTCCTTTTTAATTCTTTTTGTAGAGAATTCAGCTTCAATATAAATGTGGGGGGTCGAAACTGCCTCTTGGTTCCGAAATGGTTTCCCTTTTTGTCCTGTGGAGATCTTCTGAAGTTAGGGCTTCCCTACCTTCTGCCGCTATGTAGAAGGGCATTATGGCTTTGGCTAGTGTACATTCTCCTATCCATCCTCCTTCTAAATGAGTTCTGATCTTCATGTCTCCGCATATCCAGAAAACATCAGAAATAGACTGGGTTTGGTTGATCAGGTCTCCTCTGGTTGCATTACTATATCTGCTGCAATATCCCTTTGTGAAATTACCCAAAAATGTGCTCCCTTCGGTACTGGTATAACAGGTGTATTTTCCCGGGTATATGGTAATGCCTTGACCCGGGTTAGGTGTTTCTGTGACTATGGGGTACTTCTTTTTCCATTTTTCGCAATTCATTCCGTCAAGGGATTTGTTGGTGAACAGACTCAGAAAACATTTTTCCACATCTGGGGGTAAGTCTAGAGGGACAGATCCCAAGTGGGGTCTCGCTCCTGCACAGACAAAGCAATTGGATTTATTATATTGATTGGCTGTATATTTCATCCACTTCAACCATAAGTTGGTCTCAGTGTACCCCCGTTTCAACGGAAAGAATATCTTCAAATGTGGGGTTTGCAACGGCTATCATTTTGTTAAATTTTTGGATACGGAACATTATGGAGTTTGCGTATTATTATCTTTCGTTGACATTTCTTTTATGTCCGCTAATTTGAACATACCCAACTGGGCACAACTGGCACACACACCATATACATATATACCCAGCAGATAGGTGCCCTTATCGCCAGGTTGAGGGTTCTCCAGGTTGAGGACTAAAGGATTACATTGGCCGATGGTATCACAAGGCTTAAGGACTTTTGTACGGGGAAAGTGTCATCCTAGTGAGTAGGGATTTACCCTGTGGATCTTGTTTATTTAAGGCAGTGTTTGGTCTATACCCCCAATCTTCACCAATGTTCCACCCGACCGCCCTCCATGAACTATAAGTTTGTCCCCATCCATCTCCCATAACACATATATATATATATTTGCCCTGATCTCAGCTGTGCCGGTTGACTCATTGCGGAGGGTGAGGAAACCCATTGAGTATTACACTGTACTACATCACAATAATCGAATTTGAAAGAAGCAACGTGTGCTGTGGTGTTATACCAGAACGTGATCACCCCCATGCTTGGGTGATTGCGACCTGTTGTCCTCCTACAAATGAGTATAGAATGGCACAACACACAAAGTAAAGGATATGCAACATTATGTAGGAGGTTCTGATGGAGGCACGAACTTCTTGCAGTGGGAGGCGTGTATCCACGTCGGTCTTCCTTCAAGTTTGACTGAAGTATGAGTGGTCAGGAGCACTTGGTAGGGACCCTCAAATCTCAACTCTAGGGATGTCTTTCTGGTGAACTTCTTTACCAGCACGTAGTCACCAGGTTGGAAAGTGTGAGAGTACCTTCACTGAAATCTGGATCTGGAATGGATGACAAAACTCGTGCGTGTGTTACTGACAATTCTTTAGTAAGGGCAATGACATAATTTACGAGAGTATCACTTCCTAAGGCTAGCTGTTGTGGAAAATATTGACCCAACCTTGGAGGCCCCCCCAAAAAGAATCTCATATGGTGTGAGTTTAGTGGGACCCCTCGGAGTGTTTCTGACTGAATATAAGGCAATGGGCAAAATGTCTGTCCAAGGAAGTTTGACCTCCTGACTGGCTTTCAGTATTTTGTTTTTCAAGGTGCCATTTAGCCTTTCTACTTTACCACTGCCCTGGGGGTGATACGGAGTATGTAAACCCAAATCGGCCCCTACCAATGTCCATAGTTCCTTAGTCAGTGCTGCAGTGAATGCGGGTCCTTGGTCACTCTCAATTACCTCTGGGATTCCATATCTGCACACTACCTCAGTCATCAGTCTCTTAACAGTCACTCTGGCAGTCATGTTGGTTACTGGATAGGCTTCAGGCCATCCCGAGAACATGTCAGTCACTACCAGTACATACTCGTACTTCCCTACTTTTGGCATTTGAATATGATCGATTTGAATTCTTTGAAAGGGATAGAGTGGTTTAGCCAAATGTCTCTGAGTAACTTTCTGAGGCGGTGCTGGATTGCACGTTGCACACACAAAGCAGGACTTGCAATATTTTTGGGTGACAGTAGAAATTCCAGGTGCCATATAAGTCTTCCAAATCAAGTCATTCATCTCATTCTTGCCTCTATGGGTCATACCGTGTGCCCATTCTGTCACCGAGGGGTACAGATTATGAGGTAGACAGATCTTTTTGTTCTTCCTCCAGACTCCATCTTCATCCTTTTTAGCTCCTGCTTCTTGACACGACTTCTTTTCATCATCCGGTGTCTTGATGTAAATGGATAAACTTCATAAGAGGGCTTTGAGGCCCTCCTTCAGTGTCTTGAGACACGTACACTGCTGCTTTCTCTTTCCTAAATGAATCCACAGCATAAGTTTTTGCTGTTTTGTCAGCAAAGAAGTTCCCCCTTTCTTCTAGAGAATCCAATCTCCCGTGAGCTTTGATCTTGATCACTGCAACTTCCGAAGGTAGATCGATCTAGAGCTGCCACAAGTTCTTGTATGGCAGCAGCATGCTTTACAGGTGTTCCACTGGACGTGAGGTATCCTCTGACTGCCCAGATAGTGCCGAAGTCATGAGCCACTCCGAAAGCATATCTTGAATCTGTGTAGATGTTGACCACTTTCTCCACCACTTCCTGACAGGCCAGTGTCAAAGACTTAATTTCCGCTTCTTGTGATGACATGTGTGGTGGTAGGTATCCGGCTGAGACGACCTGGTCATGTGTAACCACAGCATATTCTATATGGAATCTTCCAGTTTTATCTGCAAATCTGGAACCATTGGTGAAGAACGTCAGGTGTGCATGAGGGAGTGGGCCTTCAGACACGTTTCTCTTGGAGGCTGCTTCTTCCTACATCTGTTCGAGACAATCATGATCCTCTGAGTGTGAAAAGGCATCTTCACCGAGAGCATCATTATCATCATCGACATCCCCCCTGGAAAGAGGAAGTATCGTGGACGGGTTGAGGATGGTTCAGCGGACAAGAGTGACATTATCCGGAATCAAGAAGGAACATTGGAATCTTATATGACGCTGCAGCGACAGGTGTTTAGGTTGAGTTTGGTCAAGAATAGCTTTTATGTTGTGTGGAGCCATTAAGAGAACCGGATGTCCTAAGATGATATCAGAAGTTTTGTCCAGAAGCACATGTGCAGTATGAACTGCTCTGAGGCAAGTCGGGGAAGCTTGATACACCGAGTCCAGGTGGGCAGAGTAATAGCTGATGGGTCTTGTTCTTCCCCCATGTTTCTGTGCTAGGACTCCAGAAGCATGTCCTGCTACTTCACTTACAAACAAGTAAAAAGGTAGTTGATAATTTGGGATTCCAAGGGCTGGTGCAGACTGTATGGCCTGTTTAAGAGCGTAGAAGGCTTCCACTGATTTGGGACGTAGTGTAAAAGCTGACGTCATGAGGTCATCGTACAACGGTTGCATCAGCTTTGAGGCATCTGGAATCCATTGGCGACAATATGTGATAAGTCTTAAGAAAGCTTGTAATTGCTTAGGTCCTTTTGGTAGAGGAACGGTCTCAATAGCAATTTTCCTTTCACACGTTAGGTGTTTCAGGTTTGGAGAGAGACAATGGCCTAAAAACACAACTTTGGGCTGACACCACTGGATTTTGTTGAGGGACACCTTGCAGTTTTGTTGTGCAAGATGAAGGAGAAGACTGAGACTCGACTCTTCAGCTGTCGCCTGATCCGGACAACATAGTAGGAGATCATCCACATACTGAAGGACAACTTGATGGTTAGTCTCTCTCCATGGCCTTAAACACAAGAGGCAAGAGCCTGAGAGAAATGACTTGCTGAGTTCTGTGCGCCTTGTGGTAAGACCGTACAGGTGTATTGTGATCCTCTGTAAGTGAAGGCAAACAGGTACCAATCTTCTGGATGCAGTGGTACGCTGAAGAAAGCATTGGCCAGATCGATGACTGTGAAACGTTTTGCATCTGATGGTATTTCTGACAACAATGTATGTGGTTTGGGCACAATGGGACTTTCTAGTACGGTAGCCGCTGTGGCAAGACGACTCGCTCGGCTCTCCTGGAGGCAGACTCAGGACACACGTTCTCAGGTTTCCTTTCTGCTGGTTTATTATCAGCCATAAACTCATGCAGGTTTCATAGGAAAATCGAACAAGACCCCCCTGGGTTAAACGAAAAAAAAACAAAACAAAGTATAACTCAGGAGGTGTCGCATTGTATGTTAGAAAAGCGTATATCTGCACAGAGATTGAAGCTTCAGAGACTGGGAGTTCTGTGGAAACTGTTTGGGTAAGAATACAAGGAGAGAACAACGGAAAGGACACCATTGTAGGCATTTACTACAGGCCACCTGGGCAAGCTGAAGATATGGATGAACTCTTTATGTATCAAATGACCAAGTTCTCCAAAAAATATGACGTAGTGGTCATGGGAGATTTCAACTATCCAGACATTTGTTGGGAATCTCTCTCAAGTAAAACTAACAGGTCAAGCAAATTCTTATCCTCTCTTGCTGACAACTTTATCTTCCAAAAGGTAGGGGAGAAAACAAGGGGATCTGCTACTTTGGATCTAATCCTTATAAACAGGGAGGAAATGGTTGAGGAGGTAAAGGTGGCTGGGACCCTAGGAGGCAGCGATCATGCTATTATAGAATTTTGGATAACTAGAGGAGGAAGACATGTGAAGACTCAAACTTCAAGGTTAGATTTTAGAAAGGCAGATTTTAAGAGACTCAGAAAGAGAATAGGAGGGATCCAATGGCTGGATGTCCTTAAGGACAAACATGTCCAGGAAGGATGGGAAATTTTTAAAACTGAGATTCTCAAAGCACAATCGTTAACAATCCCGAAAAGTAGGAAGAATGGGAAGCATTTAAGGAAACCAGGATGGATGAACACAGAACTTAAACACATGCTAAAAAGAAAGAAAGAAATGTTTATTAAATGGAAAGAGGGAGGCATATCTAAAGAAGATTATAATGCAGTCTGCAGATCCTGTAGGGCACGTATCAGGTTAGCTAAAGCTGACAATGAATTAAGACTTGCAAGAGATGTCAAAAGCAACAAAAAAGGATTTTGGGGGTATGTCAAAAGTAAAAGAAAAGTCAAAGATGCTATAGGATTTTTACAGGATGAAAATGGAGAAATGGTAAGAGAGGATGTTGAGAAGGCCGAACTTTTTAATTCTTATTTTGCATCTGTTTTCTCTCAGAAAGAAAATGTATCATCAGCTGATCTTCACTGTCGTTTTAAAGGAATAGAAGAATCCAAGTTATCTGTAAACAGAAAGATTGTGAGGGAATATTTAGCTAACATAAATGAGTTCAAGTCTCCAGGTCCAGATGAATTACACCCCAGAGTACTGAAGGAGATCGTAGAAGAAATTTTAGAACCACTCTCCATAATCTTTGAAAATTCTTGGAGAACAGGAGAAGTCCCAGAAGACTGGAGAAGAGCAAATGTTGTTCCTATCTTCAAAAAGGGGAAGAAGGTGGACCCAGGGAACTATAGGCCGGTGAGTCTGACTTCTATACCAGGAAAGATCTTTGAACAAATTATTAAACAACATGTAGGTAAGTACATGGATAAGAATGAAGTGATTAACCAGAGTCAGCATGGGTTTGTAACTAACAAGTCATGTCAGACTAACTTAATTTCCTTCTATGACAGAATCACTGACTGGGTGGATCAGGGAAATGCTGTAGATATAGTATATCTTGACTTCAGCAAAGCATTTGACAAAGTATCTCACACCATCCTTATTGAAAAAATGACCAAGTATGCAATGGACCAGGCAACTGTTAGGTGGATTCATAACTGGCTTAGTGATCGGACTCAAAGGGTGGTTGTAAATGGCTTCACATCCAGCTGGATGAATGTCTCAAGTGGGGTACCACAGGGCTCCGTCCTGGGACCTGTATTGTTCAACATCTTTATTAATGATTTAGATGAAGGAATTGAGGGTAAACTGATTAAATTTGCTGATGACACAAAGCTAGGAGGGATAGCTAATACTAGAGAAGAGAGAGAGAGGATTCAAAAAGACCTAAATAAACTGGAGCAGTGGGCAGCAACCAACAGAATGGTTTTTAACAGGGAAAAATGCAAAGTACTACATCTGGGCAATAAAAATGAAAAAAGCATATACAGAATGGGAGGAATAGAGCTAAGCAACAGTACATGTGAAAAAGACTTAGGTATACTAATAGATCATAGACTGAACATGAGTCAACAGTGTGATGCAGCAGCAAAAAAGGCAAATACAATTCTGGGATGTATTAACAGAAGCATACAGTCTAGATCACGTGAAGTCATTATCGGACTTTACTCCTCTTTGGTCAGACCTCATCTGGAATACTGTGTACAGTTTTGGGCACCACATTTTAAAAAAGACATCGACAAACTGGAGCAAGTTCAGAGAAGAGCGACCAGAATGGTGACTGGTCTGCAAACCATGTCCTATGAGGAACGGTTGCAGGATTTGGGAATGTTTAGCTTGCAAAAAAGAAGACTGAGAGGAGACTTAATAGCTGTCTACAAATATGTCAAGGGCTGTCACATTGTAGAAGGATCATCTTTATTCTCATTTGCACAAGGAAAGACTAGAAGCAATGGGATGAAACTAAATGGGAGGAGACACAGATTAGATATTAGAAAAAACTTTTTGACAGTTAGGGTGATTAATGAGTGGAACAGGCTGCCACGAGAGGTGGTGAGTTCCCCTTCAATAGACGTCTTCAAACAGAGGCTGGACAGACATCTGTCTGAGATGATCTAGTGAATCCTGCTTTGAGCAGGGGGTTGGACCAGATGACCCAGGAGGTCCCTTCCAACTCTACATTCTATGATTCTATGATTCAGTCCATAGATGAGCGGGTTCCGCCCGCTCTCGGTAGCATAAACTGCACTGCTAAAGTCCATGTGAAAAGCTCTGCAGCTTCCACAATACTGTCTGGAGACTTCCCTCTCTAGACCACACTCCAGAGAAAAAAAAAGGGACTGAGCTTTTACACATTGCTCAGCCACACCCTGAGGGGAAGTAGGGGAATGGCGTCCCGCCCTCTTTGCCATTCCCATAAAACCGCACACCCTTTAACAGAGTAAGCCTACCAGCATATAACACGCTGGCAAGAAAATAAAGTAGGTCGTAGTTCACACAGGAGAGCATCCTGAGTGACACATACCTCCCCTCACATATAAAACCAGTGACACTGTCACATATTCCCCCCCTCTGCCCAAAGCCAGGGGTTTGGGCACCTTCTGACACCAGGCAGGGAATCCTAGAGAGGGCATCTGCATTCCCATGTAACTTCTCGGGCCTATGCTCCACATGAAGCCCTAGGAACCATCTAGTTACCCTGGCATTTTTACCCCTTTTCTCCCTCAACCATCTCAACGGGGCATGGTCTGATACTAATCTAAACTTCCGGCCTAGTAGGTAATATTTCAGTGTATCCACGGCCCATTTTATGGCTAAACACTCTTTCTCTACTATGGCGTAGTTCTTTTCGCAGGAGGACAGCTTTCGGCTTAGATAGAGAATGGGATGTTCTTCCCCATTTATCTCTTGGGAGAGTACAGCCCCTAGACCAACCTCTGAAGCGTCCGTCTGGACCACAAATTCTTTCTTGAAGTCTGGCGCGACCAGGACCGGCTGCTTGCACAATGTTAGCTTCAACTGTTGAAACGCGGTCTCCGTTTCTTCCGTCCATTTCACCATGGTTGATTTGGTGCCTTTTAGAAGATCTGTTAGTGGCGCGGCAATCATGGCGAAATTTGGGATAAACCGCCGGTAGTATCCTACCATTCCTAGGAATGCTCTCACCTGCTTCTTCGAGAGTGGTTGTGGCCAGGTTTGAATTGCCTCCACTTTCTTGATTTGCGGCTTTATTTCGCCTCTCCCAACAACATAGCCCAGGTACTTGGCCTCCTCCTTCCCGATGGCACACTTTCTTGGATTTATGGTAAATCCTGCCTTCCTTAGCGCGTCCAGAACGGCCTGTAGTTTAGGTAGGTGACTAGCCCAGTCTGGGCTAAAGACCACAATGTCGTCGAGGTAGGCTGCGGCATACTTCTTATGTGGGGCTAGGATCCCATCCTTAGCCCTCTGGAAAGTGTCTGGGGCCCCCTGTAGTCCGAACGGCATCCACGTGTATTGAAAACACCCATCAGGTGTTGAGAAAGCCGTCTTCTCCTTAGCCATCTGGGACATGGGGATCTGCCAGTAGCCCTTCATCAGGTCGAGAGTGGTGATGTACCTCGCCAGTCCAAGCCGCTCGATGAGTTCGTCGACGCGGGGCATCGGGTACGCGTCACACTTGGATACCTCATTCAGCCGGCGGTAGTCATTACAAAACCTCCACTCTCCATTGGGTTTCGGCACGAGGACGATTGGGCTCGACCACCCACTCTTTGACTCCTCTATTACTCCGAGATCTAACATCCTCTTCACCTCGGCCGAGATCACCTCCCGGCGTGCTTCCGGAATCCGATACGGCTTCAGATTCACTCGTACGTGCGGCTCTGTCAGCACATCATGCTCTACCACTTGAGTATGCCCCAGCAACTCTGAGAACAGCTCCCGATTCCGCTGTAGTAATTCTCGACACTGTTGCTTCTGGGCCGATGATAGAATCTCTGCAATAGTGACCTCCTCCACCTTGCCTTCTGGTGCGGCTCCCAGGCAAGGAGTTTCCACAGGTTCACGGTCCCGCCACGGCTTGAGCAAATTTACATGATATGTTTGATGCGGCTTTCTTCGGCCAGGCTGGTGGACTTTATAATTAACCTCGCTGACTTTCTCCACCACCTCGTATGGACCTTGCCACTTGGCGAGGAACTTTCTCTCGATGGTAGGGATCAGCACCAAAACACGGTCCCTGGGCTGGAACTGTCTTAGTCTCGCCGACCGGTTATAGACCCTCGTCTGGGCTTCCTGCGCCTGGAGGAGGTGTTCCTTCACGATGGGCATCACCTTTGACATTTTCTCCTGTAACTAGGCGACATGTTCGATGATACTCCGGTGTGGTGTGACATCAGCCTCCCAAGTTTCCTTGGCGATGTCTAGGAGACCTCTTGGATGCCGCCCATATAGGAGCTCAAATGGAGAAAAGCCAGTGGAGGCTTGAGGAACTTCTCTGACAGAGAAAAGCAGAAATGGGAGCAGGTAGTCCCAGTCTCGCCCATCCTTTTCAACGACCTTCTTGAGCATCGCCTTTAAGGTCTTGTTGAAGCGTTCCACTAGGCCGTCCGTCTATGTATGATAAACCGAGGTCCGAAGCTGAGTTATCTGAAGGACTCTGCAAAGCTCCTTCATCACCTTGCTCATGAAGGGGGTTCCTTGGTCTGTCAGAATCTCTTTTGGTAGACCTGTCCGAGCAAAAATATGGACCAGCTCTCGGGCTATACTTTTACTGGACATGTTCCTTAGGGGAACCGCTTCCAGATACCGAGTCGCATAGTCCATGATGACCAGGATATATTGGTGGCCCCGAGCTGATTTAACTAAGGGGCCCACGAGGTCCATGGCAATCCTCTCAAAGGCAACCTCTATCACAGGTAGTGGGACTAAGGGACTACGGAAGTGGGAGGAGGGAGCGGTTATTTGGCAGGTGGGGCAGGACCTACAATAGTTTTGAACTTCTCGATAACACCCTGGCCAATAAAACCTTCTCAATATCCTCTCCTGAGTTTTCTCGACCCCTAGGTGTCCCCCCAGAACATGTGAATGGGCCATATCTAGCACCCGCCGTCTGTATGGCCCCGGCACTAACAGCTGTTCCACTATCTCACTGCCCCTCAGTTTGGCCACCCGATATAACAACTCCCCCTGCACTGCAAAGTGGAGGAATTTGGTGTCGGCCCCCGGCTCTTGGGCAACCCCATTACATACAGTACCCTGGTCAAACGTCCCTTTTAAGGTCAGGTCTCGAACTTGAGCAGTCCCAAAGTTCTCTTTGGACATATCTAACGCAGGGAGGTCGGCCTCCTCGGTCACCGTCTCACCCTCATCCCCGACAAGGACGCACAGTGGGAACTCCTCCATCTGAGACTTCGTCGGGGGTTCTTCTTCAAGGACCTGGCTTTTCCCCATACTACTTAGTCCAGTTCCCTTCCCCCACAAGTCCCAGAATAAGGAAAAATCGCGGCCCAATATGACGGGATGTATCAGGTCCTTTACTACCCCGACTTCATGGGACTGGGCACCACAGTCTGTCCCCACTGTTACTGTGGCCACGGGATAGTCCTTGGCGTCACCATGGATGCACCGAACGCCCAGGGTTTTGGAAGGGATCAACTGGTGGGGAAAGGATGCTCTGATCAAGGTCACCAGACTCCCGGAGTCCAACAGTCCAAGCACTTTTACTCCATTAATGGACACTGCACACGCCTGCGGCCCCTCGCCGGGTTGTCAGTCCACGCTACAGGCTGGATAGGCATAATAGGAGACCCGTCTGCCTAAGCTGCAGTCCATGGGCTCAGGGGATATTTGACACCTGGCGGCTACATGTCCAGGGTTGTGACACCGCCAGCAAACTATATCTTTACCAACTGTTCTAAAGGCACCTTCAGTAGGAGTGGGATTTCCCCCAGTGGTGGCTCTAGACCCCTTCCGTGGTGAACCCGCCCCCTTTTGGGTATCCCAGTAGGGAGAAGTGACTGCATCCGGTTTCCCAAGAGATCTCTCTACTACCTGGTACCTCTCTACCAGACCGATGAAGTCATCTGCGTTCTGGGGATCACCCTGGGCAACCCAGGTCTGTACTGGCTTGGGAAGGGAATGCATGAACCTGTCAATCACCACCCACTCAACCATCTGGGCCGGAGTGGAGGACTCCGGTTGTAGCCACTTCTGAACAAGATGCAGGAGGTCAAACATCTGCGAGCGAGGGGGTTTGTTGCTAGCATACGCCCAGTGATGAACTCGCTGGGCTCTTACCGCCATATTTACTCCTAGACGTGCTAAGATCTCTGTCTTTAGTTTGGCATATTCCTTAGCATGTTGCAGCGCCAAGTCAAAATACGCCTTCTGGGGTTCACCCGATAAATATGGCGCCAGAACCTCTGCCCACTGTGCTGGAGGAAGTCTCTCACGATCAGCCACCCTCTCAAAAACAGTCAGAAATGCTTCTACATCATCCCCAGGGGTCATCTTCTGCATGGCCCGCCTTACCGCCTTCCTGGCGTGAGAATCATCTGTCGGCCCTGGGGGTGGGGCGGCTGCCCTGCTCTGGATGGCGTCTGCCAAAAGCTGTATCTGCTGTTGCGCCTCCTGCTGGTGCTGCTGCGCCTCCTGCTGGTGCTGCTGCTGTGACTTTTGCTGCAACTGGATCTGCTGAAGCAACAGTTTGGTCGTCTCCTGGTGCTGCTGCTGCATGCTCCGCTGGGCCTGCTGCATACTCTCCTGGTGCTGCTGCTGCATGCTCTGCTGGGCCTGCAGGTGTTGCTGCTGCATGCTCTGCTGGGCCTGGACCAGGTGCTTAACGAGCTCCTCCATGCTGCTGGACTTCCCTGGCTGGCTGGCAGCCTTCACCCAGGACATCCACCGGTCTTTGTAGCAGGTACACGTGTTCCTGGAATCCTGCACGCACTCTCATACCACCTGTGGCAAGACGACTCGCTGGGCTCTCCTGGAGGCAGACTCAGGACACACGTTCTCAGGTTTCCTTTCTGCTGGTTTATTATCAGCCATAAACTCATGCAGGTTTCACAGGAAAAACAAACATGCCCCCTCTGGGTTAAACTAAAAAAAAACAAAACAAAGTATAACTCAGTCCATAGATGAGTGGGTTCCGCCCGCTCTCGGTAGCATAAACTGCACTGCTAAAGTCCTTGTGAAAAGCTCTGCAGCTTCCACAATACTGTCTGGAGACTTCACTCTCCAGACCACACTCCAGAGAAAAAAAAAGGGACTGAGCTTTTACACATTGCTCAGCCACACCCTGAGGGGAAGTAGGGGAATGGCGTCCCGCCCTCTTTGCCATTCCTATAAAACCGCACACCCTTTAACAGAGTAAATCTACCAGCATATAACACGCTGGCAGAAAAATAAAGTAGGTCTTAGTTCACACAGGAGAGCATCCTGAGTGACACATACCTCCCCTCCCATATAAAACCAGTGACACTGTCACACCGCGTTAACAGCTCGGAGCTTAAGTTGTTGGCAGAACTGAACACCAGAGTCCCATGTGGTGTCACTGACAAGTGAGGCATCATTAAATGCAGTGTCCATAACAGACCAATATGCATCGCCTGCTTTTAGATTTGCCAGGGAAATGAGATCTTGCCATGTGGCTGAGTAATTCCTTTGGATTTGAAGCATGCTTCTATAGAAAGGCATCGGCTGTTTTTCTGGATCTGGGAGTTGGTTCAGCAGAGTAGCAGCTTGCTGGGGTGTAAACTTAACATAAAGGATGGGTTCCTCAGACGTGGGCGTTGGCACGGTTGGTGGTGGCACCTGAGGCGGGAGTAGAGATGGCACCGGAAGTACAGGTGTAATTACTAGTGTATGAGGAGCAGGAGGAGGTAACAGTCCTGGAATGAGGGGCTCTATTTGGGCAGCTCCTATATCATGGGGTGGAGTCCAGGTGACGCAGGTAGTCTTAAAAGCTTTAACAGTCCTGTCCTCATTACTAATTAACCTGATTCCAGAGAGGCAGCAAATGCTTGGGGGGCTACACTTGTTCATTATAATTCCAACAATCTCCCTTGCACACGCATGAACAGGGAACCCGAAGAGGCCAACACCAATGGCAGGAATTGTCAAGGTCTCAATCTGCTCACTAATATTGGCATACTCTAAGATACGAGTTATTGCCGCGCGCTGACATCTGGATAGGGATGACATCAATAGTAGGGATTACAGCGTGTATGATCATTCTACAAGGAGGATTGCCAGATTTAGTCACCGCTATGTCCCCAACAGCTATTGACCACGCGACTCAACAATGATTTGACTGTCAGTGTGAATAGTCGCCCCTCCTGCCTCCACTATAGCTCCAGCCACACCTCCGTTGTGCTCTAACCGAGGGTTGGCAGCATTAACAATAGCGTCCGCTTCCATTGTCGTTATGTCACCCTTACCCACCACTAACAAGGGTCCCTCAGGAAGTTCCTTTTCAAAAATGGGTTGCCAACATTCCCTCCCCTTCGTGCTTCCTGTGATGTTGGTGTCCCCTCCCCCAGATTGAGCCCCTCCTTGACTCAGTGGCCACCGTTCCATACCGGTGTGCGCTCGGCTGTGAGATACTGGGAATAGAGTTAGGTAGACTGCGTGAGAGTGCTGTTGTAGCGGAAGTGTTGGGAGGAGAGGTCGCTGCTTGAAGTAACTCGTGTGGACGTGCGGCTGAGTTGCCAGTGGAAGTGACAGTGGAAAGGGTCAGTACTGGGGATGATCCAGGTGGGAGAATAGCTGGGCTCACGATGGGAGCGTTAGGTGAAAGGGTCGGTGGCCCACTGGACACCGTTGTGACAGGGAACATGGGTAAAGCCTGTTCACTTCCCGAAGGAGTATAGTACTGGCCATTACTGGTCATTACTGGGTAAAAAGGATCTGGTCCTGTGGTGTGTAGCATTTGCCTAGTATGTCCACCACCGAAAGTCGTGTGTATATTCCTGGATTATGCCTCACTCGACTTAGCCAGATCTATGTCAGTTACATGATGATATGGCTCAGTTTGTATGATCTGAGGCAACGTTCCAAGATGGCCACCATCGGAGGCAGCACATTTGCCATCCACAAAATGGCTGCCGCCAGAAACAGTACATGTGCCATCCACAAAATGGCTGCCACCAGAAGGAGCACATTTGCCATCCACAAAATGGCTGCCGCCAGAAGGAGCACATTTGCCATTCACAAAATGGCTACCGCCAGACGGAGCACATTTGCCATCCACAAGATGGCTGCTGCCAGAAGAAGCTGCACATGGCAATGTGCCATCACCACCACCATTATATGGCGGTGGCCGCTCACAGGATACATTTTTGTAATACACATAACTCAAAACTCGGTCCTTTTTCCTTTCCTCTTCTACCCAATTTTCTCTATACAAACTTTCAGAGACTCTTTCCCATGCCCTGGCCGTAGACAACAATCCATTATCTTCTAGAGTACCTTTTCTCTCGTTTAAGACAGTCTTCCACTCCAGGGGCTGTAACCTCCCCCCTTCTGGCATTCCACACTCCTTCATAAGCTTTTTACATTGTTTAGCGTGACTTTTCCCTTCACGAGTCGCAACTAATGTACCCGGGTCCAACTTGCCATCTGAATTTGGCTTAGTGGCAATGCGACACAACTGCATTAATTTCTCCATCTTTCTCTATATAGACCAAGATAACAAACACAAACCAAACAATAAGACGGGGGAGGATGACGCAAACCTGAGATTCTAAAGGAAAGCTGAGTCTGCAGCACACACTTTCTATCCATCTCTGTCCTGCCACGTGGTCCCTGTCTGATTTCCGTATATATACAGTACAGACCAAAAGTTTGGACACACCTTCTCATTTAAAGATTTTTCTGTATTTTCATGACTATGATAATTGTACATTCACACTGAAGGCATCAAAACTATGAATTACCACATGTGGAATTATATACTTAACAAAAAAGTGTGAAACAACTGAAAATATGTCTTATATTCTAGGGTCTTCACAGTAGCCACCTTTTGCTTTGATGACTGCTTTGCACACTCTTGGCATTCTCTTGATGAGCTTCAAGAGGTAGTCACCGGAAATGGTCTTCCAACAATCTTGAAGGAGTTCCCAGAGATGCTTAGCACTTGTTGGCCCTTTTGCCTTCACTCTGCGGTCCAGCTCACCCCAAACCATCTCGATTGGGTTCAGGTCTGGTGACTGTGGAGGCCAGGTCATCTGGCGTAGCCCCCCATCACTCTCCCTCTTGGTCAAATAGCCCTTACACAGCCTGGAGGTGTTTGGGGTCATTGTCCTGTTGAAAAATAAATGATGGTCCAACTAAACGCAAACCGAATGGAATAGTATGCCGCTGCAAGATGCTGTGGTAGCCATGCTGGTTCAGTATGCCTTCAATTTTGAATAAATCCCCAACAGTGTCACCAGCAAAGCCCCCCCACACCATCACACCTCCTCCTCCATGCTTCATGGTGGGAACCAGGCATGTAGAGTCCATCTGTTCACCTTTTCTGCGTCACACAAAGACACAGTGGTTGGAACCAAAGATCTCAAATTTGGACTCATCAGACCAAAGCACAGATTTCCACTGGTCTAATGTCCATTCCTTGTGTTCTTTAGCCCAAACAAGTCTCTTCTGCTTGTTGCCTGTCCTTAGCAGTGGTTTCCTAGCAGCTATTTTACCATGAAGGCCTGCTGCACAAAGTCTCCTCTTAACAGTTGTTGTAGAGATGTGTCTGCTGCTAGAACTCTGTGTGGCATTGACCTGGTCTCTAATCTGAGCTGCTGTTAACCTGCGATTTCTGAGGCTGGTGACTCGGATAAACTTATCCTCAGAAGCAGAGGTGACTCTTGGTCTTCCTTTCCTGGGGCGGTCCTCATATGAGCCAGTTTCTTTGTAGCGCTTGATGGTTTTTGCAACTGCACTTGGGGACACTTTCAAAGTTTTCCCAATTTTTCGACTGACTGATCTTCATTTCTTAAAGTAATGATGGCCACTCGTTTTTCTTTACTTAGCTGCTTTTTTCTTGCCATAATACAAATTCTAACAGTCTATTCAGTAGGACTATCAGCTGTGTATCCACTTGACTTCTGCTCAACACAACTGATGGTCCCAACCCCATTTATAAGGCAAGAAATCCCACTTATTAAACCTGACAGGGCACACCTGTGTTGTGAAAACCATTTCCGGTGACTACCTCTTGAAGCTCATCAAGAGAATGCCAAGAGTGTGCAAAGCAGTCATCAAAGCAAAAGGTGGCTACTTTGAAGAACCTAGAATATAAGACATATTTTCAGTTGTTTCACACTTTTTTGTTAAGTATATAATTCCACATGTGTTAATTCATAGTTTTGATGCCTTCAGTGTGAATGTACAATTTTCATAGTCATGAAAATACAGAAAAATCTTTAAATGAGAAGGTGTGTCCAAACTTTTGGTCTGTACTGTATGTAAAAAAATAAATAAATAAAACACCTCGTATTAATCCAATTACCAGGCCCCGTACCGAGTCACTCACTGTAGGCTACATGCCGAAACTCAATTTACTAGGCTCCGGGCCGAGTCACTCACTCCAGGCTACGCCGAGTCACTCACTCCAGGCTAAGTACCCCTACTTTCTCCACCAGAACTGAAAATCGTATCACAGGCGACAAATGTGAACTCTACCACAGACAATATCCTTTACTACTCCAGACACCGCTCAAAAACTAAATTGCTTCCTTTAATACCAGTCAATCTCCCCTCAACACAACACATACCAGGCAGCAGGCAACTGAGCACGTGACGGTTCTTCCGCAGTTAAATGGCCAGCAGTGGAGAGACCCTTCTGCCGTCTTACAGATACCTCGAAAACCGGACACAGTCAGGCAATCTGCACAGGATACCCCGAGGAACACAGGAAAAGACTACAGATTATAAAAATCAGCAGACTTACCGTGTTGGGTTATGGAGGTGATCAGTCTCCTGGCTCGGGGTATTCAGTGCCTCCTGCTGTTCCACTTGCCGGTCCTCAGGGTGTAGGGCTTCTTCCTCTGCTGGCCCCACATTGGGCGCCAAAAATGTTAGGGTGAACAATTTGATATGTTCACTAGTTGCCTGCTCCTGGCCTAATGAATATGATCAAGTGCATGCAAGAAAGAATAACATCAGACACACACAGTCGGATGTAAGCTCTCCTTGATCAGCTATGGCACAGCTCCATTCCTTTATTCAACCCGAACATAGACTTATATAAACTGTAAATAGGGGCTTGGTTAGCCCTAGAATGGGAGTAACCAGATGTATTCATTGGTTAATCCATGGGCAGATCCATGAGGTCATCAGGGTGGGTTTGGTCCATGAGGCCATCAGGGGGCGTGGTCCGTGAGGTCATAATGGGGGCGTGGTCCATGAGGTCATCAGGGGGCGTGATCCATGAGGTCATCAGTGGGCAGGATCCATGAGGTCATCAGGTGGGTTGGTCCATGAGGTCATCAGGGGGCGTGGTCCATGAAGTCATCAGGGTGGGTTTCTCCAAGCGATGTGTCGCTCTGTGGTTGGTTAGTCCTTCTATAGAATGCAGCTTCCTCCCAGAACAGAACATGGTGTGATGAAACAGGAAATGGCAGCCATCTTTTGATCTAAACAAGCTTATGTAAGGTGAAATAATGCACTTTGCGGGTCTTTTCTCTCAATCTCCTATGTCTTGAGGTTAATTAAGCATTTGATCCTATTGCTCTCCTCAATACTTCCATAGTCCAAAAAGAACAACCACGCCATCCATAGAAGAATCATGGATCGGCCACCACCCTCCCCTGACATCAGTTCTATTGAGAACCTTTGCAGTATCCTCAGCAGAAGATCTGTGAGGGTGGGAGGCCGTTCACATCAGAACAGCAACTCTGGGGGGATTTTGACATCCGGCAAAGAAATTCAAGCAGAAACTCTCCAGAAACTCACAAGATCAATGGAGGAGAATTGTGGAGGTGACATCACAGACGCTCCGATGTTACATGGACCTCGTTTCTGATGGAAAAGCTTCTGATCTCAGTGAATGTGACGTCTTAATGCTGCAGATCCCACAAATCACCGTTCTCAGATCTTCACAACCTGGAAAATGTCTGGACTTTTGTTCTGTAGAAGAATTTGCTGCTTTTTGAAGTTTTTTAGCTTTGGAATAAATCCTGTTCTCATTGGGAGATTTGTCCAATCAATGTGATTTATCCTCTAACGATGATTGTACATTGTACGACTCCTCTACATCCAGGAAAATCAGAGAAAAATCACAGGAAAATGGCAGCATTTGTGGAATAATGTGGAGTAGAATGTTACTGTATATAGAGACCACACCTGACTGCGCTGTACAGGCTCATCTACCCTCATGTCCTTCTCTAGAGCGCTCTCTCTTCTCCAGACCCTTCTGTTTTCTCACCTCTCCTCTGTCCGCTCACCTCTTTTCTGTCCCCTCACCTCTCCTCTGTCCCCTCACCTCTCCTCTGTCCCCTCACCTCTCCTCTGTCCCCTCACCTCTCCTCTGTCCCCTCACCTCTCCTCTGTCCCCTCATCTCTCCTCTGTCCCCTCATCTCTCCTCTGTCCCCTCATCTCTCCTCTGTCCCCTCATCTCTCCTCTGGCCCCTCTTCTCTCCTATGTCCCCTCATCTCTCCTCTGTCCCCTCATTTCTCCTCTGTCCCCTCATCTCTCATCTGTCCCCTTACCTCTCCCCTGTCCTCTCATCTCTCCTCTGACCCCTCATCTCTCCTCTGTCCCCTCATCTCTCCTCTGTCCCCTCAGCTCTCCTCTGTCCCCTCATCTCTTCTCTGTCCCCTCATCTTTCCTCTGTCTCCTCATCTTTCCTCTGTCTCCTCATCTCTCCACTGTCCCCTCTTCTCTCCTCTGTCCCCTCACCTCTCCGCTGTCCCATCTCTCCTCTGTCCCCTCATCTCTCCGCTGTCCCCTCATCTCTCCTCTGTCCTCTCATCTCTCCTCTGTCCCCTCAACTCTCCTCTGTCCCCTCATCTCTCCTCTGTCCCCTCATCTCTCCTCTGTCCCCTCATCTCTCCTCTGTCCCCCTCTCCTCTGTCCAATCACCTCTCCTCTGTTCCCTCATCTCTCCTCTGTTCCCTCATCTCTCCTCTGTCCTCTCACCTCTCCTCTGTCCCCTCACCTCTCCTCTGTCCCCTCACCTCTCTTCTGTCCCCTCATCTCTCCTCTGTCCCCTCACCTCTCTTCTGTCCCATCACCTGTCCCCTCACCTCTCCCGTTCCTGCACCTCTCTCCCCTCACCTCTCTTCTGTCTCCTCACCTCTCCCCTGTCCCCTCACTTCTCCCCTGTCCCCTCTCCTCTGCCCCCGCACCTTTCTTCTGTCCCCTCACCTCTCCCCTGTCCCCTCACCTCTCTTCTGTCTCCTCTCCTCTGTCCCCTCACCTCTCCCCAGACCTCTCCCTGTCATTCACCTCTCCCCTGTCCCCTCACCTCTCCTCTGTCCCCTCACCTCTCCTCTGTCCCCTCACCTCTCCACTGTCCCCTCATCTCTCCCCTCTCCTCTGTCCCCTCACCTCTCTACTGTCCACTCACCTATCCTCTGTCCAATCACCTCTCCTCTGTCCCCTCATCTCTCCTCTGTCCCATCATTTCTAGTCTGTCCCCTCATCTCTCATCTGTCCCCTTACCCCTCTTCTGTCCCCTCACCTCTCCCCTGTCCTCTCATCTCTCCTCTGTCCCCTCATCTCTCCTCTGTCCCCTCATCTCTTCTCTGTCCCCTCATCTTTCCTCTGTCTCCTCATCTCTCCACTGTCCCCTCATCTCTCCTCTGTCCCCTCACCTCTCCGCTGTCCCATCTCTCCTCTGTCCCCTCATCTCTCCTCTGTCCTCTAATCTCTCCTCTGTCCCCTCAACTCTCCTCTGTCCCCTCATCTCTCCTCTGTCCCCTCATCTCTCCTCTGTCCCCCTCACCTCTCCTCTGTCCAATCACCTCTCCTCTGTTCCCTCATCTCTCCTCTGTTCCCTCATCTCTCCTCTGTCCCCTCACCTCTCCTCTGTCCCCTCACCTCTCTTCTGTCCCCTCATCTCTCCTCTGTCCCCTCACCTCTCTTCTGTCCCATCACCTGTCCCCTCACCTCTCCCCTGTTCCCGCACCTCTCTCCCCTCACCTCTCTTCTGTCTCCTCACCTCTCCCCTCACCTCTCCCCTGTCCCCTCACCTCTCCCCTGTCCCCTCTCCTCTGCCCCGCACCTTTCTTCTGTCCCCTCACCTCTCTTCTGTCCCCTCACCTCTCTTCTGTCCCCTCACCTCCCCTGTCCCCTCACCTCTCTTCTGTCTCCTCTCCTCTGTCCCCTTACCTCTCCCCAGACCTCTCCCTGTCATTCACCTCTCCCCTCTCCCCTGTCCCCTCACCTCTCCTCTGTCCCCTCACCTCTCCACTGTCCCCTCATCTCTCCCCTCTCCTCTGTCCCCTCACCTCTATACTGTCCACTCACCTATCCTCTGTCCAATCACCTCGCCTCTGTCCCCTCATCTCTCCTCTGTCCCCTCATCTCTCCTTTGTCCTGTCACCTCTCGATTGTCCCCTCACCTCTCTCCTGTCCCCTCACCTCTCCTCTGTCCAATCACCTCTCCTCCGTCCCCTCACCTCTCCTCTGTCCCCTCACCTCTCCTCTGTCCCCTCACCTCCCTTCTGTCCCCTCACCTCTGCCCTGTCCCCTCACCTCTCCTCTGTACCCTCACCTCTCTTCTGTCCCCTCACCTCTCTTTTGTCCCCTCACCACTCCTCTGTCCCCTCGCCTCTCCTCTGTCCCCTCATCTCTCCTCTGTCCCCTCATCTCTCCTCTGTCCTCTCATCTCTCCTCCGTCCCCTCACTTTGCCTCTGTCCCCTCATCTCTCCTGGGTCCCCTCACCTTTCCTCTGTCCCCTCACCTCTCCTCTGTCCCCTCACCTCTCTTCTGTCCCCTCACCTCTCCCCTGTACCCTCACCTCTCTCACCTCTCCTCTGTCCCCTCACCTCTCCGCAAACCTCTCCACTGTCCCATCACCTCTCTTCTGTACCCTCACCTCTCCCCTGTCCCCTCACCTCTCCCCTGTCCCCTCATCTCTCCTCTGTCCCCTCACCTCTCCTCTGTCCCCTCACCTCTGCCCTGTCCCCTCACCTCTGTCCCCTCACCTTTCACCTCTCTTCTGTCCCCTCACCTCTCCGTTGTCCCCTCATCTCTCCTCTGTCCCCTCATCTCTCCTCTGTCCTCTCATCTCTCCTCTGTCCTATAATCTCTCCTCTGTCCCCTCACTTTGCCCTGTCCCCTCATCTCTACTCTGTCCCTTCATCTCTCCTGGGTCCCCTCACCTTTCCTCTGTCCCCTCACTTCTCCTCTGTCCCCTCAACTCTCCTCTGTCCCCTCACCTCTCCTCTGTCCAATCACCTCTCCTCTGTCCCCTCATCTCTCATCTGTTCTCTCACCTCTCCTCTGTCCCCTCACGTCTTCTTTGTCCCCTCACCTCTCTTCTGTCTCCTCATCTCTCCTCTGTCCCCTCACCTCTCTTCTGTCCCATCACCTGTCCCCTCACCTTTCCCCTGTCCCCTCACGTCTCTCCCCTCACCTCTCTTCTGTCTCATCACCTCTCCTCTTTCGCCTCACCTCTCCCCTGACCCCTCACCTCTCCCCCATCCCCTCTCCTCTGTCCCCTCACCTCTCCCCTGTCCCCTCACCTCTCTTCTGTCTCCTCACCTCTTCCCTGTCCCGTCACCTCTCCTCTGTCCCCTAACCTGTCCCCTCACCTCTCCCCTGTCCCCTCTCTTCTGTCCCCTCTCCTCTCTTCTGTCCCCTCACCACTCCTCTGTCCAATCAGCTCTCCTCTGTCCCCTCATCTGTCCTCTCACCTCTCCTCTGTCCTCTCACTTCTCCTCTGTCCCCTCACCTCTCTTCTGTCTCCTCATCTCTCCTGTGTCCCCTCACCTCTCATCTGTCCCATCACCTGTCCCCTCACCTCTCCCCTGTACCCTCACCTCTCTCCCCTCACCTCTCTTCTGTCTCATCACCTCTCCTCTGTCCCATCACCTCTCTTCTGTACCTCACCTCTCCTCTGTCCCCTCACCTCTCCCCTGTCCCCTCACCTCTCCCCTGTCCCCTCATCTCTCCTCTGTCCCCTCACCTCTCCTCTGTCCCCTCACCTCTACTCTGTCCCCTCACCTCTACCCTGTCCCCTCACCTCTCTGTCCCCTCACCTGTCCCCTCACCTCTCCCCTGTCCCCTCACCTCTCCTCTGTCCCCTCATATCGCCTCTGTCCTCTCATCTCTCTTCTGTTCCATAATCTCTGCTCTGTCTCCTCACCTCTCCTCTGTCCCCTCAACTATCTTCTGTCCCCTCAACTCTCATCTCTTCCCTCATCTCTCCTCTGTCCCCTCATCTCTCCTCTGTCCCCTCATCTCTTATCTGTCCCCTCATCTTTCCTCTGTCCTCTCATCTCTCCACTGTCCCCTAATCTCTCCTCTGTCCAATCACCTCTCCTCTGTCCCCTCATCTCTCCTCTGTTCTCTCATCTCTCCTCTGACCCCTCATCTCTCCTCTGTCCCCTCATGTCTCCTTTGTCCCCTCACCTCTCTTCTGTCTCCTCATCTCTCCTCTGTCCCCTCACCTCTCTTCTGTCCCATCACCTGTCCCCTCACCTCTCCCCTGTCCCCTCACCTCTCTCCCCTCACCTCTCTTCTGTCTCATCACCTCTCCTCTTTCACCTCACCTCTCCCCTGACCCCTCACCTCTCCTCTGTCCCCTCTCCTCTGTCCCCTCACCTTTCTTCTGTCCCCTCACCTCTCTTCTGTCCCCTCACCTCTCTTCTGTCCCCTCACCTCTCCACTGTCCCCTCACCTCTTTTGTCTCCTCTCCTCTATCCCCTCATCTCTCCCCAGACCTCTCCCCTGTCAATTCACCTCTCCCATGTCCCCTTACCTCTCCCCTGTCCCCTCACCTCTCCCCTGTCCCCTCACCTCTCCCATGTCCCCTTACCTCTCCCCTGTCCCCTCACCTCTCCCCTGTCCCCTCACCTCTGTCCCCTCAACTCTCCTCTGTCCCCTCACCTCTCTTCTGTCCAATCACCTCTCCCCTGTCCCCTCACCTCTCCCATGTCCCCTCACCTCTCCTCTGTCCCCTTACCTCTCCTCTGTCCCCTCAACTCTCCTCTGTCCCCTCACCTCTCTTCTGTCCAATCACCTCTCCTCTGTCCCCTCATCTCTCCTGTTCTCTCACCTCTCCTCTGTCCCCTCACTTCTCCTATGTCCCCTCACCTTTCTGTCTCCTCATCTCTCCTCTGTCCCCTCACCTCTCTTCTGTCCCATCACCTGTCCCCTCACCTCTCCCGTCCCCTCACCTCTCTCACCTCACCTCTCTTCTGTCTCATCACCTCTCCTCTGTCGCTTCACCTCTCCCCTGACCCCTCACCTCTCCCCTGTTCCCTCTCCTCGGTCCCCTCACCTCTCCTCTGTCCCCTCACCTTTCTTCTGTCCCCTCACCTCTCCTCTGTCCCCTCACCTTTCTTCTGTCCCCTCTCCTCTCTTCTGTCCCCTCACTTCTCCCCTGTCCCCTCACCTCTCCTCTGTCACCTAACCTGTCCCCTCTCCTCTCCCCTGTCCTCTCACCTCTCCCTTGTCCCCTCACCTCTCTTCTGTCCCCTCACCTCTCCTCTGTCCCCTCACCTCTCTTCTGTCCCCTCACCTCTCCTCTGTCCCCTCACCTTTCTTCTGTCCCCTCACCTCTCTTCTGTCCCCTCACCTCTCCTCTGTCCCCTCACCTCTCTTCTGTCCCCTCACCTCTCCTCTGTCCCCTCACCTTTCTTCTGTCCCCTCTCCTCTCTTCTGTCCCCTCACCTCTCCTCTGTCCCCTCACCTTTCTTCTGTCCCCTCACCTCTCCTCTGTCCCCTCACCTTTCTTCTGTCCCCTCTCCTCTCTTCTGTCCCCTCACTTCTCCCCTGTCCCCTCACCTCTCCTCTGTCCTCTCACCTCTCCCTTGTCCCCTCACCTCTCTTCTGTCCCCTCACCTCTCCTCTGTCCCCTCACCTTTCTTCTGTCCCCTCACCTCTCTTCTGTCCCCTCACCTCTCCTCTGTCCCCTCACCTCTCTTCTGTCCTCTCACCTCTCTTCTGTCCCCTCACCTTTCTTCTGTCCCCTCACCTTTCTTCTGTCCCCTCACCTCTCTTCTGTCCCCTCACCTTTCTTCTGTCCCCTCACCTCTCTTCTGTCCCCTCACCTTTCTTCTGTCCCCTCACCTCTCTTCTGTCCCCTCACCTCTCTTCTGTCCCCTCACCTCTCTTCTGTCCCCTCACCTTTCTTCTGTCCCCTCTCTTCTCTTCTGTCCCCTCACCTCTCTTCTGTCCCCTCACCTTTCTTCTGTCCCCTCACCTTTCTTCTGTCCCCTCTCCTCTCTTCTGTCCCCTCACTTCTCCCCTGTCCCCTCACTTCTCCCCTGTCCCCTCACCTTTCTTCTGTCCCCTCACCTTTCTTCTGTCCCCTCACCTTTCTTCTGTCCCCTCACCTTTCTTCTGTCCTCTCACCTCTCCCTTGTCCCCTCTCCTCTCTTCTGTCCCCTCACTTCTCCCTTGTCCCCTCTCCTCTCTTCTGTCCCCTCACCTCTCCTCTGTCCCCTCACCTTTCTTCTGTCCCCTCACCTTTCTTCTGTCCCCTCACCTTTCTTCTGTCCCCTCACCTTTCTTCTGTCCCCTCACCTCTCCTCTGTCACCTAACCTGTCCCCTCTCCTCTCTTCTGTCCCCTCTCCTCTCCCCTGTCCTCTCACCTCTCCCCTGTCCCCTCACTTCTCCCCTGTCCCCTCACCTCTCTTCTGGTCTTTCCTAGATTTTGCTACTGGGTGAAGGAGGATCCCCAGCAGCACAGAGTATTTCAGGAGAGGACAGTGCTGATTAGCTAGCGGTTACATACTGAAAGGAGCTGAGTCCCAACAGCACAGAGGATTTCAGGAGTGGAGGGAGCAGGGTCCCAGCAGCACAGAGTATGTCAGGGATTTCAGATATGTATTCGGAGACGACTCTTTCAGGTATATTTTTTATTATTCGTTATTTCCATAGAAAACCTCTTGCACCGATCGATCTCAGTTTTTTCTGCATTTTTTTACATTTTTAGTTTTTACAATACTGAGAATATTTTTAGAGAACACTGAGGCCGTTATCCTGCCGCACGGAGCAAAATGAGGATGAGAAGGTTCAGGGGGCGAGAAGGCACTGTCCGATGGTACCGGGGCGAGAGATGAGAGAACACACCGGGGGCACGAGGGGAGCGACACCGGATCCTTAACTAAAACACCCTGCGTCTGTGACAGCCACCGTCCTCCCTCCCCCACTTCAAACACCTCCACCAACAATGCGGTGTCCACTAGTGATGTCATCAGGTCTATGACATCACTGCAGATACGAAAGCCAAATTACACGTCACATTAAAAGCAATCTTCCATAAACAGTGAAGTCACTCTGTACATGCATCACATACATTGCACTGTATTATCCTCCAGAGCTGCACTCACTATTCTGCTGGTGTAGTCACTGTGTACATATATTACATTACTGATCCTGTGTTGCTTCCTGTATTATCCTCCAGAGCTGCACTCACTATTCTGCTGGTGTAGTCACTGTGTACATACATTACATTACTGATCCTGAGTTACATCCTGTATTATACTCCAGAGCTGCACTCACTATTCTGCTGGTGCAGTCACTGTGTACATACATTACATTACTGATCCTGAGCTACCTCCTGTATTATACTCCAGAGCTGCACTCACTATTCTGCTGGTGCAGTCACTGTGTACATACATTACATTACTGATCCTGAGCTACATCCTGTATTATACTCCAGAGCTGCACTCACTATTCTGCTGGTGGAGTCACTGTGTATATACATTACATTACTGATCCTGAGTTACATCCTGTATTATACTCCAGAGCTGCACTCACTATTCTGCTGGTGCAGTCACTGTGCACATACATTACATTACTGATCCTGAGTTACATCCTGTATTATACTCCAGAGCTGCACTCACTATTCTGCTGGTGCAGTCACTGTGTACATACATTACATTACTGATCCTGAGTTACATCCTGTATTATACTCCAGAGCTGCACTCACTATTCTGCTGGTGCAGTCACTGTGTACATACATTACATTACTGATCCTGAGTTACCTCCTGTATTATACTCCAGAGCTGCACTCACTATTCTGCTGGTGCTGTCACTGTGTACATACATTACATTACTGATCCTGAGTTACATCCTGTATTATACTCCAGAGCTGCACTCACTATTCTGCTGGTACAGTCACTGTGTACATACATTACATTACTGATCCTGAGTTACCTCCTGTATTATACTCCAGAGCTGCACTCACTATTCTGCTGGTGCAGTCACTGTGTACATACATTACATTACTGATCCTGAGTTACCTCCTGTATTATACTCCAGAGCTGCACTCACTATTCTGGTGGTGCAGTCACTGTGTACATACATTACATTACTGATCCTGAGTTACATCCTGTATTATACCCCAGAGCTGCACTCACTATTCTGCTGGTGCAGTCACTGTGTACATACATTACATTACTGATCCTGAGTTACATCCTGTATTATACCCCAGAGCTGCACTCACTATTCTGCTGGTGGAGTCACTGTGTACATACATTACATTACTGACCCTGAGTTACATCCTGTATTATACCCCAGAGCTGCACTCACTATTCTGCTGGTGCAGTCACTGTGTACATACATTACATTACATTACTGATCCTGAGTTACATCCTGTATTATACTCCAGAGCTGCACTCACTATTCTGCTGGTGCAGTCACTGTGTACATACATTACATTACTGATCCTGAGTTACATCCTGTATTATACCCCAGAGCTGCACTCACTATTCTGCTGGTGCAGTCACTGTGTACATACATTACATTACATTACTGATCCTGAGTTACCTCCTGTATTATACCCCAGAGCTGCACTCACTATTCTGCTGGTGCTGTCACTGTGTACATACATTACATTACTGATCCTGAGTTACATCCTGTATTATACTCCAGAGCTGCACTCACTATTCTGCTGGTGCAGTCACTGTGTACATACATTACATTACTGATCCTGAGTTACATCCTGTATTATACTCCAGAGCTGCACTCACTATTCTGCTGGTGCTGTCACTGTGTACATACATTACATTACTGATCCTGATTTACATCCTGTATTATACTCCAGAGCTGCACTCACTATTCTGCTGGTGCAGTCACTGTGTACATACATTACTGATCCTGAGTTACATCCTGTATTATACTCCAGAGCTGCACTCACTATTCTGCTGGTGCAGTCACTGTGTACATACATTACTGATCCTGAGTTACCTGCTGTATTATACTCCAGAGCTGCACTCACTATTCTGCTGGTGCAGTCACTGTGTACATACATTACATTACTGATCCTGAGTTACCTCCTGTATTATACTCCAGAGCTGCACTCACTATTCTGCTGGTGCAGTCACTGTGTACATACATTACATTACTGATCCTGAGTTACATCCTGTATTATACTCCAGAGCTGCACTCACTATTCTGCTGGTGCAGTCACTGTGTACATACATTACATTACTGATCCTGAGTTACATCCTGTATTATACCCCAGAGCTGCACTCACTATTCTGCTGGTGCAGTCACTGTGTACATACATTACTGATCCTGAGTTACCTCCTGTATTATACCCCAGAGCTGCACTCACTATTCTGCTGGTGCAGTCACTGTGGACATATCTTCATTAGTGAGTGCAGCTCTGGAGGATAATGCAGCAGAGGATGACACACGCTCTGCACCTCATGGCTTCTCTGTTTATGGCCGGTCAGGGGCTTTCTCTTGTGCTGTCACCTTCGTTGGTTGGCGACTTCTTCTGATAATCGCAGGATTCTTCGGCCGCACATTGGGGGGTCGGTGGGTGACATAATTTGGGGCTCATGTCCCCCCTGTGTGGGGTCTTTGCTGAGCTCTGTGCAGGGGCAGAGGTTTCGCTGTCGGCAGACTGTTCCTCCAGGGGGTGGCCGGTCGGGGGGCGCGGCTGATCAGGGGGTGCGGACCGTCAGGCGGGGGGGGCGCGGACCGTCGGTGGTGTCTCAGCAGATATTTCGGTATTTGAGTTAAGGTTCGGCGATCGCTCTTCTCCAGTAGCGAGGTCCTGGGGCGACGTGATTGGCTACTGCTGGAGATAGTCGAAGGATTCCCGCCGTAGAAGACCCACAATGTCCCGTTTGCCGTAAGCGAAAGACCCCACATTTGTGGGCGCATAGACCGGACCCAGGGTGTTGCTCGATCTCACCAGGAAGTCGGCCAAGCGCTGCGTGGCGCAGGTCGCCGTATTACATTTCCGCTTCTCCACCTGACTCCTGCGAGACAAAGAGAAAACAGCGGTAAGTGGAGCAAACTGTGCAACGTTCTGCAGAGAGGTCAGTGGCGTGATAATCTGCAGGATATATCACTATGTATCTGTCAGGAGGTGGAGGTGCGATGGTCTGCAGAGAGGTCAGTGGTGTGATAATCTGCAGGATATATCACCATGTATCTGTCAGGAGGTGGAGGTGCGATGCTCTGCAGTGTAGTCCTATCCCTGGTACCTCTTTTGTCGGGTGCCGTCCAGCAGGGGGCGCAGGACTCCCGGCGAGGGCTGGCGGCTCCGCAGGGTCATGCTCCATTCCTTCTCATTGGAGATGTCGCTGATTCTTATTCTGGATACAGATAATAACCTGTGAGGTCACATGACTCCAGCAGATGAAGTGCAAGCTCCGCAGACCACTCTGCCCCATGTGGGGTCGCACTCACCGGTTTGTGGGAGCGGAGTCCAGGCAGCTCAGGGTCACAGACAGGACCAGGAGGAGGCTCAGCCCAAAGTGGCTCATGGTGACGTCCGGGGGCAACTAAGGAGCAAAAACAGGAGGGTAATCCGCTGGACAAGAGACGGGACCCCTAATATAACACTGCCAAGCTGTGTGTGCCAGGAGGAGATGATCCTGTGTGCCAGGAGGAGATGACTGTGTGTGTACCAGGAGGAGATGACCCTGTGTGTGCCAGGAGGAGATGACCCTGTGTGTACCAGGAGGAGATGACCCTGTGTGTGCCAGGAGGAGATAACCCTGTGTGTGCCAGGAGGAGATGACCCTGTGTGTACCAGGAGGAGATGACCCTGTGTGTGCCAGGAGGAGATGACCCTGTGTGTGCCAGGAGGAGATATCCCTGTGTGTGCCAGGAGGAGATGACTGTGTGTGTACCAGGAGGAGATGACCCTGTGTGTGCCAGGAGGAGATATCCCTGTGTGTGCCAGGAGGAGATGACCCTGTGTGTGCCAGGAGGAGATGACCCTGTGTGTACCAGGAGGAGATATCCCAGTGTGTGCCAGGAGGAGATGACCCTGTGTGTACCAGGAGGAGATGACCTTGTGTGTACCAGGAGGAGATGACCCTGTGTGTGCCAGGAGGAGATGACCCTGTGTGTACCAGGAGGAGATGACCTTGTGTGTACCAGGAGGAGATGACCCTGTGCATGCCAGGAGGAGATGACCCTGTGTGTGCCAGGAGGAGATGACCCTGTGTGTGCCAGGAGGAGATGACCCTGTGTGTGCCAGGAGGAGATGACCGTGTGTGTGCCAGGAGGAGATGACCCTGTGTGTGCCAGGAGGAGATAACCCTGTGTGTGCCAGGAGGAGATGACCCTGTGTGTGCCAGGAGGAGACGACCCTGTGTGTGCCAGGAGGAGACGACCCTGTGTGTGCCAGGAGGAGATGACTGTGTGTGTGCCAGGAGGAGACGACCCTGTGTGTGCCAGGAGGAGATGACTGTGTGTGTGCCAGGAGGAGATGACCCTGTGTGTGCCAGGAGGAGATGACCCTGTGTGTGCCAGGAGGAGATAACCCTGTGTGTGCCAGGAGGAGATAACCCTGTGTGTGCCAGGAGGAGATGACCCTGTGTGTGCCAGGAGGAGACGACCCTGTGTGTGCCAGGAGGAGATGACTGTGTGTGTGCCAGGAGGAGATGACCCTGTGTGTGCCAGGAGGAGATGACCTTGTGTGTGCCAGGAGGAGATGACCCTGTGTGTGCCAGGAGGAGATAACCCTGTGTGTGCCAGGAGGAGATGACCCTGTGTGTGCCAGGAGGAGATGACCCTGTGTGTGCCAGGAGGAGATAACCCTGTGTGTGCCAGGAGGAGATAACCCTGTGTGTGCCAGGAGGAGATGACCCTGTGTGTGCCAGGAGGAGATGACCCTGTGTGTGCCAGGAGGAGATGACCCTGTGTGTGCCAGGAGGAGATAACCCTGTGTGTGCCAGGAGGAGATGACCCTGTGTGTGCCAGGAGGAGATAACCCTGTGTGTGCCAGGAGGAGATAACCCTGTGTGTGCCAGGAGGAGATGACCCTGTGTGTGCCAGGAGGAGATGACCCTGTGTGTGCCAGGAGGAGATGACCCTGTGTGTGCCAGGAGGAGATCACCCTGTGTGTGCCAGGAGGCGATGACCTTGTGTGTGCCAGGAGGAGATAACCCTGTGTGTGCCAGGAGGAGATGACCCTGTGTGTGCCAGGAGGAGATGACCGTGTGTGTGCCAGGAGGAGATGACCCTGTGTGTGCCAGGAGGAGATGACCCTGTGTGTGCCAGGAGGAGATGACCGTGTGTGTGCCAGGAGGAGATGACCCTGTGTGTGCCAGGAGGAGATGACTGTGTGTGTGCCAGGAGGAGATGACTGTGTGTGTGCCAGGAGGAGATGACCCTGTGTGTGCCAGGAGGAGACGACCCTGTGTGTGCCAGGAGGAGATATCCCAGTGTGTGCCAGGAGGAGATATCCCAGTGTGTGCCAGGAGGAGATGACCCTGTGTGTGCCAGGAGAAGATAACCCTGTGTGTGCCAGGAGGAGATGACCCTGTGTGTGCCAGGAGGAGATGACCCTGTGTGTACCAGAAGGAGATGACCCTGTGTGTGCCAGGAGGAGATGACCCTGTGTGTGCCAGGAGGAGATAACCCTGTGTGTGCCAGGAGGAGATGACCCTGTGTGTACCAGAAGGAGATGACCCTGTGTGTGCCAGGAGGAGATAACCCTGTGTGTGCCAGGAGGAGATGACCCTGTGTGTGCCAGGAGGAGATGACCCTGTGTGTGCCAGGAGGAGATGACCCTGTGTGTGCCAGGAGGAGATGACCCTGTGTGTGCCTGGAGGAGATGACTCTGTGTGTGCCAGGAGGAGATGACCCTGTGTGTGCCAGGAGGAGATGACCCTGTGTGTGCCAGGAGGAGATGACCCTGTGTGTGCCAGGAGGAGATGACCCTGTGTGTGCCAGGAGGAGATGACCCTGTGTGTGCCAGGAGGAGATAACCCTGTGTGTGCCAGGAGGAGATGACCCTGTGTGTGCCAGGAGGAGATGACCCTGTGTGTGCCAGGAGGAGATGACCCTGTGTGTGCCAGGAGGAGATGACCCTGTGTGTGCCAGGAGGAGATGACCCTGTGTGTGCCAGGAGGAGATGACCCTGTGTTCCAGTAGGAGATGACCCTGTGTGTGCCAGGAGGAGATGACCCTGTGTGTGCCAGGAAGAGATGACCCTGTGTGTGCCAGGAGGAGATGACCTTGTGTGTGCCAGGGGGAGATATCCCTGTGTGTGCCAGGAGGAGATGACCCTGTGTGTGCCAGGAGGAGATAACCCTGTGTGTGCCAGGAGGAGATAACCCTGTGTGTGCCAGGTGGCGATAACCCTGTGTGTGCCAGGAGGAGATTACCCTGTGTGTGCCAGGAAGAGATGACACTGTGTGTGCCAGGAGGAGATGACTCTGTGTGTGCCAGGAGGAGATAACCCTGTGTGTGCCAGGAGGAGATAACCCTGTTTGTGCCAGGAGGAGAAGATCGTGTGTGTGCCAGGAGGAGATATCTCTGTGTGTGCCAGGAGGAGATGACCCTGTGTGTGCCAGGAGGGGATAACCCTGTGTGTGCCAGAAGGAGATGACCCTGTGTGTGCCAGGAGGAGATAACCCTGTGTGTACCAGAAGGAGATGACCCTGTGTGTGCCAGGAGGAGATGACCCTGTGTGTGCCAGGTGGAGATAACCCTGTGTGTGCCAGGAGGCGATGACCTTGTATGTGCCAGGAGGAGATAACCCTGTGTGTGCCAGGAGGAGATAACCCTGTGTGTGCCAGGTGGCGATAACCCTGTGTGTGCCAGGAGGAGATATCTCTGTGTGTGCCAGGAGGAGATGACCCTGTGTGTGCCAGGAGGAGATTACCCTGTGTGTGCCAGGAGGAGATATCTCTGTGTGTGCCAGGAGGAGATGACCCTGTGTGTGCCAGGAGGAGATATCCCTGTGTGTGCCAGGAGAAGATGACCCTGTGTGTGCCAGGAGGAGATGACCCTGTGTGTGCCAGGAGAAGATATCCCTGTGTGTGCCAGGAGGAGATGACCCTGTGTGTGCCAGGAGGAGATATCTCTGTGTGTGCCAGGAGGAGATGACCCTGTGTGTGCCAGGAGGAGATAACCCTGTGTGTGCCAGGATGAGATATCTCTGTGTGTGCCAGGAGGAGATGACCCTGTGTGTGCCAGGAGGAGATATCCCTGTGTGTGCCAGGAGGAGATGACCCTGTGTGTGCCAGGAGGAGATGACCCTGTGTGTGCCAGGAGGAGAAGACCGTGTGTGTGCCAGGAGGAGATGACCCTGTGTGTGCCAGGAGGAGAAGACCGTGTGTGTGCCAGGAGGAGGTGACCCTGTGTGTGCCAGGTGGCGATAACCCTGTGTGTGCCAGGAGGAGATGACTCTGTGTGTGCCAGGAGAAGATGACTCTGTGTGTGCCAGGAGGAGATGACCCTGTGTGTGCCAGGAGGAGATGACCCTGTGTGTGCCAGGAGGAGATAACCCTGTGTGTGCCAGGAGGAGATAACCCTGTGTGTGCCAGGTGGCGATAACCCTGTGTGTGCCAGGAGGAGATGACCCTGTGTGTGCCAGCAAGAGATGACCCTGTGTGTGCCAGGAGGAGATGACTCTGTGTGTGCCAGGAGGAGATGGCCCTGTGTGTGCCAGGAGGAGATAACCCTCTGTGTGCCAGGAGGAGATAACCCTCTGTGTGCCAGGAGGAGATAACCCTGTGTGTGCCAGGAGGAGATGACCCTGTGTGTGCCAGGAGGAGATGACCCTGTGTGTGCCAGGAGGAGATAACCCTCTGTGTGCCAGGAGGAGATAACCCTCTGTGTGCCAGGAGGAGATAACCCTGTGTGTGCCAGGAGGAGATAACCCTGTGTGTGCCAGGTGGCGATAACCCTGTGTGTGCCAGGAGGAGATGACCCTGTGTGTGCCAGGAGGAGATGGCCCTGTGTGTGCCAGGAGGAGATAACCCTCTGTGTGCCAGGAGGAGATAACCCTCTGTGTGCCAGGAGGAGATGACCCTGTGTGTGCCAGGAAGAAATGACCCTGTGTGTGCCAGGAGGAGATGACCCTGTGTTCCAGTAGGAGATAACCCTGTGTGTGCCAGGAAGAGATGACCCTGTTTGTGCCAGGAGGAGATAACCCTGTGTGTGCCAGGAGGAGATGACCCTGTGTGTGCCAGGAGGAGATGACCCTGTGTGTGCCAGGAAGAGATGGCCCTGTGTGTGCCAGGAGGAGATGACCCTGTGTTCCAGTAGGAGATGACCCTGTGTGTTCAAGTAGGAGATGACCCTGTGTGTGCCAGGAGGAGATGACCTTGTGTGTGCCAGGAGGAGATCACCCTGTGTGTGCCAGGAGGAGATGGCCCTGTGTGTGCCAGGAGGAGATGACCCTGTGTGTGCCAGGAGGAGATATCCCTTTGTGTGCCAGGAGGAGATGGCCCTGTGTGTGCCAGGAGGAGATGACCCTGTGTATGCCAGGAGGAGATAACCCTGTGTGTGCCAGGAGGAGATGGCCCTGTGTGTGCCAGGAGGAGATGACCCTGTGTATGCCAGGAGGAGATAACCCTGTGTGTGCCAGGAGGAGATGGCCCTGTGTGTGCCAGGAGGAGATGACTGTGTGTGTGCCAGGAGGAGATATCCCTTTGTGTGCCAGTAGTTGATGACCCTGTGGGTGTCAGGAAGAGATGACCCTGTGTGTGCCAGGAGGAGATGACCCTGTGTGTGCCAGGAGGAGATGACCCTGTGTGTGCCAGGAGGAGATGACCCTGTGTGTGCCAGTAGTTGATGACCCTGTGGGTGCCAGGAAGAGATGACCCTGTGTGTGCCAGGAGGAGATGACCCTGTGTGTGCCAGGAGGAGATGACCCTGTGTGTGCCAGGAGGAGATGACCCTGTGTGTGCCAGGAGAAGATAACCCTGTGTGTGCCAGGAGGAAATGACCCTGTGTGTGCCAGGAGGAGATGACCCTGTGTGTGCCAGGAGGAAATGACCCTGTGTGTGCCAGGAGGAGATGACCCTGTGTGTGCCAGGAGGAGATGACCCTGTGTGTGCCAGGAGGAGATGACCCTGTGTGTGCCAGGAGGAGATGACCCTGTGTTTGCCAGGAGGAGATGACTCTGTGTGTGCCAGGAGGAGATATTCCTGTGTGTGCCAGGAGGGGATAACCCTGTGTGTGCCAGGAGGAGATAACCCTGTGTGTGCCAGGAGGAGAAGACCGTGTGTGTGCCAGGAGGAGGTGACCCTGTGTGTGCCAGGAGGAGATGACCCTGTGTGTGCCAGGAGGAGATGACCCTGTGTGTGCCAGGAGGAGATGACCCTGTGTGTGTCAGAAGGAGATGACCCTGTGTGTGCCAGGAGGAGATATTCCTGTGTGTGCCAGGAGGGGATAACCCTGTGTGTGCCAGGAGGAGATAACCCTGTGTGTGCAAGGAGGAGATGACCGTGTGTGTGCCAGGAGGAGGTGACCCTGTGTGTGTCAGAAGGAGATGACCCTGTGTGTGCCAGGAGGAGATAACCCTGTGTGTGCCAGGAGGAGATGACCCTGTGTGTGCCAGGAGGAGGTGACCCTGTGTGTGCCAGGAGGAGATGACCCTGTGTGTGTCAGAAGGAGATGACCCTGTGTGTGCCAGGAGGAGATATTCCTGTGTGTGCCAGGAGGGGATAACCCTGTGTGTGCCAGGAGGAGATATCCCTGTGTGTGCCAGGAGGAGATGACCCTGTGTGTGCCAGGAGGAGATGACCCTGTGTGTGCCAGGAGGAGATAACCCTGTGTGTGCCAGAAGGAGATGACCCTGTGTGTGCCAGGAGGAGATAACCCTGTGTGTGCCAGAAGGAGATGACCCTGTGTGTGCCAGAAGGAGATAACCCTTTGTGTGCCAGGAGGCGATGACCTTGTGTGTGCCAGGAGGAGATGACCCTATGTGTGCCAAAAGGAGATAACCCTGTGTGTGCCAAGAGGAGATAACCCTATGTGTGCCAGGAGGAGATGACCCTGTGTGTGCCAAGAGGAGATAACCCTATGTGTGCCAGGAGGAGATGACCCTGTGTGTGCCAGGAGGAGATGACCCTGTGTGTGCCAGGAGGAGATGACCCTGTGTGTGCCAGGAGGAGATGACCCTGTGTGTGCCAGGAGGAGATGACCCTGTGTGTGCCAGGAGGAGATGACCCTGTGTGTGCCAGGAGGAGATGACCCTGTGTGTGTCAGGAGGAGATAACCCTGTGTGTGCCAGGAGGAGATAACCCTGTGTGTGCCAGGAGGGAGGAGATATCCCTGTGCGTGCCAGGAGGAGGTGACCGTGTGTGTGCCAGGAGGGAGGAGATAACCCTGTGTGTGTCAGAAGGAGATATCCCTGTGTGTGCCAGGTGGAGATAACCCTGTGTGTGCCAGTAGGAGATAACCCTGTGTTTGCCAGGAGGAGAAGACCGTGTGTGTGCCAGGAGGAGATATTCCTGTTTGTGCCAGGAGTAGAAGACCGTGTGTGTGTCAGAAGGAGATGACCCTGTGTGTGCCAGAAGGAGATGACCCTGTGTGTGCCGGGAGGAGATGACCCTGTATGTGCCAGCAGGAGATGACCCTGTGTGTGCCAGGAGGCGATGACCTTGTGTGTGCCAGGAGGAGATGATCCTGTGTGTGCCAGGAGGAGATGACCCTGTGTGTGCCAGGAGGAGATGACCCTGTGTGTGCCAGGAGGCGATGACCCTGTGTGTGCCAGGAGGAGATGACCCTGTGTGTGCCAGGAGGAGATGACCCTGTGTGTGCCAGGAGGAGATGATCCTGTGTGTGCCAGGAGGAGATGACCCTGTGTGTGCCAGGAGGAGATGACCCTGTGTTTGCCAGGAGGAGATGACTCTGTGTGTGTCAGAAGGAGATGACGCTGTGTGTGCCAGGAGGAGATATTCCTGTGTGTGCCAGGAGGGGATAACCCTGTGTGTGCCAGGAGGAGATAACCCTGTGTGTGCCAGGAGGAGAAGACCGTGTGTGTGCCAGGAGGAGGTGACCCTGTGTGTGCCAGGAGGAGATGACCCTGTGTGTGCCAGGAGGAGATGACCCTGTGTGTGCCAGGAGGAGATGACCCTGTGTGTGCCAGGAGGAGATGACCCTGTGTATGCCAGGAGGAGATAACCCTGTGTGTGCCAGGAGGAGATGACCCTGTGTGTGCCAGGAGGAGATATTCCTGTTTGTGCCAGGAGGAGAAGACCGTGTGTGTGCCAGGAGGAGAAGACCGTGTGTGTGCCAGGAGGAGATATCTCTGTGTTTGCCAGGAGGAGATCACCCTGTGTGTGCCAGGAGGAGATGACCCTGTGTGTGCCAGGTGGCGATAACCCTGTGTGTGCCATGAGGAGATGACCCTGTGTGTGCCAGGAGGAAATATCTCTGTGTGTGCCAGGAGGAGATCACCCTGTGTGTGCCAGGAGGAGATGACCCTGTGTGTGCCAGGTGGCGATAACCCTGTGTGTGCCAGGAGGAGATCACCCTGTGTGTGCCAGGAGGAGATGACCCTGTGTAAGCCAGGAGGAGATAACCCTGTGTGTGCCAGGCTGCTGTGCATGTGACTCTGTGCATGCTGGGAGGATATGACCATGTGTGTGCCAGGAAGAGATGACCCTGTGTGTGCCAGGAGGAGATGACCCTGTGTGTGCCAGGTGGCGATAACCCTGTGTGTGCCAGGAAGAGATGATCCTGTGTGTGCCAGGAAGAGATGTCCCTGTGTTTGCCAGGAAGAGATGGCCCTGTGTGTGCCAGGAGGAGATGACCCTGTGTGTGCCAGGAAGAGATGTCCCTGTGTTTGCCAGGAAGAGATGGCCCTGTGTGTGCCAGGAAGAGATGGCCCTGTGTGTGCCAGGAGATGATAACCCTGTGTGTGCCAGGAGGAGATATCCCTGTGTGTGCCAGTAGGAGATATCCCTGTCTGTGCCAGGAGGAGATGACCCTGTGTGTGCCTGGAGGAGATAACCATGTGTGTGCCAGGAGGAGATAACCCTGTGTGTGCCAGGAGGAGATAACCCTGTGTGTGCCAGGAGGAGATAACCCTGTGTGTGCCAGGTGGCAATAACCCTGTGTGTGCCAGGAGGAGATGACCCTGTGTGTGCCAGGAGGAGATTACCCTGTGTGTGCCAGGAGGAGATTACCCTGTGTGTGCCAGGAGGAGATGACCCTGTGTGTGCCAGGAGGAGATAACCCTGTGTGTGCCAGGATGAGATGACCCTGTGTGTGCCAGGAGATGATGACCCTGTGTGTGCCAGGAGGAGATTACCCTATGTGTGCCAGGATGAGATGACCCTGTGTGTGCCAACAGGAGATAACTCTGTGTGTGCCAGGAGGCGATGACCTTGTGTGTGCCAGGAGGAGATGATCCTGTGTGTGCCAGGAGGAGATGACCCTGTGTGTGCTAGGAGGAGATATCTCTGTGTGTGCCAGGAGATGATGACCCTGTGTGTGCCAGGAGGAGATATCCCTGTGTGTGCCAGCAGGGAGGAGATATCCCTGTGTGTGCCAGGAGGAGATGACCCTGTGTGTGCCAGGAGATGATGACCCTGTGTGTGCCAGGAGGAGATATTCCTGTGTGTGCCAGGAGGGAGGAGATATCCCTGTGTGTGCCAGGAGCAGATTACCCTGTGTGTGCCAACAGGAGATAACTCTGTGTGTGCCAGGAGGCGATGATCTTGTGTGTGCCAGGAGGAGATGATCCTGTGTGTGCCAGGAGGAGATTATCCTTTGTGTGCTAGGATGAGATGACCCTGTGTGTGCCAACAGGAGATAACTCTGTGTGTGCCAGGAGGCGATGACTTTGTGTGTGCCAGGAGGAGATGACCATGTGTGTGCCAGAAGAAGATGACCCTGTGTGTGCCAGGAGGAGATAACCCTGTGTGTGCCAGGAGGAGATAACCCTGTGTGTGCCAGGAGGAGATAACCATGTGTGTACTAGAAGGAGATATCCCTTTGTGTGCCAGGAGGAGATAACCCTGTGTGTGCCAGGAGGAGATGACCCTGTGTGTGCCAGGAGGAGATGACCCTGTGTGTGCCAGGAGGAGATGACCCTGTGTGTGCCAGGAGGAGATGACCCTGTGTGTGCCAGGAGGAGATGACCCTGTGTGTGCCAGGAGGAGATAACCATGTGTGTACCAGGAGGGGATAACCCTGTGTGTGCCAGAAGGAGATATCCCTGTGTGTGCCAGGAGGAGATAACCCTGTGTGTGCCAGTAGGAGATAACCGTGTGTGTGCCAGGAGGAGATATCCCTGTGTGTGCCAGGTGGAGATAACCCTGTGTATGCCAGGTGGAGATAACCCTGTGTATGCCAGGAGGAGATATCCCTGTGTGTGCCAGGAGGAGATAACCCTGTGTGTGCCAGGAGGAGATAACCCTGTGTATGCCAGGAGGAGATATCCCTGTGTGTGCCAGGAAGAGATTACCCTGTGTGTGCCAGGAGGAGATAACCATGTGTGTACCAGGAGGAGATGACCCTGTGTGTGCCAGAAGGAGATATCCCTGTGTGTGCCAGGAGGAGATAACCCTGTGTGTGCCAGTAGGAGATAACCGTGTGTGTGCCAGGAGGAGATATCCCTGTGTGTGCCAGGTGGAGATAACCCTGTGTATGCCAGGAGGAGATATCCCTGTGTGTGCCAGGAGGAGATAACCCTGTGTGTGCCAGGAGGAGATATCTCTGTGTGTACCAGGAGGAGATAACCCTGTGTGTGCCAGGAGGAGATATCCCTGTGTGTGCCAGGTGGAGATAACCCTGTGTGTGCCAGGAGGAGATTACCCTGTGTGTGCCAGGAGGAGATATCTCTGTGTGTACCAGGAGGAGATGATCCTGTGTGTGCCAGGTGGAGATAACCCTGTGTATGCCAGGAGGAGATATCCCTGTGTGTGCCAGGAGGAGATAACCCTGTGTGTGCCAGGAGGAGATATACCTGTGTGTGCCAGGAGGAGATAACCCTGTGTGTGCCAGGAGGAGATAACCCTGTGTGTGCCAGGTGGAGATAACCCTGTGTATGCCAGGAGGAGATATCCCTGTGTGTGCAAGGAGGAGATATCTCTGTGTGTACCAGGAGGAGATAACCCTGTGTGTGCCAGGAGGAGATATCCCTGTGTGTGCCAGGAGGAGATAACCCTGTGTGTGCCAGGAGGAGATGACCCTGTGTGTGCCAGGAGGAGATGACCCTGTGTGTGCCAGTAGTTGATGACCCTGTGGGTGCCAGTAGTTGATGACCCTGTGGGTGCCAGGAAGAGATGACCCTGTGTGTGCCAGGAGGAGATGACCCTGTGTGTACCAGAAGGAGATGACCCTGTGTGTGCCAGGAGGAAATGACCCTGTGTGTGCCAGGAGGAAATGACCCTGTGTGTGCCAGGAGGAGATGACCCTGTGTGTACCAGAAGGAGATGACCCTGTGTGTGCCAGGAGGAGATGACCCTGTGTGTGCCAGGAGGAAATGACCCTGTGTGTGCCAGGAGGAGATGACCCTGTGTGTGCCAGGAGGAGATGACCCTGTGTGTGCCAGGAGGAGATGACCCTGTGTGTGCCAGGAGGAGATGACCCTGTGTGTGCCAGGAGGAGATGACCCTGTGTTTGCCAGGAGGAGATGACCCTGTGTGTGCCAGGAGGAGATGACCCTGTGTGTGCCAGGAGGAGATGACCCTGTGTGTGCCAGGAGGAGATAACCCTGTGTGTGCCAGGAGGAGATAACCCTGTGTGTGCCAGAAGGAGATGACCCTGTGTGTGCCAGGAGAAGATATCCCTGTGTGTGCCAGGAGGAGATGACCCTTTGTGTGCCAGGAGGCGATGACCTTGTGTGTGCCAGGAGGAGATAACCCTTTGTGTGCCAGGAGGCGATGACCTTGTGTGTGCCAGGAGGAGATGACCCTGTGTGTGCCAGGAGGAGATGACCCTGTGTGTGCCAGGAGGAGATGACCCTGTGTGTGCCAGGAGGAGATGACCCTGTGTGTGCCAGGAGCAGATGACCCTGTGTGTGCCAGGAGGAGATTACCCTGTGTGTACCAGGAGGAGATGGCCCTGTGTGTGCCAGGAGGAGATGATCCTGTGTGTGCCAGGAGGAGATGACCCTATGTGTGCCAAAAGGAGATAACCCTGTGTGTGCCAAGAGGAGATAACCCTATGTGTGCCAGGAGGAGATGACCCTGTGTGTGCCAAGAGGAGATAACCCTATGTGTGCCAGGAGGAGATGACCCTGTGTGCGCCAGGAGAAGATATCTCTGTGTGTGCCAGAAGGAGATGACCCTGTGTGTGCCAGGAGGAGATAACCCTGTGTGTGCCAGGTGGAGATAACCCTGTGTATGCCAGGAGGAGATATCCCTGTGTGTGCCAGGAGGAGATAACCCTGTGTGTGCCAGGAGGAGATAACCCTGTGTGTGCCAGGAGGAGATATCCCTGTGTGTGCCAGGAGGAGATAACCCTGTGTGTGCCAGGAGGAGATGACCCTGTGTGTGCCAGGAGGAGATATCCCTGTGTGTGCCAGGAGGAGATGACCCTGTGTGTGCCAGGAGGAGATGACCCTGTGTGTGCCAGGAGGAGATGACCCTGTGTGTGCCAGGAGGAGATGACCCTGTGTGTGCCAGGAGGAGATAACTCTGTGTGTGCCAGGAGGGAGGAGATATCCCTCTGTGTGCCAGGAGGAGATTACCCTGTGTGTGCCAGGAGGAGATAACCCTGTGTGTGCCAGGAGGAGATAACCCTGTGTGTGCCAGGAGGAGATGACCCTGTGTGTGCCAGGAGGAGATGACCCTGTGTGTGCCAGGAGGAGATGACCCTGTGTGTGCCAGGAGGAGATGACCCTGTGTGTGCCAGGAGGAGATAACTCTGTGTGTGCCAGGAGGGAGGAGATATCCCTCTGTGTGCCAGGAGGAGATTACCCTATGTGTGCCAGAAGGAGATATCCCTGTGTGTGCCAGGAGGAGATAACCCTGTGTGTGCCAGGATGAGATAACCCTGTGTGTGCCAGGAGGAGATATCCCTCTGTGTGCCAGGAGGAGATTACCCTATGTGTGCCAGAAGGAGATATCCCTGTGTGTGCCAGGAGGAGATAACCCTGTGTGTGCCAGGAGGAGTTGACCCTGTGTGTGCCAGAAGGAGAAACCCCTGTGTGTGCCAGGAGGAGATATCTCTGTGTGTGCCAGGAGGAGATTACCCTATGTGTGCCAAAAGGAGAAACCCCTGTGTGTGCCAGGAGGAGATATCTCTGTGTGTGCCAGGAGGAGATTACCCTGTGTGTGCCAGAAGGAGAAACCCCTGTGTGTGCCAGGAGGAGATGACCCTGTGTGTGCCAGGAGGAGATTACCCTATGTGTGCCAAAAGGAGATGACCCTGTGTGTGCCAAGAGGAGATAACCCTATGTGTGCCAGGAGAAGATGACCCTGTGTGTGCCAAGAGGAGATAACCCTATGTGTGCCAGGAGGAGATGACCCTGTGTGCGCCAGGAGAAGATATCTCTGTGTGTGCTAGGAGGAGATGACCCTGTGTGTGCCAGAAGGAGATGACCCTGTGTGTGCCAGGAGGAGATGACCCTGTGTGTGCCAGGAGGAGATGACCCTGTGTGTGTCAGGAGGAGATAACCCTGTGTGTGCCAGGAGGAGATAACCCTGTGTGTGCCAGGAGGGAGGAGATATCCCTGTGCGTGCCAGGAGGAGATAACCCTGTGTGTGCCAGGAGGGAGGAGATAACCCTGTGTGTGTCAGAAGGAGATATCCCTGTGTGTGCCAGGTGGAGATAACCCTGTGTGTGCCAGTAGGAGATAACCCTGTGTGTGCCAGGAGGAGAAGACCGTGTGTGTGCCAGGAGGAGATATTCCTGTTTGTGCCAGGAGGAGAAGACCGTGTGTGTGCCAGGAGGAGGTGACCCTGTGTGTGCCGGGAGGAGATGACCCTGTGTGTGCCAGGAGGAGATAACCCTTTGTGTACCAGGAGGCGATGACCTTGTGTGTGCCAGGAGGAGATGATCCTGTGTGTGCCAGGAGGAGATGACCCTGTGTGTGCCAGGAGGAGATGACCCTGTGTGTGCCAGGAGGCGATGACCTTGTGTGTGCCAGGAGGAGATGATCCTGTGTGTGCCAGGAGGAGATGACCCTGTGTGTGCCAGGAGGAGATGACCCTGTGTGTGCCAGGAGGAGATGACCCTGTGTAAGCCAGGAGCAGATTACCCTGTGTGTGCCAGGAGGAGATAACCCTGTGTGTGCCAGGAGGAGATGACCCTGTGTGTGCCAGAAGGAGATATCCCTGTGTGTGCCAGGAGGAGATATTCCTGTTTGTGCCAGGAGGAGAAGACCGTGTGTGTGCCAGGAGGAGATGATCCTGTGTGTGCCAGGAGGAGATATCTCTGTGTGTGCCAGGAGGAGATCACCCTGTGTGTGCCAGGAGGAGATGACCCTGTGTGTGCCAGGTGGCGATAACCCTGTGTGTGCCATGAGGAGATGACCCTGTGTGTGCCAGGAGGAGATATCTCTGTGTGTGCCAGGAGGAGATCACCCTGTGTGTGCCAGGAGGAGATGACCCTGTGTGTGCCAGGTGGCGATAACCCTGTGTGTGCCATGAGGAGATGACCCTGTGTAAGCCAGGAGGAGATAACCCTGTGTGTGCCAGGCTGCTGTGCATGTGACTCTGTGCATGCTGGGAGGATATGACCATGTGTGTGCCAGGAAGAGATGACCCTGTGTGTGCCAGGAAGAGATGACCCTGTGTGTGCCAGGAAGAGATGTCCCTGTGTTTGCCAGGAAGAGATGGCCCTGTGTGTGCCAGGAAGAGATGGCCCTGTGTGTGCCAGGAGATGATAACCCTGTGTGTGCCAGGAGGAGATATCCCTGTGTGTGCCAGAAGGAGATATCCCTGTCTGTGCCAGGAGGAGATGACCCTGTGTGTGCCAGGAGGAGATAACCCTGTGTGTGCCAGGTGGCAATAACCCTGTGTGTGCCAGGAGGAGATAACCCTGTGTGTGCCAGGAGGAGATTACCCTGTGTGTGCCAGGAGGAGATAACCCTGTGTGTGCCAGGAGGAGATAACCCTGTGTGTGCCAGGTGGCAATAACCCTGTGTGTGCCAGGAGGAGATAACCCTGTGTGTGCCAGGAGGAGATTACCCTGTGTGTGCCAGGAGGAGATAACCCTGTGTGTGCCAGGAGGAGATTACCCTGTGTGTGCCAGGAGGAGATGACCCTGTGTGTGCCAGGAGGAGATAACCCTGTGTGTGCCAGGATGAGATGACCCTGTGTGTGCCAGGAGATGATGACCCTGTGTGTGCCAGGAGGAGATTACCCTATGTGTGCCAGGATGAGATGACCCTGTGTGTGCCAACAGGAGATAACTCTGTGTGTGCCAGGAGGAGATGACCCTGTGTGTGCCAGGAGGAGATAACCCTGTGTGTGCCAGGAGGAGATGACCCTGTGTGTGCCAGGAGGAGATGACCCTGTGTGTGCCAGGAGGAGATAACCATGTGTGTACCAGGAGGGGATAACCCTGTGTGTGCCAGAAGGAGATATCCCTGTGTGTGCCAGGAGGAGATAACCCTGTGTGTGCCAGTAGGAGATAACCGTGTGTGTGCCAGGAGGAGATATTCCTGTTTGTGCCAGGAGGAGAAGACCGTGTGTGTGCCAGGAGGAGAAGACCGTGTGTGTGCCAGGAGGAGATAACCCTTTGTGCGCCAGGAGGCGATGACCTTGTGTGTGCCAGGAGGAGATGATCCTGTGTGTGCCAGGAGGAGATGACCCTGTGTGTGCCAGAAGGAGATATCCCTGTGTGTGCCAGGAGGAGATGACCCTGTGTGTGCCAGGAGAAGATGACCCTGTGTGTGCCAGGAGGAGATAACCCTGTGTGTGCCAGGAGGAGATGACCCTGTGTGTGCCAGGATAAGATGACCCTGTGTGTGCCAGGAGAAGATGACCCTGTGGGTGCCAGGAGGAGATAACCCTGTGTGTGCCAGGAGGAGATGACCCTGTGTGTGCCAGGAGAAGATGACCCTGTGTGTGCCAGGAGAAGATGACCCTGTGTGTGCCAGGAGGAGATGACCCTGTGTGTGCCAGGAGAAGATAACCCTGTGTGTGCCAGGAGAAGATGACCCTGTGTGTGCCAGGAGGGAGGAGATATCCCTGTGTGTGCCAGGAGGAGATAACCCTGTGTGTGCCAGGAGGAGACGACCCTGTGTGTGCCAGGAGGAGATGACCCTGTGTGTGCCTGGGGGAGATGACCCTGTGTATGCCAGGAGGGGATAACCCTGTGTGTGCCAGGAGGAGATGACCCTGTGTGTGCCAGGGGGAGATGACCCTGTGTATGCCAGGAGGGGATAACCCTGTGTGTGCCTTGAGGAGATGACCCTGTGTGTGCCAGGGGGAGATGACCCTGTGTATGCGAGGAGGAGATGACCCTGTGTGTGCCAGGGGGAGATGACCCTGTGTATGCCAGGAGGGGATAACCCTGTGTGTGCCTGGAGGAGATGACCCTGTGTGTGCCAGAAGGAGATGACCCTGTGTGTGCCTGGAGGAGATAACCCTGTGTGTGCCAGAAGGAGATGACCCTGTGTGTGCCAGGAGGATATAACCCTGTGTGTGCCAGGAGGCGATAACCCTGTGTGTGCCAGGAGGAGATGACCCTGTGTGTGCCAGGAGGAGATGACCCTGTGTGTGCGAGGAGGAGTTGACCCTGTGTGTGCCAGGAGGAGATGACCCTGTGTGTGCCAGGAGGAGATGACCCTGTGTGTGCCAGGAGGGGATAACTCTGTGTGTGCCAGGAGGAGATGACCCTTTGTGTTCCAGGAGGGGATAACCCTGTGAGTGCTAGGCAGGTATGATGTTAACCCTGTCTATCCAGAGCTGTATGACTGTAAGAAGGCATCGTGTCAGTTCCAGGACTTACCTGTGTGCAGGATCTGAGGGCTGAAAGCAGCAGCAGGTGGCTCAGAGCCTGTCATCCAGGAGACTGCTGCTCCTCACTGGTTGTCAGCTCTTATATACCCTCACACCTGGGTGACAGCTGATGTCACAGCACACGCTGCCAGTGACAGTACTGAGCACAGGGATCCCCAACACCCACCGCAGAATAAGAGAAACACATCACCAAGGAGAGGAGTGGAGACCCTGAGCACCAAGGAGAGGAGGGGAGACCCCGAGCACCGAGTAGAGGAGTGGTGACCCCGAGCACCAAGGAGAGGAGTGGAGACCCCGAGCACCAAGGAGAGGAGTGGAAACCCCGAGCACCAAGGAGAGGAGTGGAGACCCCGAGCACCAAGGAGAGGAGTGGAGACCCCGAGCACCAAGCAGAGGAGTGGAGACCCCGAGCACCAAAGAGAGGAGTGGAGACCCGAGCACCAAGGAGAGGAGTGGTGACCTCGAGCACCAAGGAGAGGAGTGGAGACCCCGAGTACCGACGAGAGGATTGGTGATCCCGAGCACCAAGGAGAGGAGTGGTGACCCCAAGCACCAAAGAGAGGAGAGGAGACCCTGAGCACCAAGGAGAGGAGTGGAGATCCCGAGCACCAAGGAGAGAAGGGGGGACCTCAAGCACCAAGGAGAGAAGTGGAGATCCTTAGCACCAAGGGGAGGAGTGTAGACCCCGAGCACCAAGGAGAGGAGACCCCGAGCACCGTGGAGAAGAGGGTTAGACCCTGAGCACCGTGAAGAGGAGGAGAGACACTGGGCACCAAGGAGAGGAGTGGAGACCCCCGAGCACCGTGGAGAGGAGGGGAGATCCTTAGCACCGAGGAGAGGAGGGGAGACACCGGGCACCAAGGAGAGGAGTGGAGACCCTGAGCACCAAGGAGAGGAGTGGAGACCCAGAGCACCAAGAAGAGTAGTGGTGACCCCGAGCACCAAGGAGAGGAGTGGTGACCCCGAGCACCAAGGAGAGGAGTGGTGACCCCGAGCACCAAGGAGAGGAGTGGAGACCCCGAGCACCAAGGAGAGAAGTTGGCATCCTTAGTACCAAGGAGAGGAGTGGAGACCCCGAGCACCAAGAAGAGGAGACCCCGAGCACCGAGGAGAGGAGTGGAGACCCCGAGCACCAAGGAGAGGAGTGGTGACCCCGAGCACCAAGTAGATGAGTGGTGACCCCGAGCACCAAGGAGAGAAGTTGGCATCCTTAGTACCAAGGAGAGGAGTGGAGACCCCGAGCACCAAGAAGAGGAGACCCCGAGCACCGAGGAGAGGAGTGGAGACCCAGAGCTCCAAGGAGAGGAGGGGAGACCCTTGGCACCAAGGAGAGGAGGGGAGACCCCGAGCACCGAGCAGAGGAGGGGAGACTCCGAGCACCAAGGAGAGGAGTGGAGACCTAGAGCACCAAGGAGAGGAGTGGAGACCTAGAGCACCAAGGAGAGGAGTGGAGACCCCGAGCACCAAGGAGAGGAGGGGAGACCCCGAGCACCAAGGAGAGGACTGGAGATCCTTAGCACCAAGGAGAGGAGTTGGGACCCTGAGCACCAAAGAGAGGAGTGGAGACCCCAAGCACCGAAGAGACAAGTGGACACCCCGAGCACCAAGGAAAGGAGGGGAGACTCCAAGCACCAAGGAGAGGAATAGAGACTCCGAGGACCGCGGAGAGAAGGAGAGACCTCGAGCACCGAGGAGAGGAGGGGAGACCCCGAAGTGAAGAGGGGAGACCCCCAAGCACCGAGGAGAGGAGGGGACGCCCTGAGCACCAATGAGAAAAGAGGAAACCGCGAGCACCAAGGAGAGGAGTGGAGACCCCAAGCACCAAGGAGAGGAGAGGAAACCCCCAGCACCAAGGAGAGAAGAGCCACAGCACTCAGGAGAGAAGAGGAGAGCCCCAGCACCTAGGGCAGGACAGGAGACCCCGATCACCTAGTTAAGGAGAGGAGACCCCAAATATCGAGGAGAGGAACACTCACCATCCAGGAGAGGAGACCCCCAGCACCAAGAAGAGGAGACCCCCAGTACCCTGGAGAGAACAGGAGACCAATAGCATCCATGACAGAAGTGGAGACCCAAAGCACTCATGAGAGGAGAGGAGGCCCGCAACAGCCAGGAGAGAAGAGGAGACCCCAGCACCCAGAAGAGGAGACCCCAGCACCCAGAAGAGAAGACCCCCAGCACCCAGAAGAGAAGACCCCCAGCACCAAGGAGAGGAGACCCCCAGCACCCAGAAGAGAAGACCCCCAGCACCCGGAAGAGAAGATCGCCAGCACCAAGGAGAGGAGAACACCAGAACTCAGGAGATGAGACCCCTAGCATTAGGAGAGGAAAAAAGATTCCCAGTACCCAGGAAACAAGAGGAAACCCCAACAACAAGGAGAGAAGAGGAGACCCCAACAGCCAGGAGAGAAGAGGAGACCCCCAACACTCAGAAGAGAAGAGGAGATCCCCAACACTGATGAGAGGAGAGGAGACCCCCAGCACTCATTAGAAGAGAAGAGAAGTCCAGAACCAAGGAGAGGAGAGGAGACCCCCAGCACCAAGAAGAGAAAAGGAGATCCTAGCACCATGGAGAGGAGACCCCAGTATCCCGGAGAGTAGAGGAGACCCATAGCATCCATGAGAGAAGAGGAGGCCCCCAGCACTCATGAGAGGAGAGGAGGCCCCCAACACTCAAGAAAAGAAAAGAGACTCCCAGTATCAAGGAGAGGAGACCCCTAGGACCCAGGAGAGAAGAGGAGACCCCAGTACCCAGGAGAGAAGAGGAGACCCCCGCACCTAGAAGAGAAGACCCCCAGAACCCAGGAGAGGAGTCCCCTAGCACTTAGGAGAGGAAAAAAGATTCCCAGTACCCAGGAAACAAGAGGAGACCCCAACAGCCAGGAGAGAAGAGGAGACCCCCAACACTCAAGAGAAGAAAAGAGACTCCTAGTATCAAGGAGAGGAGACCCCCAGGACTCATTAGAGGAGAAGAGACATCCAGAACCCAGGAGAGGAGACACCCAGCAACCAGGAGCAAGAATGACAAACAACCCAAAGAGGGAAAATCCCAGCATTCTGGAGAGTAGACCGTCAGCACCAATAAGAACAGACCCAAGAACTTTACCAAAAAAAGAGCCAAGAACAGAACCAAGAACGGCATAGAAGAAAAAAAACAATAACAGAACCAGCGAAAGAACCAATAACTGCATGAGACCAGATCCGAGACCAGATCCGAGACCAGATCCGAGACCAGATACAAGACCAGATCCGAGAACAGATCTGAGAAGAAAATCAAGAACGGCATAGAGGAAAACAAACAATAACAGAACCAACAATAGAACCAATAACTGTATGAGACCAGATCCGAGACCAGATCCAAGACCAAATCCGAGACCAGATCCGAGACCACATCCGAGACCAGATCCGAGAACTGCATGAGAACAGGACCGAGAACAGAACCAAGAAACGGATCGAGAACAGAACCCAAAACTGCATGAGAACAGGACGGAGAACAGAACCAAGAACTGCATGAGAACAGGACCAAGAACATAACCGAGAACAGAACCAAGAACAGGACCGAGAACAGAACCAAGAACAGGACCGAGAACAGAACCAAGAACAGGATCGAGAACAGAACCAAAAACTGCATGAGAACAGGACTGAGAACAGAACCAAAAACTGCATGAGAACAGGACCAAGAACAGAACCAAGAAACGGATCGAGAACAGAACCAAAAACTGCATGAGAACAGGACTGAGAACAGAACCAAAAACTGCATGAGAACAGGACCAAGAACAGAACCGAGAACAGAACCAAGAACAGGACCGAGAACAGAACCAAGAACTGCATGAGAACAGGACCGAGAACAGAACCAAGAACTGCATGAGAACAGGACTGAGAACAGAACTGAGAACTGCATGAGAACAGGACCAAGAACAGAACCAAGAACTGCATGAGGACAGGACCGAGAACAGAACCAAGAACAGAGCCAAGAACAGAACCAAGAGCAGGATTGAGAACAGAAGCAAAAACTGCATGAGAACAGGACCAAGAACAGAACCAAGAACAAAACCAAGAACAGGTTTCGAGAACAGAACCAAGAACAGAACCCTGAACAGAACCAAGAACTGCATGAGGACAGGACCGAGAACAGAACCAAGAACTGCATGAGAATAGGACCGAGAACAGAACCAAGAACAGGACCCTGAACAGAACCAAGAACTGCATGAGAACAGGACTGAGAACAGAACAAAGAACTGCATGAGAACAGGACAGAGAACAGAACCAAGAACTGCATGAGGACAGGACTGAGAACAGAACCAAGAACTGCATGAGAACAGAACCAGCGAAAGAACCAATAACTGCATGAGACCAGATCCGAGACCAGATCCGAGACCAGATCCGAGACCAGATACAAGACCAGATCCGAGACCAGATCCGAGAACTGCATGAGAACAGGACCGAGAACAGAACCAAGAAACGGATCAAGAACAGAACCCAAAACTGCATGAGAACAGGACGGAGAACAGAACCAAGAACTGCATGAGAACAGGACCAAGAACATAACCGAGAACAGAACCAAGAACAGGACCGAGAACAGAACCGAGAACAGAACCAAGAACAGCACCGAGAACAGAACCAAGAACAGGATCGAGAACAGAACCAAAAACTGCATGAGAACAGGACTGAGAACAGAACCAAAAACTGCATGAGAACAGGACCAAGAACAGAACCAAGAAACGGATCGAGAACAGAACCAAAAACTGCATGAGAACAGGACTGAGAACAGAACCAAAAACTGCATGAGAACAGGACCAAGAACAGAACCGAGAACAGAACCAAGAACAGGACCGAGAACAGAACCAAGAACTGCATGAGAACAGGACCGAGAACAGAACCAAGAACTGCATGAGGACAGGACTGAGAACAGAACTGAGAACTGCATGAGAACAGGACCAAGAACAGAACCAAGAACTGCATGAGGACAGGACCGAGAACAGAACCAAGAACAGAACCAAGAACAGAACCAAGAGCAGGATTGAGAACAGAAGCAAAAACTGCATGAGAACAGGACCAAGAACAGAACCAAGAACAAAACCAAGAACAGGTTTCGAGAACAGAACCAAGAACAGAACCCTGAACAGAACCAAGAAATGCATGAGGACAGGACCGAGAACAGAACCAAGAACTGCATGAGGACAGGACCGAGAACAGAACCAAGAACAGGACCCTGAACAGAACCAAGAACTGCATGAGAACAGGACTGAGAACAGAACAAAGAACTGCATGAGGACAGGACTGAGAACAGAACCAAGAACTACATGAGAACAGGACCGAGAACAGAACCAAGAACTGCATGAGAACAGGACAGAGAACAGAACCAAGAACTGCATGAGGACAGGACTGAGAACAGAACCAAGAACTGCATGAGAACAGGACCGAGAACAGAACCAAGAACTGCATGAGAACAGGACCGAGAACAGATCCAAGAAATTCATGAGAACAGGACCAAGAACAGAACCGAGAACAGAACCAAGAACAGGATTGAGAACAGAAGCAAAAACTGCATGAGAACAGGACCAAGAACAGAACCAAGAACTGCATGAGAACAGGACCGAGAACAGAACCAAGAACAGAACCAAGAACTGCATGAGAACAGAACCGAGAACAGAACCAAGAACTGCATGAGAACAGGACCGAGAACAGAACCAAGAACTGCATGAGGACGGGACCGAGAACAGAACCAAGAACTGCATGAGAACAGGACCGAGAACAGAACCAAGAACTGCATGAGGACAGGACCGAGAACAGATCCAAGAACTGCATGAGAACAGGACCGAGGACAGAACCAAGAACTGCATGTGGACGGGACCGAGAACAGAACCAAGAACTGCATGAGAACAGGACCGAGGACAGAACCAAGAACTGCATGAGGACAGGACCGAGAACAGATCCAAGAACTGCATGAGAACAGGACCGAGGACAGAACCAAGAACTGCATGTGGACGGGACCGAGAACAGAACCAAGAACTGAATGAGAACAGGACCAAGAACAGAACCAAGAACTGCATGAAAATAGGACCAAGAACAGAACCAAGAACTGCATGAGAACTGGACCGATAACAGAACCAAGAACTGCATGAGAACAGGACCGAGAACAGAACCAAGAACTGCATGAGGACAGGACCGAGAACAGAACCAAGAACTGCATGAGAACAGGACCGAGGGCAGAACCAAGAACTGCATGAGGACAGGACCGAGAACAGAACCAAGAACTGCATGAGAACAGGACCGAGAACAGAACCAAGAACTGCATGAGAACAGGACCGAGAACAGAACCAAGAACTGCATGAGAACAGGACCGAGAACAGAACCAAGAACTGCATGAGAACAGGACCGAGAACAGATCCAAGAACTGCATGAGGACAGGACCGAGAACATAACCAAGAACTGCATGAGGACAGGACCAAGAACAGAACGAAGAACTGCATGAGAACAGGACCGAGAACAGAACCAAGAACTGCATGAGAACAGGACCGAGAACAGAACCAAGAACTTCATGAGAACAGGACCGAGGGCAGAACCAAGAACTGCATGAGGACAGGACCGAGAACAGAACCAAGAACTGCATGAGAACAGGACCGAGAACAGAACCAAGAACTGCATGAGGACAGGACCGAGAACAGAACCAAGAACTGCATGAGAACAGGACCGAGGGCAGAACCAAGAACTGCATGAGGACAGGACCGAGAACAGAACCAAGAACTGCATGAGAACAGGACCGAGAACAGAACCAAGAACTGCATGAGAACAGGACTGAGAACAGAACCAAAAACTGCATGAGAACAGGACCGAGAACAGAACCAAGAACTGCATGAGGACAGGACCGAGAACATAACCAAGAACTGCATGAGGACAGGACCAAGAACAGAACGAAGAACTGCATGAGAACAGGACCGAGAACAGAACCAAGAACTGCATGAGAACAGGACCGAGGACAGAACCAAGAACTGCATGAGAACAGGACCGAGAACAGAACCAAGAACTGCATAAGAACAGGACCGAGGACAGAACCAAGAACTTCATGAGGACAGGACCGAAAACAGAACCAAGAACTGCATGAGAACAGGACCGAGAACAGAACCAAGAACTGCATGAGGACAGGACCGAGAACAGAACCAAGAACTGCATGAGAACAGGACCGAGAACAGAACCAAGAACTGCATGAGAACAGGACCGAGAACAGAACCAAGAACTGCATGAGAACATGACCGAGAACAGAACCAAGAACTGCATGAGAACAGGACCGAAAACAGAACCAAGAACTGCATGAGGACATGACCGAGAACAGAACCAAGAACTGCATGAGGACAGGACCGAGAACAGAACCAAGAACTGCATGAGAACAGGACCGAGAACAGAACCAAGAACTGCATGAGAACAGGACCGAGAACAGAACCAAGAACTGCATGAGGACAGGACCGAGAACAGAACCAAGAACTGCATGAGAACAGGACCGAGAACAGAACCAAGAACTGCATGAGAACAGGACCAAGAACAGAACCAAGAACTGCATGAGAACAGGACCGAGAACAGAACCAAGAACTGCATGAGGACAGGACCGAGAACAGAAAAAAGAACTGCATGAGGATAGGACCGAGAACAGAACCAAGAACTGCATAAGAACAGGACCGAGGACAGAACCAAGAACTGCATGAGGACAGGACCGATAACAGAACCAAGAACTGCATGAGAACAGGACCGAGAACAGAACCAAGAACTTCATGAGGACAGGACCGAAAACAGAACCAAGAACTTCATGAGGACAGGACCGAAAACAGAACCAAGAACTGCATGAGGACATGACCGAGAACAGAACCAAGAACTGCATGAGGACAGGACCGAGAACAGAACCAAGAACCGCATGAGAACAGGACCGAGAACAGAACCAAGAACTGCGTGAGAACAGGACCGAGAACAGAACCAAGAACTGCGTGAGGACAAGACCGAGAACAGAACCAAGAACTGTATGAGGACAAGACCGAGAACAGAACCAAGAACTGCATGAGGACAGGACCGAGAACAGAACCAAGAACTGCATGAGGACAAGACCGAGAACAGAACCAAGAACTGCGTGAGAACAGGACCGAGAACAGAACCAAGAACTGCGTGACAACAGGACCGAGAACAGAACCAAGAACTGCATGAGGACAAGACCGAGAACAGAACCAAGAACTGCATGAGGACAGGACCGAGAACAGAACCAAGAACTGCATGAGAACAGGACCGAGAACAGAACCAAGAACTGAGTGAGAACAGGACCGAGAACAGAACCAAGAACTGCGTGAGGACAAGACCGAGAACAGAACCAAGAACTGCATGAGGACAAGACCGAGAACAGAACCAAGAACTGCATGAGGACAGGACCGAGAACATAACCAAGAACTGCATGAGGACAAGACCGAGAACAGAACCAAGAACTGCATGAGAACAGGACCGAGAACAGAACCAAGAACTGCATGAGGACAGGACCGAGAACAGAACCAAGAACTGCATGAGGACAGGACCGAGAACAGAACCAAGAACAGGACCCTGAACAGAACCAAGAACTGCATGAGAACAGGACTGAGAACAGAACAAAGAACTGCTTGAGAACAGGACAAAGAACAGAACCAAGAACTGCATGAGGACAGGACTGAGAACAGAACCAAGAACTGCATGAGAACAGGACCGAGAACAGAACCAAGAACTGCATGAGAACAGGACCGAGAACAGATCCAAGAACTTCATGAGAACAGGACCAAGAACAGAACCGAGAACAGAACCAAGAACAGGATTGAGAACAGAAGCAAAAACTGCATGAGAACAGGACCAAGAACATAACCAAGAACTGCATGAGAACAGGACCGAGAACAGAACCAAGAACTGCATGAGAACAGAACCGAGAACAGAACCAAGAACTGCATGAGAACAGGACCGAGTACAGAACCAAGAACTGCATGAGGACGGGACCGAGAACAGAACCAAGAACTGCATGAGAACAGGACCGAGAACAAAACCAAGAACTGCATGAGGACAGGACCGAGAACAGATCCAAGAACTGCATGAGAACAGGACCGAGGACAGAACCAAGAACTGCATGAGGACAGGACCGAGAACAGATCCAAGAACTGCATGAGAACAGGACCGAGGACAGAACCAAGAACTGCATGTGGACGGGACCGAGAACAGAACCAAGAACTGCATGAGAACAGGACCAAGAACAGAACCAAGAACTGCATGAAAATGGGACCAAGAACAGAACCAAGAACTTCATGAGGACAGGACCGAGGACAGAACCAAGAACTGCATGAGAACAGGACCGAGGACAGAACCAAGGACTGCATGAGGACAGGACCGAGAACAGAACCAAGAACTGCATGAGAACAGGACCGAGGGCAGAACCAAGAACTGCATGAGGACAGGACCGAGAACAGAACCAAGAACTGCATGAGAAGAGGACCGAGAACAGAACCAAGAACTGCATGAGAACAGGACCAAGAACAGAACCAAGAACTGCATGAGAACAGGACCGAGAACAGAACCAAGAGCCGCATGAGAACAGGACCGAGAACAGAACCAAGAACTGCATGAGGACAGGACCGAGAACAGAACCAAGAACTGCATGAGGACAGGACCGAGAACAGAACCAAGAACTGCATGAGGACAGGACTGAGAACAGAACCAAGAACTGCATGAGAACAGGACTGAGAACAGAACCAAAAACTGCATGAGAACAGGACCGAGAACAGAACCAAGAACTGCATGTGGACAGGACCGAGAACAGAACCAAGAACTGCATGAGGACAGGACCGAGAACAGAACCAAGAACTGCATGAGGACAGGACTGAGAACAGAACCAAGAACTGCATGAGAACAGGACTGAGAACAGAACCAAAAACTGCATGAGAACAGGACCGAGAACAGAACCAAGAACTGCATGTGGACAGGACCGAGAACAGAACCAAAAACTGCATGAGGACAGGACCGAGAACAGAACCAAGAACTGCATGAGGACAGGACCGAGAACAGAACCAAGAACTGCATGAGAACAGGACCGAGAACAGAACCAAGAACTGCATGAGAACAGGACCGAGAACAGAACAAAGAACTGCATGAGAACAGGACCGAGAACAGAACCAAGAACTGCGTGAGAACAAGACCGAAAACAGAACCAAGAACTGCATGAGAACAGGACCGAGAACAGAACCAAGAACTGCATGAGAACAGGACCGAGAACAGAACCAAGAACTGCATGAGAACAGGACCGAGAACAGAACCAAGAACTGCGTGAGAACAAGACCGAGAACAGAACCAAGAACTGCATGAGAACAGGACCGAGAACAGAACCAAGAACTGCATGAGGACAGGACCGAGAACAGAACCAAGAACTGCATGAGGACAGGACCGAGAACAAAACCAAGAACTGCGTGAGAACAGGACCGAGAACAGAACCAAGAACCGCATGAGGACAGGACCGAGAACAGAACCAAGAACTGCATGAGGACAGGACCGAGAACAGAACCAAGAACCGCATGAGGACAGGACCGAGAACAGAACCAAGAACTGCGTGAGAACAGGACTGAGAACAGAACCAAGAACTGCATGAGGACAGGACTGAGAACAGAACCAAGAACCGCATGAGGACAGGACCGAGAACAGAACCAAGAACTGCGTGAGAACAGGACTGAGAACAGAACCAAGAACCGCATGAGGACAGGACCGAGAACAGAACCAAGAACTGCATGAGAACAGAACCGAGAACAGAACCAAGAACTGCATGAGGACAGGACCGAGAACAGAACCAAGAACTGCATGAGAACAGGACCGAGAACAGAACCAAGAACTGCATGAGAACAGGACTGAGAACAGAACCAAGAACCGCATGGGGACAGGACCGAGAACAGAACCAAGAACTGCATGAGGACAGGACCGAGAACAGAACCAAGAACCGCATGAGAACAGGACCGAGATCAGAACCAAGAACTGCATGAGGACAGGACCGAGAACAGAACCAAGAACTGCATGAGAACAGGACCGAGAACAGAACCAAGAACTGCATGAGAACAGGACTGAGAACAAAACCAAGAACTGTATGAGAACAGTATCGAGAACAGAACCAAGAACCGCATGAGGACAGGACCGAGAACAGAACCAAGAACTGTGTGAGAACAGGACCGAGAACAGAACCAAGAACCGCATGAGGACAGGACCGAGAACAGAACCAAGAACTGCATGAGAACAGGACCGAGAACAAAACCAAGAACTGCATGAGAACAGGACCGAGAACAAAACCAAGAACTGCATGAGAACAGGACCGAGAACAAAACCAAGAACTGCATGAGAACAGGACCGAGAACAAAAACAAGAACTGTGTGAGAACAGGACCGAGAACAGAACCAAGAACTGCATGAGAACAGGACCGAGAACAAAACCAAGAACTGCATGAGAACAAGACCGAGAACAGAACCAAGAACTGCATGAGAACAGGACCGAGAACAAAACCAAGAACTGCATGAGAACAGGACCGAGAACAAAACCAAGAACTGCATGAGAACAGGACCGAGAACAGAACCAAGAACCGCATGAGAACAGGACCGAGAACATAACCAAGAACTGCATGAGGACAGGACCGAGAACAGAACCAAGAACTGCATGAGGACAGGACCGAGAACAGAACCAAGAACTGCATGAGGACAGGACCGAGAACAGAACCAAGAACTGCATGAGAACAGGACCGAGAACAGAACCAAGAACTGCATGAGAACAGGACTGAGAACAGAACCAAGAACCGCATGGGGACAGGACCGAGAACAGAACCAAGAACTGCATGAGGACAGGACCGAGAACAGAACCAAGAACCGCATGAGAACAGGACCGAGATCAGAACCAAGAACTGCATGAGGACAGGACCGAGAACAGAACCAAGAACTGCATGAGAACAGGACCGAGAACAGAACCAAGAACTGCATGAGAACAGGACTGAGAACAAAACCAAGAACTGTAGGAGAACAGTATCGAGAACAGAACCAAGAACCGCATGAGGACAGGACCGAGAACAGAACCAAGAACTGTGTGAGAACAGGACCGAGAACAGAACCAAGAACCGCATGAGGACAGGACCGAGAACAGAACCAAGAACTGCATGAGAACAGGACCGAGAACAAAACCAAGAACTGCATGAGAACAGGACCGAGAACAAAACCAAGAACTGCATGAGAACAGGACCGAGAACAAAACCAAGAACTGCATGAGAACAGGACCGAGAACAAAACCAAGAACTGTGTGAGAACAGGACCGAGAACAGAACCAAGAACTGCATGAGAACAGGACCGAGAACAAAACCAAGAACTGCATGAGAACAGGACCGAGAACAAAACCAAGAACTGCATGAGAACAGGACCGAGAACAGAACCAAGAACCGCATGAGAACAGGACCGAGAACATAACCAAGAACTGCATGAGGACAGGACCGAGAACAGAACCAAGAACTGCATGAGGACAGGACCGAGAGCAGAACCAAGAACTGCATGAGAACAGGACCGAGAACATAACCAAGAACTGCATGAGGACAGGACCGAGAACAGAACCAAGAACTGCATAAGAACAGGACCGAGGACAGAACCAAGAACTGCATGAGGACAGGACCGATAACAGAACCAAGAACTGCATGAGAACAGGACCGAGAACAGAACCAAGAACTTCATGAGGACAGGACCGAAAACAGAACCAAGAACTGCATGAGAACAGGACCGAGAACAGAACCAAGAACTTCATGAGGACAGGACCGAAAACAGAACCAAGAACTGCATGAGGACATGACCGAGAACAGAACCAAGAACTGCATGAGGACAGGACCGAGAACAGAACCAAGAACTGCATGAGAACAGGACCGAGAACAGAACCAAGAACTGCATGAGGACAGGACCGAAAACAGAACCAAGAACTGCATGAGGACATGACCGAGAACAGAACCAAGAACTGCATGAGAACAGGACCGAGAACATAACCAAGAACTGCGTGAGGACAGGACCGAGAACAGAACCAAGAACTGCATGAGAACAGGACCGAGAACATAACCAAGAACTGCGTGAGAACAGGACCGAGAACAGAACCAAGAACTGCATGAGAACAGGACCGAGAACAGAACCAAGAACTGCGTGAGAACAAGACCGAGAACAGAACCAAGAACTGCATGAGAACAGGACCGAGAACAAAACCAAGAACTGCGTGAGAACAAGACCGAGAACAGAACCAAGAACTGCATGAGAACAGGACCGAGAACAGAACCAAGAACTGCATGAGGACAGGACCGAGAACAGAACCAAGAACTGCGTGAGAACAAGACCGAGAACAGAACCAAGAACTGCATGAGAACAGGACCGAGAACAGAACCAAGAACTGCATGAGAACAGGAACGAGAACAGAACCAAGAACTGCATGAGGACAGGACCGAGAACAGAACCAAGAACTGCATGAGGACAGGACCGAGAACAGAAAAAATAACTGCATGAGGACAGGACCGAGAACAGAACCAAGAACTGCATGAGAACAGGACCGAGAACAGAACCAGGAACTGCATGAGGACAAGACCGAGAACAGAACCAAGAACTGCATGAGAACAGGACCGAGGACAGAACCAAGAACTGCATGAGAACAGGACCGAGAACAGAACCAAGAACTGCATGAGAACAGGACCGAGAACAGAACCAAGAACTGCATGAGAACAGGACCGAGAACAGAACCAAGAACTGCATGAGAACAGGACCGAGAACAGAACCAAGAACTGCATGAGGACAGGACCGAGAACAGAACCAAGAACTGCATGAGAACAGGACCGAGAACAGAACCAAGAACTGCATGAGGACAGGACCGAGAACAGAACGAAGAACTGCATGAGAACAGGACCGAGAACAGAACCAAGAACTGCATGAGAACAGGACCGAGAACAGAACCAAGAACTGCATGAGGACAGGACCGAGAACAGAACCAAGAACTGCATGAGGACAGTACCGAGAACAGAACCAAGAACTGCATGAGGACAGGACCGAGAACAAAACCAAGAACTGCGTGAGGACAGGACCGAGAACAGAACCAAGAACTGCGTGAGGACAGGACCGAGAAAACAGAACCAAGAACTGCATGAGAACAGGACCGAGAACAGAACCAAGAACTGCATGAGGACAGGACCGAGAACAGAACCAAGAACTGCATGAGGACAGGACCGAGAACACAACCAAGAACTGCATGAGGACAGGACCGAGAACAGAACCAAGAACTGCATGAGGACAGGACCGAGAACAGAACCAAGAACCGCATGAGGACAGGACCGAGAACAGAACCAAGAACTGCATGAGAACAGGACCGAGAACAGAACCAAGAACTGCATGAGAACAGGACCGAGAACAGAACCAAGAACTGCATGAGGACAGGACCGAGAACAGAACCAAGAACTGCATGAGAACAAGACCGAGATCAGAACCAAGAACTGCATGAGAACAGGACCGAGAACAGAACCAAGAACCGCATGAGGACAGGACCGAGAACAGAACCAAGAACTGCATGAGGACAGGACGGAGAACAGAACCAAGAACTGCATGAGGACAGGACCGAGAACAGAACCAAGAACTGCATGAGGACAGGACCGAGAACAGAACCAAGAGCCGCATGAGAACAGGACCGAGAACAGAAACAAGAACCGCATGAGAACAGGACCGAGAACAGAACCAAGAACTGCTTGAGAACAGGACCGAGAACAGAACCAAGAACTGCATGAGGACAGGACCGAGAACAGAACCAAGAACTGCATGAGGACAGGACCGAGAACAGAACCAAGAACTGCATGAGAACAGGACCGAGAACAGAACCAAGAACTGCATGAGGACAGGACCGAGAACAGAACCAAGAACTGCATGAGGACAGGACCGAGAACAGAACCAAGAACTGCATGAGGACAGGACCGAGAACAGAACCAAGAACTGCATGAGGACAGGACCGAGAACAGAACCAAGAACTGCGTGAGGACAGGACCGAGAACAGAACCAAGAACTGCATGAGGACAGGACCGAGAACAGAACCAAGAACTGCGTGAGGACAGGACCGAGAACAGAACCAAGAACTGCATGAGGACAGGACCGAGAACAGAACCAAGAACTGCATGAGAACAGGACCGAGAACAGAACCAAGAACCGCATGAGAACAGGACCGAGAACAGAACCAAGAACTGCATGAGGACAGGACCGAGAACAGAACCAAGAACTGCATGAGGACAAGACCGAGAACAGAACCAAGAACTGCATGAGGACAGGATCGAGAACAGAACCAAGAACCGCATGAGAACAGGACCGAGAACAGAACCAAGAACTGCGTGAGAACAGGACCGAGAACAGAACCAAGAACTGCGTGAGGACAAGACCGAGAACAGAACCAAGAACTGCATGAGGACAAGACCGAGAACAGAACCAAGAACTGCATGAGGACAGGACCGAGAACAGAACCAAGAACTGCATGAGGACAAGACCGAGAACAGAACCAAGAACTGCGTGAGAACAGGACCGAGAACAGAACCAAGAACTGCGTGAGAACAGGACCGAGAACAGAACCAAGAACTGCATGAGGACAAGACCGAGAACAGAACCAAGAACTGCATGAGGACAGGACCGAGAACAGAACCAAGAACTGCATGAGAACAGGACCGAGAACAGAACCAAGAACTGCGTGAGAACAGGACCGAGAACAGAACCAAGAACTGCGTGAAGACAAGACCGAGAACAGAACCAAGAACTGCATGAGGACAAGACCGAGAACAGAACCAAGAACTGCATGAGGACAGGACCGAGAACATAACCAAGAACTGCATGAGGACAAGACCGAGAACAGAACCAAGAACTGCATGAGAACAGGACCGAGAACAGAACCAAGAACTGCATGAGGACAGGACCGAGAACAGAACCAAGAACTGCATGAGGACAGGACCGAGAATAGAACCAAGAACAGGACCCTGAACAGAACCAAGAACTGCATGAGAACAGGACTGAGAACAGAACAAAGAACTGCTTGAGAACAGGACAAAGAACAGAACCAAGAACTGCATGAGGACAGGACCGAGAACAGAACCAAGAACTGCATGAGAACAGGACCGAGAACAGAACCAAGAACTGCATGAGAACAGGACCGAGAACAGATCCAAGAACTTCATGAGAACAGGACCAAGAACAGAACCGAGAACAGAACCAAGAACAGGATTGAGAACAGAAGTAAAAACTGCATGAGAACAGGACCAAGAACATAACCAAGAACTGCATGAGAACAGGACCGAGAACAGAACCAAGAACTGCATGAGAACAGAACCGAGAACAGAACCAAGAACTGCATGAGAACAGGACCGAGTACAGAACCAAGAACTGCATGAGGACGGGACCGAGAACAGAACCAAGAACTGCATGAGAACAGGACCGAGAACAAAACCAAGAACTGCATGAGGACAGGACCGAGAACAGATCCAAGAACTGCATGAGAACAGGACCGAGGACAGAACCAAGAACTGCATGAGGACAGGACCGAGAACAGATCCAAGAACTGCATGAGAACAGGACCGAGGACAGAACCAAGAACTGCATGTGGACGGAACCGAGAACAGAACCAAGAACTGCATGAGAACAGGACCAAGAACAGAACCAAGAACTGCATGAAAATGGGACCAAGAACAGAACCAAGAACTTCATGAGGACAGGACCGAGGACAGAACCAAGAACTGCATGAGAACAGGACCGAGGACAGAACCAAGAACTGCATGAGGACAGGACCGAGAACAGAACCAAGAACTGCATGAGGACAGGACCGAGAACAGAACCAAGAACTGCATGAGAACAGGACCGAGAACAGAACCAAGAACTGCATGAGAACAGGACCAAGAACAGAACCAAGAACTGCATGAGAACAGGACCGAGAACAGAACCAAGAGCCGCATGAGAACAGGACCGAGAACAGAACCAAGAACTGCATGAGGACAGGACCGAGAACAGAACCAAGAACTGCATGAGGACAGGACCGAGAACAGAACCAAGAACTGCATGAGGACAGGACTGAGAACAGAACCAAGAACTGCATGAGAACAGGACTGAGAACAGAACCAAGAACTGCATGAGGACAGGACCGAGAACAGAACCAAGAACTGCATGAGGACAGGACCGAGAACAGAACCAAGAACTGCATGAGAACAGGACCGAGAACAAAACCAAGAACTGCATGAGCACAGGACCGAGAACAGATCCAAGAACTGCATGAGAACAGGACCGAGGACAGAACCAAGAACTGCATGAGGACAGGACCGAGGACAGAACCAAGAACTGCATGTGGACAGGACTGAGAACAGAACCAAGAACCGCATGGGGACAGGACCGAGAACAGAACCAAGAACTGCATGAGAACAGGACCGAGAACAGAACCAAGAACTGCATGAGGACAGGACCGAGAACAGAACCAAGAACTGCATGTGGACAGGACCGAGAACAGAACCAAGAACTGCATGAGGACAGGACCGAGAACAGAACCAAGAACTGCATGAGGACAGGACTGAGAACAGAACCAAGAACTGCATGAGAACAGGACTGAGAACAGAACCAAAAACTGCATGAGAACAGGACCGAGAACAGAACCAAGAACTGCATGAGGACAGGACCGAGAACAGAACCAAGAACTGCATGAGGACAGGACCGAGAACAGAACCAAGAACTGCATGAGAACAGGACCGAGAACAGAACCAAGAACTGCATGAGAACAGGACCGAGAACAGAACAAAGAACTGCATGAGAACAGGACCGAGAACAGAACCAAGAACTGCGTGAGAACAAGACCGAAAACAGAACCAAGAACTGCATGAGAACAGGACCGAGAACAGAACCAAGAACTGCATGAGAACAGGACCGAGAACAGAACCAAGAACTGCATGAGAACAGGACCGAGAACAGAACCAAGAACTGCGTGAGAACAAGACCGAGAACAGAACCAAGAACTGCATGAGGACAGGACCGAGAACAGAACCAAGAACTGCATGAGGACAGGACCGAGAACAGAACCAAGAACTGCATGAGGACAGGACCGAGAACAAAACCAAGAACTGCGTGAGAACAGGACCGAGAACAGAACCAAGAACCGCATGAGGACAGGACCGAGAACAGAACCAAGAACTGCATGAGGACAGGACCGAGAACAGAACCAAGAACCGCATGAGCACAGGACCGAGAACAGAACCAAGAACTGCGTGAGAACAAGACCGAGAACAGAACCAAGAACTGCATGAGAACAGAACCGAGAACAGAACCAAGAACTGCATGAGGACAGGACCGAGAACAGAACCAAGAACTGCATGAGGACAGGACCGAGAACAGAACCAAGAACTGCATGAGAACAGGACCGAGAACAGAACCAAGAACCGCATGGGGACAGGACCGAGAACATAACCAAGAACTGCATGAGGACAGGACCGAGAACAGAACCAAGAACTGCGTGAGAACAAGACCGAGAACAGAACCAAGAACTGCATGAGAACAGAACCGAGAACAGAACCAAGAACTGCATGAGGACAGGACCGAGAACAGAACCAAGAACTGCATGAGGACAGGACCGAGAACAGAACCAAGAACTGCATGAGAACAGGACCGAGAACAGAACCAAGAACTGCATGAGGACAGGACCGAGAACATAACCAAGAACTGCATGAGGACAGGACCGAGAACAGAACCAAGAACTGCATGAGAACAGGACCGAGAACAGAACCAAGAACTGCGTGAGAACAGGACCGAGAACAAAACCAAGAACTGCATGAGAACAGGACCGAGAACAGAACCAAGAACTGCATGAGAACAGGACCGAGAACAGAACCAAGAACTGCATGAGAACAGGACCGAGAACAGAACCAAGAACTGCATGAGGACAGGACCGAGAACAGAACCAAGAACTGCATGAGAACAGGACCGAGAACATAACCAAGAACCGCATGAGGACAGGACCGAGAACAGAACCAAGAACCGCATGAGGACAGGACCGAGAACAGAACCAAGAACCGCATGAGGACAGGACCGAGAACAGAACCAAGAACCGCATGAGGACAGGACCGAGAACAGAACCAAGAACCGCATGAGGACAGGACCGAGAACAGAACCAAGAACCGCATGAGGACAGGACCGAGAACAGAACCAAGAACCGCATGAGGAAAGGACCGAGAACAGAACCAAGAACCGCATGAGGACAGGACCGAGAACAGAACCAAGAACCGCATGAGGACAGGACCGAGAACAGAACCAAGAACTGCATGAGGACAGGACCGAGAACAGAACCAAGAACTGCATGAGGACAGGACCGAGAACAGAACCAAGAACTGCATGAGGACAGGACCGAGAACAGAACCAAGAACTGCATGAGGACAGGACCGAGAACAGAACCAAGAACTGCATGAGGACAGGACCAAGAACAGAACAAAGAACTGCATGAGGACAGGACCGAGAACAGAACCAAGAACTGCATGAGGACAGGACCGAGAACAGAACCAAGAACTGCATGAGGACAGGACTGAGAACAGAACCAAGAACTGCATGAGGACAGGACCGAGAACAGAACCAAGAACTGCATGAGGACAGGACCGAGAACAGAACCAAGAACTGCATGAGAACAGGACCGAGAACAGAACCAAGAACTGCATGAGAACAGGACCGAGAACAGAAGCAAGAACTGCATGAGGACAGGACCGAGAACAGAACCAAGAACTGCATGAGGACAGGACCGAGAACAGAACCAAGAACTGCATGAGAACAGGACCGAGAACAGAACCAAGAACCGCATGAGAACAGGACCGAGAACAGAACCAAGAACTGCATGAGGACAGGACCGAGAACAGAACCAAGAACTGCATGAGGACAGGACCGAGAACAGAACCAAGAACCGCATGAGGACAGGACCGAGAACAGAACCAAGAACCGCATGAGAACAGGACCGAGATCAGAACCAAGAACTGCATGAGGACCGGACCGAGAACAGAACCAAGAACTGCATGAGAACAGGACCGAGAACAGAACCAAGAACTGCATGAGGACAGGACCGAGAACAGAACCAAGAACTGCATGAGGACAGGACCGAGAACAGAACCAAGAACTGCATGAGAACAGGACCGAGAACAGAACCAAGAACTGCATGAGAACAGGACCGAGAACAGAACCAAGAACTGTATGAGAACAGGACCGAGAACAGAACCAAGAACTGCATGAGAACAGGACCGAGAACAGAACCAAGAACCGCATGAGGACAGGACCGAGAACAGAACCAAGAACCGCATGAGGACAGGACCGAGAACAGAACCAAGAACCGCATGAGGACAGGACCGAGAACAGAACCAAGAACTGCATGAGAACAGGACCGAGAACAGAACCAAGAACTGCATGAGAACAGGACCGAGAACAGAAACAAGAACTGCATGAGAACAGGACCGAGAACAGAACCAAGAACTGCATGAGAACAGGACCGAGAACAGAACCAAGAACTGCATGAGAACAGGACCGAGAACAGAACCAAGAACTGCATGAGGACAGAACCGAGAACAGAACCAAGAACTGCATGAGAACAGGACCGAGAACAGAACCAAGAACTGCATGAGGACAGGACCGAGAACAGAAACAAGAACCGCATGAGAACAGGACCGAGAACAGAACCAAGAACCGCATGAGAACAGGACCGAGAACAGAACCAAGAACTGCATGAGAACAGGACCGAGAACAGAACCAAGAACTGCATGAGAACAGGACCGAGAACAGATCCAAGAACTGCATGAGAACAGGACCGAGAACAAAACCAAGAACTGCATGAGGACAGGACCGAGAACAGAACCAAGAACTGCATGAGAACAGGACCGAGAACATAACCAAGAACTGCATGAGGACAGGACCGAGAACAGAACCAAGAACCGCATGAGGACAGGACCGAGAACAGAACCAAGAACCGCATGAGGACAGGACCGAGAACAGAACCAAGAACCGCATGAGGACAGGACCGAGAACAGAACCAAGAACCGCATGAGGACAGGACCGAGAACAGAACCAAGAACCGCATGAGGACAGGACCGAGAACAGAACCAAGAACCGCATGAGGACAGGACCGAGAACAGAACCAAGAACCGCATGAGGACAGGACCGAGAACAGAACCAAGAACCGCATGAGGACAGGACCGAGAACAGAACCAAGAACCGCATGAGGACAGGACCGAGAACAGAACCAAGAACTGCATGAGGACAGGACCGAGAACAGAACCAAGAACTGCATGAGGACAGGACCGAGAACAGAACCAAGAACTGCATGAGGACAGGACCGAGAACAGAACCAAGAACTGCATGAGGACAGGACCGAGAACAGAACCAAGAACTGCATGAGGACAGGACCGAGAACAGAACCAAGAACTGCATGAGAACAGGACCGAGAACAGAACCAAGAACTGCATGAGGACAGGACCGAGAACAGAACCAAGAACTGCATGAGGACAGGACTGAGAACAGAACCAAGAACTGCATGAGGACAGGACCGAGAACAGAACCAAGAACTGCATGAGGACAGGACCGAGAACAGAACCAAGAACTGCATGAGGACAGGACCGAGAACAGAACCAAGAACTGCATGAGAACAGGACCGAGAACAGAACCAAGAACCGCATGAGGACAGGACCGAGAACAGAACCAAGAACCGCATGAGGACAGGACCGAGAACAGAACCAAGAACCGCATGAGGACAGGACCGAGAACAGAACCAAGAACCGCATGAGGACAGGACCGAGAACAGAACCAAGAACCGCATGAGGACAGGACCGAGAACAGAACCAAGAACCGCATGAGGACAGGACCGAGAACAGAACCAAGAACTGCATGAGGACAGGACCGAGAACAGAACCAAGAACTGCATGAGGACAGGACCGAGAACAGAACCAAGAACTGCATGAGGACAGGACCGAGAACAGAACCAAGAACTGCATGAGGACAGGACCGAGAACAGAACCAAGAACTGCATGAGGACAGGACCGAGAACAGAACCAAGAACTGCATGAGAACAGGACCGAGAACAGAACCAAGAACTGCATGAGGACAGGACCGAGAACAGAACCAAGAACTGCATGAGGACAGGACTGAGAACAGAACCAAGAACTGCATGAGGACAGGACCGAGAACAGAACCAAGAACTGCATGAGGACAGGACCGAGAACAGAACCAAGAACTGCATGAGGACAGGACCGAGAACAGAACCAAGAACTGCATGAGAACAGGACCGAGAACAGAACCAAGAACCGCATGAGAACAGGACCGAGAACAGAACCAAGAACTGCATGAGGACAGGACCGAGAACAGAACCAAGAACTGCATGAGGACAGGACCGAGAACAGAACCAAGAACCGCATGAGGACAGGACCGAGAACAGAACCAAGAACCGCATGAGAACAGGACCGAGATCAGAACCAAGAACTGCATGAGGACCGGACCGAGAACAGAACCAAGAACTGCATGAGAACAGGACCGAGAACAGAACCAAGAACTGCATGAGGACAGGACCGAGAACAGAACCAAGAACTGCATGAGAACAGGACCGAGAACAGAACCAAGAACTGCATGAGAACAGGACCGAGAACAGAACCAAGAACCGTATGAGAACAGGACCGAGAACAGAACCAAGAACTGCATGAGAACAGGACCGAGAACAGAACCAAGAACCGCATGAGGACAGGACCGAGAACAGAACCAAGAACCGCATGAGGACAGGACCGAGAACAGAACCAAGAACTGCATGAGAACAGGACCGAGAACAGAACCAAGAACTGCATGAGAACAGGACCGAGAACAGAACCAAGAACTGCATGAGAACAGGACCGAGAACAGAAACAAGAACTGCATGAGAACAGGACCGAGAACAGAACCAAGAACTGCATGAGGACAGGACCGAGAACAGAACCAAGAACTGCATGAGAACAGGACCGAGAACAGAACCAAGAACTGCATGAGAACAGGACCGAGAACAGAAACAAGAACTGCATGAGAACAGGACCGAGAACAGAACCAAGAACTGCATGAGAACAGGACCGAGAACAGAACCAAGAACTGCATGAGAACAGGACCGAGAACAGAACCAAGAACTGCATGAGGACAGGACCGAGAACAGAAACAAGAACCGCATGAGAACAGGACCGAGAACAGAACCAAGAACCGCATGAGAACAGGACCGAGAACAGAACCAAGAACTGCATGAGAACAGGACCGAGAACAGAACCAAGAACTGCATGAGAACAGGACCGAGAACAGATCCAAGAACTGCATGAGAACAGGACCGAGAACTGCACAGAACTGAGATCCGCGGTCTGCGCTGCTCCAATCAGCAAAGCGGTGTTTAAAGTTGGCGGCAATATCGGTGATTGGTCGCGGGCGGTGGCCGCGACCAATCTGCGAACCGTGTTAGTGAGGACCGGAGAGCGCGTTTAAATTTGGCTCCAAAATCGCTGATTAGCACAGCAGTGTTTAAATGTGGCGGCAAGATCGGTGATTGGTTGCGGTCGCTATTTAAATGTGGCGCACAAATCGGTGATTGGTCGTGGGCAGCGGCTGCGACCAATCAGAGAGCGGTGTTTAACTTTAGCGCCAAGATCACTGATTGGTCGCGTGCGGAGAGCGTGAGCAATCAGCGAATAGTCTTGGTGAGGACCGGGGAGCGGAATCGTATTGGTGAGGAGCGGGGAGAGGAATCGTATTGGTGAGGAGCGGGGAGCGGAATCGTATTAGTGAGGAGCGGGGAGCGGAATCGTATTAGTGAGGAGCGGGGAGCGGAATCGTATTAGTGAGGAGCGGGGAGCGGAATCGTATTGGTGAGGAGCGGGGAGCGGAATCGTATTGGTGAGGAGCGGGGAGCGGAATCGTATTGGTGAGGACCGGGGAGCGGAATCGTATTGGTGAGGAGCGGGGAGCGGAATCGTATTAGTGAGGAGCGGGGAGCGGAATCGTATTGGTGAGGAGCGGGGAGCGGAATCGTATTAGTGAGGAGCGGGGAGCGGAATCGTATTGGTGAGGAGCGGGGAGCGGAATCGTATTGGTGAGGAGCGGGGAGCGGAATCGTATTGGTGAGGAGCGGGGAGCGGAATCGTATTGGTGAGGAGCGGGGAGAGGAATCGTATTAGTGAGGAGCGGGGAGCGGAATCGTATTAGTGAGGAGCGGGGAGCAGAATCGTATTAGTGAGGACCGGGGAGCGGAATCGTGTTGGTGAGGAGCGGGGAGCGGAATCGTATTAGTGAGGAGCGGGGAGCGGAATCGCATTGGTGAGGAGCGGGGAGAGGAATCGTATTAGTGAGGAGCGGGGAGCGGAATCGTATTAGTGAGGAGCGGGGAGCAGAATCGTATTAGTGAGGAGCGGGGAGCAGAATCGTATTGGTGAGGAGCGGGGAGCGGAATCGTATTGGTGAGGAGCGGGGAGCGGAATCGTATTAGTGAGGAGCGGGGAGCGGAATCGTATTGGTGAGGAGCGGGGAGCGGAATCGTATTGGTGAGGACCGGGGAGCGGAATCGTGTTGGTGAGGAGCGGGGAGCGGAATCGTATTAGTGAGGAGCGGGGAGCGGAATCGCATTGGTGAGGACCGGGGAGCGGAATCGTATTAGTGAGGAGCGGGGAGCGGAATCGTATTGGTGAGGAGCGGGGAGAGGAATCGTATTGGTGAGGAGCGGGGAGCGGAATCGTATTAGTGAGGAGCGGGGAGCGGAATCGTATTAGTGAGGAGCGGGGAGCGGAATCGTATTAGTGAGGAGCGGGGAGCGGAATCGTATTAGTGAGGACCGGGGAGCGGAATCGTATTAGTGAGGAGCGGGGAGCGGAATCGTATTGGTGAGGACCGGGGAGCGGAATCGTATTGGTGAGGAGCGGGGAGCGGAATCGTATTAGTGAGGACCGGGGAGCGGAATCGTATTAGTGAGGAGCGGGGAGCGGAATCGTATTAGTGAGGAGCGGGGAGCGGAATCGTATTAGTGAGGAGCGGGGAGCGGAATCGTATTAGTGAGGAGCGGGGAGCGGAATCGTATTAGTGAGGACCGGGGAGCGGAATCGTATTAGTGAGGAGCGGGGAGCGGAATCGTATTAGTGAGGAGCGGGGAGAGGAATCGTATTGGTGAGGACCGGGGAGCGGAATCGTATTGGTGAGGAGCGGGGAGCGGAATCGTATTAGTGAGGAGCGGGGAGCGGAATCGTATTGGTGAGGACCGGGGAGCGGAATCGTATTAGTGAGGAGTGGGGAGCGGAATCGTATTGGTGAGGACCGGGGAGCGGAATCGTATTAGTGAGGAGCGGGGAGCGGAATCGTATTGGTGAGGAGCGGGGAGCGGAATCGTATTGGTGAGGAGCGGGGAGCGGAATCGTATTGGTGAGGACCGGGGAGCGGAATCGTATTGGTGAGGAGCGGGGAGCGGAATCGTATTGGTGAGGAGCGGGGAGCGGAATCGTATTGGTGAGGACCGGGGAGCGGCGCTGCCTGTGCGGCTACTTCCGCTGCGAGAACCCGGGACATGAGCAGGCGCTCGCAGCAGAAGTATCCCGACCCGCAGCGCCGCTCCCCGGTCCTCCCTTCACACCCTAGCCGCATGGATGTCAGCGCCGCTCCCCGGTCCTCCCTTCACACCCTAGCCGCATGGATGTCAGCGCCGCTCCCCGGTCCTCCCTTCACACCCTAGCCGCTGATGTCCCCACAGTATCCGCATGGTGTTACAAAGGTCCGGACATTTGTGTTAAAAATCGCTGATTGGTCGCCGATGCTGGGCGCGACCAATCACCGATTTTGGCGCCACATTTAAATAGCGTCGGCGACCCATCAGCGATTTTTAACACAAATGTCCGGAACTTTGTAACACCATGCGGATACTGTGGGGACATCAGCGGCTAGGGTGTGAAGGGAGGACCGGGGAGCGGCGCTGACATCCAATTGGTCGCGGCCGCTATTTAAATGTGCCGCACAAATCGTTGATTGGTCGCGGTCTTGGCCCGCAACCAATCACTGATCTTGCGGCTAAAGTTAACCACTACTGTGCTGATTGGTCGCGGCCGATATTTAAATTTGGCGCCCAAATCGGTGATTGGTCGCGGGCAGCGTCCGAGACCAATCAGCACAGCGGTATTTAACTTTTGCGCTAAGATCAGTGATTGGTCGGGTCCGAAGACCGCGACCAATCATCGAATCGTCTTGGTGAGGACCGGGGAGCGGCGCTGCCTGTGCGGCTACTTCCGCTGCGAGAACCCGGGACATGAGCGGGCGCTCGCAGCAGAAGTATCCCGACCCACAGCGCCGCTCCCCGGTCCTCCCTTCCGCATGGATGTCAGCGACGCCGGCGGTCCTTCCGCAACTACCGGCTGGGACATGAGCGCCTCGCGCCGCTCATCTCCCGGCTGCATCTCCGTCCCGCAGATGGGTCCGGCGGTCGGGGTCCTTCTGCTGGTACCGGCCGGGAGATGAGCGCCTCGCGGCGCTCATCTCCCGGCTGCAACGCTGCTGAGCTCCGTCCCGCAGATGAGCCGCTAACGGCCGCCATCTTTTTTCTGAAATTCCGCGGCGCTGATTGGCCGCTGCCGGACCAATGAGCGACGCGGGATTTCCTGGACAGACAGACAGACGGGATAAGACAATTATATATATAGACTAGATGGTGGCCCGATTCTAACGCATCGGGTATTCTAGAATATGTATGCGGCTGACCGGGCGCGACTAAGCAGCGAAGCAGTGTTTAAATGGGTTGTGCACTACTTTAAATTAACCCCCCAATGTATCCCCCCCGGGGTCCCTAATGAATTTTGGAGGACCGGGGAGCGAGGCCGCCGGTCGGGGTACTTCTGCTGCGAGCAGCAGGGAGATGACCGGCTAGCACAGGGTGAGTGTGTGAGGGTGAGCATGGGAGCGTGTGAGGGTGAGCGTGAGAATGTGAACGTGTGAGGGTGAGCGTGTGAGGGTGAGCATCTTGAGGCTGAGCGTCTGAGGGTGAGCGGGTGATGGTGAGCGGGTGAGGGTGAGCATCCAAGGGTGAGCGTCCGAGGGTGAGCATCAAAGCGTGAGCGTCCAAGCGTGAGCATCCGAGCGTGAGCGTCTGAGCGTGAGCGTCTGAGCGTGAGCGTCCCAGCGTGAGCGTCAGAGCGTGAGCATCCGAGTGTGAGCGTCCGAGCGTGAGCGTCAGAGCGTGAGCATCCGAGTGTGAGCGTCCGAGCGTGAGCGTGAGCGTCCGAGCGTGAGCGTCCGAGCGTGAGCGTCCGAGCGTCAGAGCGTGAGCGTGAGCATCTGAGCGTGAGCCTCCGAGCGTGTGCGTCAGAGCGTGAGCGTCAGAGCGTGAGCGTCCGAGCAAGAGCGTCAGAGCGTGAGCGTCCGAGCGTGAGCGTCCGAGTGTGAGCGTGAGCGTCCGAGCGTGAGCGTGAGTGTCCGAGCGTGAGCGTCCGAGCGTGAGCGTCCGAGTGTGAGCGTCAGAGCGTGAGCGTCAGAGCGTGAGCATCAGAGCTTGAGCGTCAGAGCGTGAGCGTGAGTGTCCGAGCGTGAGCGTCCGAGCGTGAGCATCCGAGCGTGAGCGTCCGAGCGTGAGCGTCAGAGCGTGAGCATCCGAGCGTGAGCGTCAGAGCGTGAGCGTGAATGTCCGAGCGTGAGCGTCAGAGCGTGAGCGTGAATGTCCGAGCGTGAGCGTGTGAGCGTCAGAGCGTGAGTGTGAGCGTCCGAGCGTGAGCGTCCGAGCGTGAGCGTCCAAGCGTGAGTGTGAGCGTCCGAGCGTAAGCGTCAGCGTGAGCGTCTGAGCGTGAGCGTTTGAGGGTGAGCATCTGAGCGTGTGAGGGTGAGCATGTGAGGGTGAGCGTGTGCGGGTGAGCCGCTAACGGCTGCCGTCTTGTTCTGAAATCCCGCGTCGCTGATTGGCCGCGACCTGACCAATCAGCGACGTGGGATTTCCTGGACAGACAGACAGACAGATAGACGGGATAAGACAATTATATATATAAGATGGAAGAAACACAATATGACGGTCAATCTTCCTCGGTCTGGGGCTCCATGCGGGATCTCGCCTTGTGGGGTAAGGAGGATTCTGAGAAAGGTCAGCAATCAACCCAGAACTACACAGGAGGACCTGGTCAATGACCTGAAGAGAGCTGGCACCACAGTCTCAAACATTACTGTTAGTAACACACTACGCCGTCATGGATTAAAATCATGCAGGGCACGCAAGGTCCCCCTTCTCACGCCAAAACATGTCCTGGCCTGTTTGAAGTTCTCCAATGACCATCTGGACGATCCAGAGGAGGTATGGGAGAAGGTCAAGTGGTCAGATGAGACCAAAATAGAACTGTCTGGTATCAACTCCACTCGCCGTGTTTAGAGGAAGAAAAAGAATGAGTACAACCCTAAAAACACCATCCCAACAGTGAAGCATGGTGGGGGAAACATCATACTTTGGGTGTGCTTTTCTGTAATGGGGACAGGACAGCTGCACCGTATTCAAGGGAGGATGGATGGGGTCATGTATCTCAAGATTTTGGCCAACAACCTCCTTCCCTCAGTAAGAGAAGATGGGTTGTGGCTGGGTCTTCCGGCATGACAATGACCTGAAACACACAGCCAGGGCAACTAAGGAGTGGCTCCATAAGAAGCATCTCAAGGTCCTGGAGTGGCCTAGTCAGTCTCCAGACATGAACCCAATAGAAAATCTTTGGAGGGAGCTGAAACTCAGTGTTGCCCAGCGACAGCCCCGAAACCTGAAAGATCTGGAGAAGATCTGTATGGAGGAGGGGGCCAAAATCCCTGCTGCAGTGTGTGCAAACTTGGTGAAGTTCTGTATGGAGGAGGGGGCCAAAATCCCTGCTGCAGTGTGTGCAAACCTGGTGAAGATCTGTATGGAGGAGGGGGCCAAAATCCCTGCTGCAGTGTGTGCAAACTTGGTGAAGTTCTGTATGGAGGAGGGGGCCAAAATCCCTGCTGCAGTGTGTGCAAACCTGGTGAAGATCTGTATGGAGGAGGGGGCCAAAATCCCTGCTGCAGTGTGTGCAAACCGGGTCAAGATCTACAGGAAACGTCTGACCTCTGTAATTGTAACAAAGGTTTCTGGACCAAATATGAAGTTCTGTTTTTCTATTGTATCAAATACTTATATATTTCATGCAATAAACTATGTAAAAATCATAGAATGGGATTTTCTGGAATTTTTTTTTAGATTCTGTCTCTCAGAGGTGAAGTGAACTAAGACACAAAAATTACAGACGTCTCCATTCTCTGTAGGTGGGAAAAAGTGAAAAATTGGCAGCGAAACAAATTTATCTCCACTGTATATAATCTACTTCTTCTTCTTATTATTATTATTGTCACTTTTCTTCGTTTCTGAAGCTCCGTCTGTCGATTTTTGCCCGGATTCTTGTATCTTTATCTTTTATTCTACGGTTTATTATTACAATGTGTCGTCATCGTTATTACTTTTTCATTGACGATTTTTGTCGTTTCCGATTTCTCTGTTGCAATTAAAGAAAGCTGTGAAGTCGCGATGGGTGACAGGTCCCCATTAGCGCTGACAGACGCAGCTTCTCGCTGACATTTGTGATGAATGGTTTTAGGAACACATTTCTCCGAGAATCTGAAAGGAAACGCAATTTCACCGACTCCATGTAGGAGGAAGCCGCGTTCTAAAGCGAGAGACCGTAAAGAGCTGGAGACAGGAACCCCAATCCCACGGTCTCTCTGGCTGCTTCCACCACACAGGTATATATATATATACTCCGGTACAGTCACCGCCGAGCTCCACTAGCTGCCACCGATCGCTTATGACAGGCCGATCGGACGCCCGTTACTGGTAACGTGGGGCTCACGAGGCTTCAGGGGGCGGTTTATAGAGTAAGAGGAACGAAGCTGTTACATTTTGTATCATTAATCCCACAATTAGGCCGCGCGGATAAATATACAAGAGATGTTACAGAGGGGACGAGACAACACAGTGTGTACAGGCACATAAATAACAGGGGGAACACAAGAAAGGTGCTAGACCTGATGTCACAGGAATGGCGCAGATCTGCAGGAGGGGGGCGCTCCGATCAGGAAACGGCGCAGTCCTTACAGCGCGCTGTATCTCCCAGCACTGATCATGGGGTCTATGCCTGAACCTGCTGTTACCAGCTGCTCCCACAGACCTCCCCCGAGGACCTCAGATGGGGGCCAGTAAGTGAGATGGGGGCTCAGGTAAGAAAAAGTATGAGATCCCCAATCTTAAGGATATCTGCCCCCTGGAGGTCCCAGGCGGGAGATATTAACCCATATTTCATGATTTTAGCTTTCTCTACATATGAGACATGGTGTATACAACGTTATCCATGTGGTTGATATTAATTCTCGTCTAATGTGCCGGCCGCACAGCAATGCAAGTGAGTGCGCCGCGCTCGGCACTACGCCACGATGCCAAAAATATGTCTCCCATATCTATAGAGCCTACACCTGTCAGTAACAGCCCAATATTCATATCTGGTATATGGCATCATAGGAGGAGCCGCATCACAGGAGGGGAGCCGCATCACTGGGGGGGCTGCATCACAAGAGAGGGCCGCATCACAGGATGGGGTCGCACCACAGGAGGGGGCCGCATCACAGGAGGGATCCGCATCACAAGAGGGGCCGCATCACTGGGGGGCGGCCACATCACAAGAGGGGCCGCATCACTGGGGGGGGGCCACATCACAGGAAGGGGCCGCATCACAGGGGGAGTCGAATCACAGGAGGCGCCACATCACAGGGGGAGTCGAATCACAGGTGGGGTCCGCATCACAGGAGGGGGCCACATCACAGGAGGGGGCTGCATCACAGGGGGAGTCGAATCACAGGTGGGGCCCGCATCACAGGAGGGGGCTGCATCACAGGAGGGGGCCACATCACAGGAGGGGGCTGCATCACAGGGGGAGTCGAATCACAGGAGGCGCCACATCACAGGAGGGGGCTGCATCACAGGGGGGAGAGCAAATGGGAGGAACAGATTGTCAGCTCTTCTCCCCATGGCCCTGATCACTATTCATAGCGCTCCTGTGCTCGATATCAGGGTGACAGAGCAGAACTCCATATCCGCTTTTATGTTCGGCCTCATGTTACAGCAGCATTTTGAGGATCTGCTGACACCTTTAAGCGCAGGAGTTCATTCGTGGGGTGATGGAGGAGGGGTCGTTTCCGGAACGTGCGTCGCATTTCCTGAGAGTTAAAAATATCTAATTGATCCAATTTACTCCTGAAACCACCAACGTCTTCCAGGATTTGACTCACACACAAGTTTCTCCAGAGAACTTCTCACAAGTCATTTTGTTTCTTCTTTGCACTTTACAGAACGTCAGTCACAAATAAAAGATTCAGAGGAAAAGTTCCCTCCATAATGCTTCAGTCACCGCCCAGTACATAGTGACCGCACCCGACACTGACGGACAGCCCATCCTGTACTGACGCTCTGCTGAGCCGGGGGGCCGTCAGAGCCGGGGGGCCGTCACCATGTACAGAGCAGTGATTGAACCTGCAGGTAGAATGTATAATGTATCTCTATGGGAGCTGTATACACTGTGTGCTGTGCGCTCCTCCTAGTGGTGACTGCAGGTAGAATGTATAATGTATCTCTATGGGAGCTGTATACACTATGTGCTGTGAGCTCCTCCTAGTGGTGACTGCAGGTAGAATGTATAATGTATCTCTATGGGAGCTGTATACACTGTGTGCTGTGAGCTCCTCCTAGTGGTGACTGCAGGTAGAATGTGTAACGTATCTCTATGGGAGCTGTATACACTGTGTGCTGTGAGCTCCTCCTAGTGGTGACTGCAGGTAGAATGTATAATGTATCTCTATGGGAGCTGTATATACTGTGTGCTGTGAGCTCCCCCTAGTGGTGACTGCAGGTAGAATGTATTTCTATGGGAGCTGTATACACTGTGAGCTGTGAGCTCCTCCTAGTGGTGACTGCAGGTACTATGTATAATGTATCTCTATGGGAGCTGTATACACTGTGTGCTGTGAGCTCCTCCTAGTGGTGACTGCAGGTAGAATGTATAATGTATCTCTATGGAAGCTGTATTTACTGTGTGCTGTGAGCTCCTCCTAGTGGTGACTGCAGGTAGAATGTATAAAGTATCTCTATGGGAGCTGTATACACTGTGTGCTGTGAGCTCCCCCTAGTGATGACTGCTGGTAGAATGTATAATGTATCTCTATGGGGCTGTATACACTGTGTGCTGTGAGCTCCTCCTAGTGATGACTGCAGGTAGAATGTATAATGTATCTCTATGGGAGCTGTATACACTGTGTGCTGTGAGCTCCACCTAGTGGTGACTGCAGGTTGAATGTATAATGTATCTCTATGGGAGCTGTATACACTGTGTGCTGTGAGCTCCACCTAGTGGTGACTGCAGGTTGAATGTATAATGTATCTCTATGGGGCTGTATACACTGTGTGCTGTGAGCTCCCCCTAGTGATGACTGCAGGTTGAATGTATAATGTATCTCTATGGGAGCTGTATACACTGTGTGCTGTGAGCTCCACCTAGTGGTGACTGCAGGTATAATGTATCTCTATGGGAGCTGTATACACTGTGTGCTGTGAGCTCCTCCTAGTGGTGACTGCAGGTAGAATGTATATTGTATGTCTATGGGAGCTGTTTACACTGTGTGCTGTGAGCTCCTCCTAGTGGTGACTGCAGGTAGAATGTATAATATATCTCTATGGGAGCTGTGTACACTGTGTGCTGTGAGCTCCTCCTAGTGGTGACTGCAGGTAGAATGTATAATATATCTCTATGGGAGCTGTGTACACTGTGTGCTGTGAGCTCCACCTAGTGGTGACTGCAGGTATAATGTATCTCTATGGGAGCTGTATACACTGTGTGCTGTGAGCTCCTCCTAGTGGTGACTGCAGGTAGAATGTATATTGTATCTCTATGGGAGCTGTTTACACTGTGTGCTGTGAGCTCCTCCTAGTGGTGACTGCAGGTAGAATGTATAATATATCTCTATGGGAGCTGTGTACACTGTGTGCTGTGAGCTCCTCCTAGTGGTGACTGCAGGAAGAATGTATAATATATCTCTATGGGAGCTGTTTACACTGTGTGCTGTGAGCTCCTCCTAGTGGTGACTGCAGGTAGAATGTATATTGTATCTCTATGGGAGCTGTTTACACTGTGTGCTGTGAGCTCCTCCTAGTGGTGACTGCAGGTAGAATGTATAATATATCTCTATGGGAGCTGTTTACACTGTGTGCTGTGAGCTCCTCCTAGTGGTGACTGCAGGAAGAATGTATAATATATCTCTATGGGAGCTGTTTACACTGTGTGCTGTGAGCTCCTCCTAGTGGTGACTGCAGGTAGAATGTATATTGTATCTCTATGGGAGCTGTTTACACTGTGTGCTGTGAGCTCCTCCTAGTGGTGACTGCAGGAAGAATGTATAATATATCTCTATGGGAGCTGTGTACACTGTGTGCTGTGAGCTCCCCCTAGTGGTGACTGCAGGTAGAATGTATAATGTATCTCTATGGGAGCTGTATACACTGTGTGCTGTGAGCTCCTCCTAGTGGTGACTGCAGGTAGAATGTATAATGTATCTCTATGAGAACTGTATAAACTGTGTGCTGTGAGCTCCTCCTAGTGGTGACTGCAGGTAGAATGTATAATGTATCTCTATGAGAGCTGTATACACTGTGTGCTGTGAGCTCCCACTAGTGGTGACTGCAGGTATAATGTATCTCTATGGGAGCTGTATACATTGTGCTGTGAGCTCCTCCTAGTGGTGACTGCAGGTATAATGTATAATAAATGTCTATGGGAGCTGTATACACTGTGTGCTGTGAGCTCCTCCTAGTGGTGAATGCAGGTAGAATGTATAATGTATCTCTATAGGAGCTGTATACACTGTGTGCTGTGAGCTCCCCTAGTGGTGACTGCAGGTAGCATGTATAATGTATCTCTATGGGAGATGTATACACTGTGTGCTTTGAGCTCCTCCTAGTGGTGACTGCAGGTAGAATGTATAATGTATCTCTATGGGAGCTGTATACACTGTGTGCTGTGAGCTCCCCCTATTGGTGACTGCAGGTAGAATGTATAATGTATCTCTATGGTAGCAGTATACACTGTGTGCTTTGAGCTCCTCCTAGTGGTGACTGCAGGTAGAATGTATAATGTATCTCTATGGGAGCTGTATACACTGTGTGCTGTGAGCTCCCCCTATTGGTGACTGCAGGTAGAATGTATAATGTATCTCTATGGTAGCAGTATACACTGTGTGCTGTGAGCTCCTCCTAGTGGTGACTGCAGGTAGAATGTATAATGTATCTGTATGAGAGCTGTATACACTGTGTGCTGTGAGCTCCTCCTAGTGGTGATTGCAGGTAGAATGTACAATGTATCTCTATGGTAGCTGTATACACTGTATGCTTTGAGCTCCTCCTAGTGGTGATTGCAGGTAGAATGTACAATGTATCTCTATGAGAGCTGTATACACTGTGTGCTGTGAGCTCCCCCTAGTGGTGACTGCAGGTGTAATGTATAATGTATCTCTATGGGAGCTGTATACACTGTGTGCTTTGAGCTCCTCCTAGTGGTGACTGCAGGTACAATGTATAATGTATCTCTATGGGAGCTGTATACACTGTATGCTTTGAGCTCCTCCTAGTGGTGATTGCAGGTAGAATGTACAATGTATCTCTATGAGAGCTGTATACACTGTGTGCTGTGAGCTCCCCCTAGTGGTGACTGCAGGTGTAATGTATAATGTATCTCTATGGGAGCTGTATACACTGTGTGCTTTGAGCTCCTCCTAGTGGTGACTGCAGGTTGAATGTATAATGTATCTCTATGGGAGCTGTATACACTGTGTGCTATGAGCTCCTCCTAGTGGTGACTGCAGGTAGAATGTATAATGTATCTCTATGGGAGCTGTATACACTGTGTGCTGTGAGCTCCTCCTAGTGGTGACTGCAGGTAGAATGTATAATATATCTCTATGGGAGCTGTATACACGGTGTGCTGTGAGCTCCTCCTAGTGGTGACTGCAGGTAGAATGTATTATGTATCTCTATGGGAGCTGTATACAGTGTGTGCTGTGAACTCCTCCTAGTGGTGACTGCAGGTAGAATGTATAATGTATCTCTATGGGAGCTGTATACACTATGTGCTGTGAGCACCCCCTAGTGGTGACTGCAGGTAGAATGTATAATGTATCTCTATGGGAGCTGTATACACTGTGTGCTGTGAGCTCCTCCTAGTGGTGACTGCAGGTAGAATGTATAATGTGTCTCTATGGGAGCTGTATACACTGTGTGCTGTGAGCTCCCGCTAGTGGTGACTGCAGGTACAATGTATAATGTATCTCTATGAGAGCTGTATACACTGTGTGCTTTGAGCTCCTCCTATTGGCGAATGCAGGTAGAAAGTATAATGTATCTCTATGGGAGCTGTATACACTGTGTGCTGTGAGCTCCCCCTATTGGTGACTGCGGGTAGAATGTATAATGTATCTCTATGGTAGCAGTATACACTGTGTGCTTTGACCTCCTCCTAGTGGTGACTGCAGGTAGAAAGTATAATGTATCTCTATGGGAGCTGTATACACTGTGTGCTGTGAGCTCCCCCTATTGGTGACTGCAGGTAGAATGTATAATGTATCTCTATGGTAGCAGTATACACTGTGTGCTTTGACCTCCTCCTAGTGGTGACTGCAGGTAGAATGTATAATGTATATGTATGAGAGCTGTATACACTGTGTGCTGTGAGCTCCCCCTAGTGGTGACTGCAGGTAGAGTGTATAATGTATCTCTATGGGAGCTGTATACACTGTGTGCTGTGAGCTCCTCCTAGTGGTGACTGCAGGTAGAATGTATAATGTATCTCTATGGGAGCTGTATACACTATGTGCTGTGAGCACCCCCTAGTGGTGACTGCGGGTAGAATGTATAATGTATCTCTATGGGAGCTGTATACACTGTGTGCTGTGAGCTCCTCCTAGTGGTGACTGCAGGTAGAATGTATAATGTATCTCTATGGGAGCTGTATACACTGTGTGCTGTGAGCTCCCTCTAGTGGTGACTGCAGGTACAATGTATAATGTATCTCTATGAGAGCTGTATACACTGTGTGCTTTGAGCTCCTCCTATTGGCGAATGCAGGTAGAAAGTATAATGTATCTCTATGGGAGCTGTATATATTGTGTGCTGTGAGCTCCTCCTAGTGGTGACTGCAGGTAGAATGTATAATGTATCTCTATGGGAGCTGTATACACTGTGCTGTGAGCTCCACCTAGTGGTGACTGCAGGTAGAATGTATAATGCATCTCTATGGGAGCTGTATACACTGTGCTGTGAGCTCCCCCTAGTGGTGACTGCAGGTAGAATGTATAATGTATCTCTATGGGAGCTGTATACACTGTGTGCTGTGAGCTCCTCCTAGTGGTGACTGCAGGTAGAATGTATTATGTATCTCTATGGGAGCTGTATACACTGTGTGCTGTGAGCTCCTCCTAGTGGTGACTGCAGGTAGAATGTATAATGTATCTCTATGGGAGCTGTATACACTGTGTGCTGTCAGCTCCTCATAGTGGTGACTGCAGGCAGATTGTATAATGTATCTCTATGGGAGCTGTATACACAGTGTGCTGTGAGCTCCTCCTAGTGGTGACTGCAGGTAGAATGTATAATGTATCTCTATGGGAGCTGTATACACTGTGTGCTGTGAGCTCCCCCTAGTGGTGACTGCTGGTAGAATGTATAATGTATCTCTATGGGAGCTGCATACACTGTGTGCTGTGAGCTTCCCCTAGTGGTGACTGCAGGTAGAATGTATAATGTATCTCTATGGGAGCTGTATACACTGTGTGCTGTGAGCTCCTCCTAGTGGTGACTGCTGGTAGAATGTATAATGTATATCTATGGGAGCTGTATACACTGTGTGCTGTGAGCTCCCCCTAGTGGTGACTGCTGGTAGAATGTATAATGTATCTCTATGGGAGCTGCATACACTGTGTGCTGTGAGCTTCCCCTAGTGGTGACTGCAGGTAGAATGTATAATGTATCTCTATGGGAGCTGTATACACTGTGTGCTGTGAGCTCCTCCTAGTGGTGACTACAGGTAGAATGTATAATGTATCTCTATGGGAGCTGTATACACTGTGTGCTGTGAGCTCCTCCTAGTGGTGACTGCAGGTAGAATGTATAATGTGTCTCTATTGGAGCTGTATACACTGTGTGCTGTGAGCTCCCCCTAGTGGTGACTGCAGGTAGAATGTATAATGTATCTCTATGGGAGCTGTATACACTGTGTGCTGTGAGCTCCTCATAGTGGTGACTGCAGGTAGAATGTATAATGTGTCTCTATGGGAGCTGTATACACTGTGTGCTGTGAGCTCCTCCTAGTGGTGACTGCAGGTAGAATGTATAATGTATCTCTATGGGAGCTGTATACACTGTGTGCTGTGAGCTCCTCCTAGTGGTGACTGCAGGTAGAATGTATAATATATCTCTATGGGAACTGTAAACCCTGTGTGCTGTGAGCTCCTCCTAGTGGTTACTGCAGGTAGAATGTATAATGCATCTCTATGGGAGCTGTATACACTGTGTGCTGTGAGCTCCCCCTAGTGGTGACTGCAGGTACTATGTATAATGTACTTCTATGGGAGCTGTATACACTGTGCTGTGAGCTCCTCCTAGTGTTGACTGCAGGTACTATGTATAATGTATCTCTATGGGAGCTGTATATACTGTGTGCTGTGAGCTCCTCCTAATGGTGACTGCGGATAGAATGTATAATGTGTCTCTATGGAAGCTGTATTTACTTTGTGCTGTGAGCTCCTCCTAGTGGTGACTGCAGGTAGAATGTATAATGTATCTCTATGGGAGCTGTATACACTGTGTGCTGTCAGCTCCTCATAGTGGTGACTGCAGGCAGATTGTATAATGTATCTCTATGGGAGCTGTATACACAGTGTGCTGTGAGCTCCTCCTAGTGGTGACTGCAGGTAGAATGTATAATGTATCTCTATGGGAGCTGTATACACTGTGTGCTGTGAGCTCCCCCTAGTGGTGACTGCAGGTAGAATGTATAATGTATCTCTATGGGAGCTGGATACACTGTGTGCTGTGAGCTCCTCCTAGTGGTGACTGCAGGTAGAATGTATAATGTATCTCTATGGGATCTGTACACACTGTGTGCTTTGAGCTCCTCCTAGTGGTGACTGCAGGTAGAATGTATAATGTATCTCTATGGAAGCTGTATACACTGTGTGCTGTGAGCTCCCCCTAGTGGTGACTGCAGGTAGAATGTATAATGTATCTCTATGGGAGCTGTGTACACTGTGTGCTGTGAGCTCCCCCTAGTGGTGACTGCAGGTAGAATGTATAATGTATCTCTATGGGAGCTGTATACACTATGTGCTGTGAGCTCCTCCTAGTGGTGACTGCAGGTAGAATGTATAATGTATCTCTATGGAAGCTGTATTTACTGTGTGCTGTGAGCTCCTCCTAGTGGTGACTGCAGGTAGAATGTATAATGTTTCTCTATGGGAGCTGTATACACTGTGTGCTGTGAGCTTCTCCTAGTGGTGACTGCAGGTACAATGTATAATGTATCTCTATGGGAGCTGTATACACTGTGTGCTGTGAGCTCCTCCTAGTGGTGACTGCAGGTAGAATGTATAATGTATCTCTATGGGATCTGTACACACTGTGTGCTTTGAGCTCCTCCTAGTGGTGACTGCATGTAGAATGTATAATGTATCTCTATGGGAGCTGTATACACTGTGTGCTGTGAGCTCCTCCTAGTGGTGACTGCAGGTAGAATGTATAATGTATCTCTATGGGAGCTGTGTACACTGTGTGCTGTGAGCTCCCCCTAGTGGTGACTGCAGGTAGAATGTATAATGTATCTCTATGGGAGCTGTATACACTATGTGCTGTGAGCTCCTCCTAGTGGTGACTGCAGGTAGAATGTATAGTATATGTGTAATGCACACGCCCGGACTGACTGGCGTGTGCGTCTATATGTAGTGATTCCACTGGACCTATCCGGAGAGTGAATGCCTGGAGGGGCAGAGCGGGCAGAAACCGCCGGAGCGGCGAGCAAGGCAGAGCAGAGGGGACAGGGCTCTGTTCACACGGAACAGACGGGAAGGGAAAGGCAGAACCAGATACCCACAGGGTACTTACAATGAAGTAGCGAGTGGACTCTAAACTCACAAACGGAAGTACAGCGACAACGAGTAAGAGTTAGGTGCAGGTACAGACTCTGCAGAAAAAGGGAAGGTACGCACATAGAGAAAAACAGGAGACAGGTTAGGAGATAGTTCAGACAGGAACTGTTACTGCAACAAATACAGGAACGAGCCTAGGTAAAGCCAAGTGCTGGTTCAGACAATGCAGGAGAAAGGGAAGGTACGGACATAGAGAAAAACAGGAAGCAGGTTAGGAGACAGTTCAGACAGGAACGGTTACTGAAGCGAGATACAGGAACGAGTCTGGGTATGCGGCCCCCAGAGGGAGGGACGAACAGGCTAAGAACATGTTCACACGGGCCTGGAAATACAGCCTCCAGGAAAGGCAGAAAGACAGCTGGCAAGAGTGCACAGACAGGACACAGTTCAGACACGGGAACTGATACCGCAAGGCAGGAAACATAGACTGGACCTGGCACATCAGCGACTAGAAGCCAACTGACGGAACAAGATGCTCAGGCATGGATTCCAAGGAGGAGCTGGTTTAAATACCAGGTGACAGACAGCAATAGGCTGAGGACGCATTAGGGGTGTGTCTGCAGCAGCTACAAGAAACAGGAAGTTCGGCGGGCGTTGCCCTAAGCAGACAGAGCAGAGCAAAGCAGACAGAATGGAAAGAAGACAAAGTGGCAGTCTGGACTGGAAATCAAGTTCGCGCTCTTGCACAGTGGGAGGTGGACCACTATGCAAGGACGCCGCCAGGTATGTTAAAGTATGTCTATGCGGCTGTATACACTGTGTGGTGTGAGCTCCCCCTAGTGGTGACTGCATGTAGACTGTATAATGTATCTCTATGGGAGCTGTATACACTGTGCTGTGAGCTCCTCCTAGTGGTGACTGCAGGTAGAATGTATAATGCATCTCTATGGGAGCTGAATACACTGTGTGCTGTGAGCTCCTCCTAGTGGTGACTGCAGGTAGAATGTATAATGTATATCTATGGGAGCTGTATACACTATGTGCTGTGAGCTCCTCCTAGTGGTGACTGCAGTTAGAATGTATAATGCAGGTAGAATGTATAATGTATCTCTATGGGAGCTGTATACACTGTGTGCTGTCAGCTCCTCATAGTGGTGACTGCAGGCAGATTGTATAATGTATCTCTATGGGAGCTGTATACACAGTGTGCTGTGAGCTCCTCCTAGTGGTGACTGCAGGTAGAATGTATAATGTATCTCTATGGGAGCTGTATACACTGTGTGCTGTGAGCTCCCCCTAGTGGTGACTGCTGGTAGAATGTATAATGTATCTCTATGGAAGCTGCATACACTGTGTGCTGTGAGCTTCCCCTAGTGGTGACTGCAGGTAGAATGTATAATGTATCTCTATGGGAGCTGTATACACTGTGTGCTGTGAGCTCCTCCTAGTGGTGACTGCTGGTAGAATGTATAATGTATATCTATGGGAGCTGTATACACTGTGTGCTGTGAGCTCCCCCTAGTGGTGACTGCTGGTAGAATGTATAATGTATCTCTATGGGAGCTGCATACACTGTGTGCTGTGAGCTTCCCCTAGTGGTGACTGCAGGTAGAATGTATAATGTATCTCTATGGGAGCTGTATACACTGTGTGCTGTGAGCTCCTCCTAGTGGTGACTGCAGGTAGAATGTATAATGTATCTCTATGGGAGCTGTATACACTGTGTGCTGTGAGCTCCTCCTAGTGGTGACTGCAGGTAGAATGTATAATGTGTCTCTATTGGAGCTGTATACACTGTGTGCTGTGAGCTCCCCCTAGTGGTGACTGCAGGTAGAATGTATAATGTATCTCTATGGGAGCTGTATACACTGTGTGCTGTGAGCTCCTCATAGTGGTGACTGCAGGTAGAATGTATAATGTGTCTCTATGGGAGCTGTATACACTGTGTGCTGTGAGCTCCTCCTAGTGGTGACTGCAGGTAGAATGTATAATGTATCTCTATGGGAGCTGTATACACTGTGTGCTGTGAGCTCCTCCTAGTGGTGACTGCAGGTAGAATGTATAATATATCTCTATGGGAACTGTAAACCCTGTGTGCTGTGAGCTCCTCCTAGTGGTTACTGCAGGTAGAATGTATAATGCATCTCTATGGGAGCTGTATACACTGTGTGCTGTGAGCTCCCCCTAGTGGTGACTGCAGGTACTATGTATAATGTACTTCTATGGGAGCTGTATACACTGTGCTGTGAGCTCCTCCTAGTGTTGACTGCAGGTACTATGTATAATGTATCTCTATGGGAGCTGTATATACTGTGTGCTGTGAGCTCCTCCTAATGGTGACTGCGGATAGAATGTATAATGTGTCTCTATGGAAGCTGTATTTACTTTGTGCTGTGAGCTCCTCCTAGTGGTGACTGCAGGTAGAATGTATAATGTATCTCTATGGGAGCTGTATACACTGTGTGCTGTCAGCTCCTCATAGTGGTGACTGCAGGCAGATTGTATAATGTATCTCTATGGGAGCTGTATACACAGTGTGCTGTGAGCTCCTCCTAGTGGTGACTGCAGGTAGAATGTATAATGTATCTCTATGGGAGCTGTATACACTGTGTGCTGTGAGCTCCCCCTAGTGGTGACTGCAGGTAGAATGTATAATGTATCTCTATGGGAGCTGGATACACTGTGTGCTGTGAGCTCCTCCTAGTGGTGACTGCAGGTAGAATGTATAATGTATCTCTATGGGATCTGTACACACTGTGTGCTTTGAGCTCCTCCTAGTGGTGACTGCAGGTAGAATGTATAATGTATCTCTATGGAAGCTGTATACACTGTGTGCTGTGAGCTCCCCCTAGTGGTGACTGCAGGTAGAATGTATAATGTATCTCTATGGGAGCTGTGTACACTGTGTGCTGTGAGCTCCCCCTAGTGGTGACTGCAGGTAGAATGTATAATGTATCTCTATGGGAGCTGTATACACTATGTGCTGTGAGCTCCTCCTAGTGGTGACTGCAGGTAGAATGTATAATGTATCTCTATGGAAGCTGTATTTACTGTGTGCTGTGAGCTCCTCCTAGTGGTGACTGCAGGTAGAATGTATAATGTTTCTCTATGGGAGCTGTATACACTGTGTGCTGTGAGCTTCTCCTAGTGGTGACTGCAGGTACAATGTATAATGTATCTCTATGGGAGCTGTATACACTGTGTGCTGTGAGCTCCTCCTAGTGGTGACTGCAGGTAGAATGTATAATGTATCTCTATGGGATCTGTACACACTGTGTGCTTTGAGCTCCTCCTAGTGGTGACTGCATGTAGAATGTATAATGTATCTCTATGGGAGCTGTATACACTGTGTGCTGTGAGCTCCTCCTAGTGGTGACTGCAGGTAGAATGTATAATGTATCTCTATGGGAGCTGTGTACACTGTGTGCTGTGAGCTCCCCCTAGTGGTGACTGCAGGTAGAATGTATAATGTATCTCTATGGGAGCTGTATACACTATGTGCTGTGAGCTCCTCCTAGTGGTGACTGCAGGTAGAATGTATAGTATATGTGTAATGCACACGCCCGGACTGACTGGCGTGTGCGTCTATATGTAGTGATTCCACTGGACCTATCCGGAGAGTGAATGCCTGGAGGGGCAGAGCGGGCAGAAACCGCCGGAGCGGCGAGCAAGGCAGAGCAGAGGGGACAGGGCTCTGTTCACACGGAACAGACGGGAAGGGAAAGGCAGAACCAGATACCCACAGGGTACTTACAATGAAGTAGCGAGTGGACTCTAAACTCACAAACGGAAGTACAGCGACAACGAGTAAGAGTTAGGTGCAGGTACAGACTCTGCAGAAAAAGGGAAGGTACGCACATAGAGAAAAACAGGAGACAGGTTAGGAGATAGTTCAGACAGGAACTGTTACTGCAACAAATACAGGAACGAGCCTAGGTAAAGCCAAGTGCTGGTTCAGACAATGCAGGAGAAAGGGAAGGTACGGACATAGAGAAAAACAGGAAGCAGGTTAGGAGACAGTTCAGACAGGAACGGTTACTGAAGCGAGATACAGGAACGAGTCTGGGTATGCGGCCCCCAGAGGGAGGGACGAACAGGCTAAGAACATGTTCACACGGGCCTGGAAATACAGCCTCCAGGAAAGGCAGAAAGACAGCTGGCAAGAGTGCACAGACAGGACACAGTTCAGACACGGGAACTGATACCGCAAGGCAGGAAACATAGACTGGACCTGGCACATCAGCGACTAGAAGCCAACTGACGGAACAAGATGCTCAGGCATGGATTCCAAGGAGGAGCTGGTTTAAATACCAGGTGACAGACAGCAATAGGCTGAGGACGCATTAGGGGTGTGTCTGCAGCAGCTACAAGAAACAGGAAGTTCGGCGGGCGTTGCCCTAAGCAGACAGAGCAGAGCAAAGCAGACAGAATGGAAAGAAGACAAAGTGGCAGTCTGGACTGGAAATCAAGTTCGCGCTCTTGCACAGTGGGAGGTGGACCACTATGCAAGGACGCCGCCAGGTATGTTAAAGTATGTCTATGCGGCTGTATACACTGTGTGGTGTGAGCTCCCCCTAGTGGTGACTGCATGTAGACTGTATAATGTATCTCTATGGGAGCTGTATACACTGTGCTGTGAGCTCCTCCTAGTGGTGACTGCAGGTAGAATGTATAATGCATCTCTATGGGAGCTGAATACACTGTGTGCTGTGAGCTCCTCCTAGTGGTGACTGCAGGTAGAATGTATAATGTATATCTATGGGAGCTGTATACACTATGTGCTGTGAGCTCCTCCTAGTGGTGACTGCAGTTAGAATGTATAATGCAGGTAGAATGTATAATGTATCTCTATGGGAGCTGTATACACTGTGTAATGTGAGCTCCTCCTAGTGGTGACTGCAGCTAGAATGTATAATGTATCTCTATGGGAGCTGTATACACTGTGTGCTGTGAGCTCCCCCTAGTGGTGACTGCAGGTAGACTGTATAATGTATCTCTATGGGAGCTGTATACACTGTGCTGCGAGCTCCTCCTAGTGGTGACTGCAGGTAGAAAGTATAATGCATCTCTATGGGAGCTGTATACAATGTGTGCTGTGAGCTCCTCCTAGTGGTGACTGCAGGTACAATGTATAATGTATCTCTATGGGAGCTGTATACACTGTGTGCTGTGAGCTCCCCCTAGTGGTGACTGCAGGTACTATGTATAATGTACCTCTATGGGAGCTGTATATACTGTGTGCTGTGAACTCCTACTAGTGGTGACTGCAGGTAGAATGTATAATGTTTCTCTATGGGAGCTGTATACACTATGTGCTGTGAGCTCCCACTAGTGGTGACTGCAAGTAGAATGTATAATGTATCTCTATGGCAGCTGTACACACTGTGCTGTGAGCTCCTCCTAGTGGTGACTGCAGGTAGAATGTAGAATGTATCTCTATGGAAGCTGTATACACTGTGTGCTGTGAGCTCCCAATAGTGGTGACTGCAGGTAGAATGTATAATGTATCTCTATGGGAGCTGTATTCACTGTGTGCTGTGAGCTCCTCCTAGTGGTGACTGCAGGTAGAATGTATAATGTATCTCTATGAGAGCTGTATACACTGAGTGCTGTGAGCTCCCCCTAGTGGTGAGTGCAGGTAGAATGTATAATGTATCTCAATGGGAGCTGTATACACTGTGAGCTGTGAGCTTCTCCTAGCGGTGACTGCAGGTAGAATGTAGAACGTATCTCTATGGGAGCTGTATACACTGTGTGCTGTGAGCTCCTTCTAGTGGTGACTGCAGGTAGAATGTAGAATGTATCTCTATGGGAGCTGTATACACTGTGTAATGTGAGCTCCTCCTAGTGGTGACTGCAGGTAGAATGTATAATGTATCTCTATGGGAGCTGTATACACTATGTGCTGTGAGCTCCCCATAGTGGTGACTGCAGGTAGAATGTATAATGTATCTCTATGGGAGCTGTATACACTGTGTAATGTGAGCTCCTCCTAGTGGTGACTGCAGGTAGAATGTATAATGTATCTCAATGGGAGCTGTATACACTGTGAGCTATGAGCTCCTCCTAGTGGTGACTGCAGGTAGAATGTATAATGTATCTCTATGGGTGATGTATACACTGTGTGCTGTGAGCTCCTCCTAGTGGTGACTACAGGTAGAATGTATAATGTATCTCTATGGGAGCTGTATACACTGTGTGCTGTGAGCTCCTGCTAGTGGTGACTGCAGGTAGAATGTATAATGTATCTCTATGGGAGCTGTATACACTGTGTGCTGTGAGCTCCCCCTATTGGTTACTGCAGGTAGAATGTATAATGTATCTCTATGGGAGCTATATACACTGTGTGCTGTGAGCTCCTCCTAGTGGTGACTGCAGGTAGAATGTATAATGTATCTCTATGAGAGCTGTATACACGGAGTGCTGTGAGCTCCCCCTAGTGGTGACTGCAGGTAGACTGTATAATGTATGTCTATGGGAGTCTATGGGAGCTGTATACACTATGTGCTGTGAGCTCCTCCTAGTGGTGACTGCAGTTAGAATTTATAATGCAGGTAGAATGTATAATGTATCTCTATGGGAGCTGTATACACTGTGTGCTGTGAGCTCCCCCTATTGGTAACTGCAAGTAGAATGTATAATATATCTCTATGGGAGCTGTATACACTGTGTGCTGTGAGCTCCTCCTAGTGGTGACTGCAGGTAGAATGTATAATGTATCTCTATGGGAGCTGTATACACTGTGTGCTGTGAGCTCCTCCTAGTGGTGACTGCAGGTAGAATGTATAATGTATCTCTATGGGAGCTGTATACACTGTGTGCTGTGAGCTCCCCCTAGTGGTTACTGCAGGTAGAATGTATAATGTATGTCTATGGGAGCTGTATACACTGTGTGCTGTGAGCTCCCCCTAGTGGTGACTGCAGGTAGACTGTATAATATATCTCTATGGGAGCTGTATACACTGTGTGCTGTGAGCTCCTCCTACTGGTGACTGCAGGTAGAATGTATAATGTATCTCTATTAGAGCTGTATATACTGTGTGCTGCGAACTCCCCCTAGTGGTGACTGCAGGTAGAATGTATAATGTATCTCAATGGGAGCTGTATACCTATGTGCTGTGAGCTCCTCCTAGTGGTGACTGCAGGTAGAATGCATAATGTGTCTCTATGGGAGCTGTATACACTCTATGCTGTGAGCTCCTCCTAGTGGTGACTGCAGGTAGAATGCATAATGTGTCTCTATGGGAGCTGTATACACTCTATGCTGTGAGCTCCTCCTAGTGGTGACTGCAGGTAGAATGTATAATGTATGTCTTTGCGGCTGTATACACTGTGTGTTGTGAGCTCCTCCTAGTGGTGACTACAAGTAGAATGTATAATGCATCTCTATGGGAGCTGTATACCTATGTGCTGTGAGCTCCTCCTAGTGGTGACTGCAGGTAGAATGTATAATGTATGTCTATGCGGCTGTATACACTGTGTGCTGTGAGCTCCCCCTAGTGGTGACTGCAGGAAGAATGTATAATGTTTCTCTATGGGAGCTGTATACACTGTGTGCTGTGAGCTCCTCCTAGTGGTGACTGCAGGTAGAATGTATAATGTACCTCTATGGGAGCTATATACACTGTGTGCTGTGAGCTCCTCCTAGTGGTGACTGCAGGTAGAATGTATAATGTATCTTTATGGGAGCTGTATACACTGTGTGCTGTGAGCTCTCCCTAGTGATGACTGCAGGTAGAATGTATAAAGTATCTCTATGGGAGCTGTATACACTGTGTGCTGTGAGCTCCTCCTAGTGGTGACTGCAGGTAGAATGTATAATATATCTCTATGTGAGCTGTATACACTGTGTGCTGTGATCTCCCCCTAGTGGTGACTGCAGGTAGAATGTATAATGTATCTCTATGGGAGCTGTATACACTGTGTGCTGTGAGCTCCCCCTAGTGGTGACTGCAGGTAGAACGTATAATATATCTCTATGGGAGCTGTATGCACTGTGTGCTGTGAGCTCTCCCTAGTGGTGACTGCAAGTAGAATGTATAATGTATCTCTATGAGAGCTGTATACACTGTGTGCTGTCAGCTCCTCCTAGTGGTGACTGCAGGTAGAATGTATAATGTATGTCTTTGCGGCTGTATACACTGTGTGCTGTGAGCTCCCCCTTGTGGTGACTGCAGGTAGACTGTATAATGTATCTCTATGGGAGCTGTATACACTGTGTGCTGTGAGCTCCTCCTAGTGGTGACTGCAGGTAGAATGTATAATGTATCTCTATGGGAGCTGTATACACTGTGTGCTATGAGCCCCCCCTAGTGGTGACTGCAAGTAGAATGTATAATGCATTTCTATGGGAGCTGTATACACTGTGTGCTGTGAGCTCCTCCTAGTGGTGACTGCAGGTAGAATGTATAATGTATCTCTATGAGAGCTCTTAACACTGTGTGCTCCTCCTAGTGGTGACTGCAGGTAGAATGTATAATGTATCTCTCTGGGAGCTGTATACACTGCGTGCTGTGAGCTCCCACTAGTGGTGACTGCAGGTAGAATGTATAATGTATCTCTATGGGAACTGTATACACTGTGTGCTGTGAGCTCCCCCTAGTGGTGACTGCAGGTAGAATGTACAATGTTTGTCTATGGGAGCTGTATACACTGTGTACTGTGAGCTCCTCCTAGTGGTGACTGCAGGTAGAATGTATAATGTATCTCTATGGGAGCTGTATACACTGTGTGCTATGAGCCCCCCCTAGTGGTGACTGCAAGTAGAATGTATAATGCATTTCTATGGGAGCTGTATACACTGTGTGCTGTGAGCTCCTCCTAGTGGTGACTGCAGGTAGAATGTATAATGTATCTCTATGAGAGCTCTTAACACTGTGTGCTCCTCCTAGTGGTGACTGCAGGTAGAATGTATAATGTATCTCTCTGGGAGCTGTATACACTGCGTGCTGTGAGCTCCCACTAGTGGTGACTGCAGGTAGAATGTATAATGTATCTCTATGGGAACTGTATACACTGTGTGCTGTGAGCTCCCCCTAGTGGTGACTGCAGGTAGAATGTACAATGTTTGTCTATGGGAGCTGTATACACTGTGTACTGTGAGCTCCTCCTAGTGGTGACTGCAGGTAGAATGTATAATGTATCTCTATGGGAGCTGTATACACTGTGTGCTGTGACCTCCCCCTAGTGTTGACTGCAGGTAGAATGTGACTCGCCCCCTGGGCCGTGAGGTACCCGGAACCGGGCTTCAGTGCAATGTTGGGGGTAGTAGTGGCAACCCGATCCCGTGGCTCAGGGTGGTCAGACCCTATGCTGTGCAGTCTATTTATCAGTGTTTTGAATGTCCGACTACGCCACCCGTGGATTGCGGTCAGGGATGACCGCCGCTGCAAGGCAGACCGCTGAGGCTGGTGTTGGTGTGCAGCACAGGGGTAGGACAACTCCCCACGGGAAGAGTGTAGCCCCAGGGCAGTGTAGGTGAATGCTGGGGGTGATGGTTCAGGCCGCAATAGTAAGAGTTCAGAGTCCGCTTCAAACAGTCCAGGGTCTTTATTGTAGGTATTTCTAATGACCCAACAGGAGTACCGGGCAGGAATGGGCCTGGGTGTCTGAGAGCATTTGGGCGAGCCCCACTGGTCAGGGTGAGTGGGTAGGCCTACCGTTCTCTCTCTGCCCTTGCTGACTATCCCCCTCTTCGTGGTGTAATAGCCCACGTCCCTGAGCTGGCCATGTACTACGCCTGTATGGCTTGCGACTCGGACCTTGGGTTCCTTTTACCTTTGGCCTCTCTTGGCCTTGCTGGTCCCTTCTGTTGTGGCGGAGCCTCCAGGCTTCTTAGGCCAAAGGACATGAAATCCCTCGCGGGTTGGTTCTCTGCTGCTGGGCTTATATCCCTGACAGCCTCGGACCCCAATGTCCGGTAGTGTAGTTCTCTCAGCCAGGACCGGCTCTCGTCGCCTCTGTCCCTGGCTCGCAGCTTCTCCTCTGCCTCACGGACTCCTTGGCTATAGCTGAACTGTCCCTCCTTCTCTGGGACTAGTCTCAGTCCTGAGCTAGGTCGTCCAGTTCTCCCTAACCCTGCCTCCAGTTCCAGCTTTTATAGGGGCAGCCAGCTCCCCCTACTGGCCTGGGACAGGAGGTGCTGTATGCTAATTGTCCCTAACCAGGGAACCTCCCTCCTGCTCTCAGACACAGCCTTTTAAATTTGTGGCATCCAGACCAGGGGTGACACATTCCCCCCTAGTAAAATGTAGTACTCCGGACTAAACAGGAAACACAAATACAGGGTATAAATTATAACCTCACATATTTACAACCACATTTTGTCCTTAAGGTCACGCCGCTTCCGTGACCGGGTGTCCATATCACCCAACTATGTGAAGTTCTCCACAATGTGGGGACCTGTCCCTATAAACCCCAAGTTCCTGGCCTTGGGCGTGGAGGCAAGGTAAAAGCTAACTACTTTGGACCACAAGGAGGCCACGCCGGACAGGTTTTTCTTCCGTGGCCATCTTCGAAAGAGGGCACCAGGAGCAACTATCTACAACTCAGTTCCGGCCATTCAGTGTCCATGACCTGTCAGTCCATATAGTTAACTGAAAGAAACTGAAACACATAATTACTAGTCATGCAATTAACTGTTTAACCATTTGACAATTATTTACAAGGGTTATTTACAGCTCTTAATACACCCTATATTTTCCAGCGAGCGGGTATCTGCCCCCTAGTGCTCCGGGTTGACCTGCGTAACCCACTGTCTGGTGGTGGTCCAACCTGGCTTTCCCCACTAGCATTCAGGGTACAGCTCCTAGCTGGGTTTACAGGCAGGGCAGGCTGCTGTCTGCTGGTCCTTTGGCTTACCGCAGGCATGGCAGGCTCACTGTCAGCAGAGAGTTGACTCTCCTGGGCTGCTGGCATGGGTTCTTCTGCCTCCGGGGCTGCTTGTTCCTCTTGTTCTTCCTGCTCTCCTGTAGGTTCCTGCTGGTTTGGTTGAAGGAAGTGTAGGACGGGTACCACTATTGCGTAATTTATCCGAGTCCAGGTCCGGGGGAACTCTCCGAGAATGGTGCTGACCATTTATTCCTTGTCCACTGCGGGCTCAAGGTCATCTTGATCTTCACTTGGACTCTGCAGTTGCTCGGGGCACCATTTTAGGTGGTCTCTGGAGACGGTGCTAGTGGTTTCTCCTCCATCCTTGGTAATTACACATACCTTCGGGTTGTTGTGGTTGGACGGCAGTACTGTGTACGGGTCTCTCTCCCACTGGTCATCCAGCTTGTGAAGCCTTCTCTTCCATTTCAGGACCTGCTCACCAGGTTCCAGGGGACCAGCAGGGGCGTGTTGGTTGAAGAGCCTCTCTTGCTTTTCTCTCGCTTGAGCCAGACTCCTCTCCACACTCTCCTGTACCTTCTTGTACTGTAGCCACCGTTCCGTATCCCAGTCCGCGTCTGGAGAGATGTCCTCGGGTGTCAGGACTCCCATCTCCAGGTCTATCGGCAGCTTACCTGGTCTTGCTCGCATCAGGTAAGCCGGGGTGCAGTTGGTAGCATTCACAGGGATATGGTTGTATAAGTCTATCAGGTCTGGCAGCTTCTCCGGCGACAGGCTGCGTTCTCCCAGGGGCAATGTCTTGAGGAGATCAATAACGATATTATTCATTTTCTCACACAGCCCGTTGGTTTGCGGGTGGTAAGGCGTTGTCCGAATCTTCCTTCAGCCGCAGAGGTTGCAGAACTCCTGGAAGACTTCTGCCTCAAACGCTGGACCTTGATCTGTCAAGACCTGTTCCGGATACCCGTGTGGATGGCAAAAGTGTTGTTGGAAGGCTCTGGCCGCTGTTTGGGCTGTCAAGTCTTTAACAGGAACCCCCACCAGGAACCGGGAATAGTGATCCACTATTGTCAGGGCATAGACGTAGCCCGACCAGCTTGGAGGCAATTTTACATGGTCCAGAGCTACCAGCTCAAGAGGCTGCCTGGTGACGATGGGCCTCAAGGGTGTCTTCTGGCTGGTACGGTCCTTCCTTCTGAGGTTACATGGGCCGCAGTCCCTGCACCACTTCTCTATGGCCCCTCTCATACCGATCCAGTAGAACCACTCTCTCAGTAGGAACTCCAGTTTCTTCCACCCGAAGTGTCCCGCTCTGTCATGGTAGGCCTCCAGGACCATGGCTGCATCTCGCCTTGGGACCACTATCTGCCAGGTCAGCTCGTGCGTCCGGTGGTTGACAAGCCTTCTGCACAGCTTGCCCTCGTAGAGGAATAGCCTGCTTTTCTCCTTCCATAACTGCTTGGCTTCCTCTGGAGCATCCGGGCCAGGGCTAGCGTCTGCCTGGGTTAACAGGTCTTTCACCAGGCAAACTGCAGGGTCGCTATCTTGCGTTTCAGCCCAGCCGTGGTGGGGTAAGGGGTTGAACATGACGGTGGTTAGGTCTTTGTCTCTTACCCGGTGAGAATACTGAGTGGCCCCATACCGGTGGAACGCAGGGAGCTCTACTTCCTTCAGCTCTTCCGAGTCTTCTTCTCCTTCAGGTAGGTGGGGCATTCTTGATAGGGCGTCTGCGTTGGCGTTGGTTCTGCCTGCCCGGTATTTGATGGTGAAGTCATAATTGGATAGCCGGGCCATCCATCGCTGTTCTAGGGCACCTAGTCTTGCATTGTCCAGGTGTGTCAGCGGGTTGTTGTCTGTGTACACAGTGAACTTTGCGGAGGCCAGGTAATGCTTCAACCGTTCTGTGACGGCCCACACCACTGCCAAGAATTCTAGCTTGAAGGAGCTGTAATTCTCCGGGTTTCTTTCAGTGGGCCTCAGCTTCCGGCTGGCATACGCGATCACCCTTTCTCTGCCCTGTTGGTTTTGTGACAGTACGGCTCCAAGCCCCACATTACTGGCGTCTGTGTAGAGGATAAAAGGCAGGCCATAATCGGGGTAGGCCAGGATCTCCTCCCCCGTGAGGGCCATCTTCAACTGGCGGAAGGACTCCTCTTCTGGCCTGTCCCACTTGAAGGGTGGCTTTTGACTTCTGGATTTGGATTGACCTATCAGGAGGTCCTGCATTGGAGCTGCCATCTTAGTGAACCCAGGGATGAACCTTCGGTAGTAGCCTACCAACCCGAGGAACTGCCTCACTTCATTGATGTTTGAGGGGCTTGGCCAGCTCTTGATTATTGTGACCTTGTCGGGGTCGGGGGCTACTCCTTCTGCACTCACCACAGGTGACACTTTGATGGTTTCACCTTCAGGCCATAGCCTGCCAGGGCTTCGAACACCTCTGCCAGGTGTTTTAGATGGTCCTCGTAGGTCTGCGAATAGACGATCACGTCGCCCAGGTAAAGTAGGACCGTCTCGAAGTTTCGGTGCCCTAGACAGCATTCCATCAGCCTCTGGAAGGTCCCGGGTGCATTGCAGAGCCCGAATGGCATACAGTTGAACTCACTCAGTCCCATCGGGGTGGTGAAGGTGGTCTTCTCCTTGTCAGCCTCTGCCACAGGAACCTGCCAGTACCCGCTAGTAAGGTCCAAAGTAGAAAAGAAGGTAGCTGATTTTAGAGCTGCTAAAGACTCCTCTATCCTAGGTAACGGGTATGCGTCTTTATGGGTGATACGATCGATTTGACTATTTTCCACGCACATTCTCATGGTACCGTCTTTCTTTTTTTACCAGAACCAAGGGGGCTGCCCAGGGGCTACAGCTATCTCTAATGACCCCCGCTTCTTTCATTTCTCTCAGCATGCCCTTTGCGTTCTGATAATGTGCAGGGGGTACAGGCCTGTGTCTCTCTTTTATTGGTGGGTGGCTCCCCGTGGGGATGTGGTGTTCCACTCCCTTAACTCGGCCGAAGTCTAGCGGGTGCTTACTAAAGACTCTCTCGTACTCCTGTACCACCCGGTAAACTCCTTGTTTTTGGTACGAGGGAGTGGAGTCAGCACCCACATGGAGTTTCTGGCACCAGTCCTCCTTGTGTTTCTGGGAGCCTTTACCCTCCGCCGGGGGAGATGGAGGCAAGGGTTCCACGACCCTGATAGCATTGTGTTCGACGGCAAACAATTTGGCTAGTGTAGCGTACCGGGGCAAGTGTACTTCCCTTTCCCCAATGTTTAAGATCCGGATGGGCACCCTCCCATGGCGGACATCAACCACCCCCCGGGCTGTCAAAATGGTGGGCCTGCTGTCCGAGTACACGGGTTCTACCATGGCTTGGTAGTCTCTCCCTCTTAACCCGATTGCAGTCCGACACCAGATCATCATTTCACTTTTGGGAGGCATGGAAATGGGGAACGGGTCGCTCATCCTTACGCTACTGATCTCACCACCAGACAGTTCTACCTGTTGCCGTCTCATCAGGGCTTTTATCTCTTTCTGGAGGACCCTTCTCTTTCTGGAGGACCCTCTTTTGGCTGGAGCTCGCATTCATCGCCACCTGCTGTAAAATCACAATTACTTCTGAAAGACAGTTTTCAATCACGTTAGTACCCAAGGTTATTTTAGGGTGACTTTCACGACGGTCAATGTCCACAGTGATCACTCCCTGTGCCAGCAGTTCCACCTTACCAATCTTGATGGTCATCTCTCTGAACCCCACCTGCGGCACGGGTTGGCCATTGCTGGCGATGATGCTTAAGTCATCGTCTGGATAACGGGTTATATCCGCGTCATTCCAGTACCGCTTGAAAAGTACATAGGGGATGGTAGTCACTTGGGACCCGGTGTCCAGCAGGGCACTCATGGGGATACCGTCCAGCACTACGGGTAAGACCGGGAGTCCCCCCACGTACTTATCACGCCAATTAGATGGGCCTGATGACCTTATGCCTGGGGGTTGGCCCTCTGCCCCAGGTCGGACCCATTTAAAGTACAGTACCTTGCTATGTGTCCTGGCTGACTGCAACGGCGGCAAATCGGCTGTCCATCCTCAGTGTAGCGGTCGGCGGGCCTCCCTCTGAACGGCGGAATCCTCCTCTGTCGACACCACGGGACATCCTCCGGACTGGAAGCCAGCTTGATTGGTCTTGACGGTTCCACCTGCAATGACTGTGCGGTCCTGGTCAGTGCAGCCACACTTTTTGTTAGCTCTTGGACCTGATGGTGCAGGGCTGCAGGCTGGCATGGATTTAGGGCCTGTGCATCAGCCCCCACAAGGTCTGCGGGGTAGGGCGCCGCCCCCTGGTGGTAAGTGATGGCAGGACGCCGGGAAGCTACAGCGCCACCTGGTGCGGGTTCTCGGAGCACCCGGATGGCCCTATCCTTGAACTGCGCAAAAGTCAGATCGGGGTTCTGTAGGGCCATGAGGCGCAGCTGGGTCCTGTGGGCGCTGGACAGCAGACCTTCTATGAACTGGTCAGTCAGCAGCTTATCAGAGTCCTGCACGCTGCCAGGGTCAGCTTGTTGAATTGCTCTCAGGGCTTCTTGCAGGTTCAAGGCATAGTCTCTGATACTATCTTGAGCTCGCTGCTTACAGCCATAGAACTGTATTTTGATTTCTGCTGAGGTACGGGTGTCAAAGGTACTCCGCAGCCGGGTCAGAATGTCCTTTACAGTCCTTTTCTCCTCATCTGACCATGATTTCACTTCCCGCTGGGCTGCACCGGTTAGCTGCCCCGTCAGAATGCTCACTTTCTGTTCTTCTGTCAGGGGATAAACTTTAAATAAACTGTGCAGTCTTTCCTTAAAGTCAGTTAAGGTATGGGGGTCCCCTGAGTATTGGGGCAGCCAGGCCGCTCCGGGGATGTAGGGCATGTAGAATGGCATCACCGCTGCTGCAGCTGAGCTGGTGGTAGAAGGTCCCTCCGCGTCCGACATCTTCCTCCCCCCTAGTTAACCATGGCCTACCTTCTGACGATCCTCTTCTGTAGGCCGCAGCTCCGCTGGTGCTGCTCCGGGCGAGGACCTTGCGTCGCGTCCTGGTGACGCCAGCGTCGCTCTCTCCTTCCAGGACCTTGCGCAGCGTCGGTGCGTGGGGCGGAGCTTCAGGTCTCGCGCGGTTTGGACGTCCACGCCCCTCTTCTTCCCTCGCGGCGTCCTGAAGATGGCGTCCGATGGCGGGAAAACGGCTGAAGATGGCGGGAAACAGCTCCGGATGGCGGGAAACCTCTTTTTCAGGTAAGTATACAGTCTTTTTCAGGCACGCAATACCCGTTTGTGGCGGGTTGGTCACAATCCTGCCGACTACGCCAAAAGCTGACTCGCCCCCTGGGCCGTGGGGCACCCGGAACCGGGCTTCGGTGCGATGATGGGGGTAGTAGTGGCAACCCGGTCCCGTGGCTCAGGGTGGTCAGACCATATGCGGTGGCAGTCTATTTGTAGGGTTTTGAATGTCCGACTATGCCACCCGTGGATTGCGGTCAGGGATGACAGCTGCTAGGCAGACCACTGAGTTTGGTGTTGGTCGGATAACTCCCCACGGGAAGAGTGTAGCCCCAGGGCAGTGTAGGTGAATGCTGGGGGTGATAGTGCAGGCCGCAATAGTAAGAGTTCAGAGTCCGCTTCAAACAGTCGAGGGTCTTTATTGCATATGTTATTACTGACCCAACAGGAGTACCGGTTAGGAATGGGCCTGGGTGTCTGAGAGCATTCGGGCGAGCTCCGCTGGTCAGGGTGAGTGGGTAGGCCTACCGTTCTCTCTCTGCCCTTGCTGACTATCCCCCTCTTCGTGGTGTAATAGCCCACGTCCCTGAGCTGGCCGTGTACTACGCCTGTATGGCTTGCGACTCGGGCCTTAGGTACCTGTAGCTTCTCCGTGCTGTACCGATCCCTCTGTGTGGCGGAGCCTCCAGGCTTCTTAGGCCAAGGGACCTGAAATCCCTCGCGGGTTGGTTCTCTGCTGCTGGGCTTACAACCCTGACAGCCTCGGACCCCAATGTCCGGTAGTGTAGTTCTCTCAGCCAGGACCGGCTCTCGTTGCCTCTGTCCCTGGCTTGCTGTTCCTCCTCTGCCTCCCGGACTCCTCAGCTGCGGCTGACCTGTCCCTCTTCTCTGAGAACCCTTCTGGATGCTTCAGAAGTGGGTCCTGGTCTCTCTAACCCTGCCCCAGTTCCAGCTTTTATAGGGGCAGCCAGCTCCCCCTACTGGCCTGGGACAGGAGGTGCTGTATGCTAATGGTCCCTGACCAGGGAACCTCCCTCCTGCTCTCAGACACAGCCTTTAATAATCTGTGGCATCCAGGCCTGGGGTGACACAGTTACATACCAGATACAGATATCACTTACAGTAAACTAACAATGATAGACGGGTACAGAGGGAGGAGGACCCTGATTCACGTGACGTCGTTGCGATAAATCCTCGGTGACAGATGAAACCGTCCGGCGTCTCCATAAATAGCATCCAGCGCAACGCTCAGTCTGAGCGCATTATACGGATGCTATCGCCATCGAGCCGGTCACATGGTGCAGGGTCCATGTGTGAACACGCAGCTGCGGATTCCCCACCCCCGACTGCAAGGAACGGGATTAAAGTCAAGAGAAAATGGCATAAGGACAGCACAGAGTATTTCAGGAGAGGATTGTGCTAATCTGGAAAAAGGTCACATGGTGGAAGAAGCAGGGCCCGCAGCAGCACAGAGTATTTTAGGAGAGGATTGTGCTAATCTGGAAAGAATAAGGGCCCGCAGCAGCACAGAGTATTTCAGGAGAGGATTGTGCTATTCTGGTAGTCAGTCAGATAGTGGAATGAGCAGGTTCCCAGCAGCACAGAGTATTTCAGACCAGTGCGTGTATCATGGCCCCTGGAGATACATTGCAGGTGATGTAGGCGCAGGTCTGTCGCTCGGCTTCTCTTCATCATCCTCGTCTCTCGCTCGGAGATAATGGGGTCATTGATCAGTGCCGGACGTCTCCAGTAATGAAGCGCTTCGTACCCCGCAGTCCACGACGCGTCGGAGGAGATGAGTCCGCGCTGACGCATTTCTCATAATTCAATCTGCGGCCGCTAATATCCGGCATGAAATCTAAATCAATCACCAGCACTCCCATCATGCACCGGGGTCAGGGAGCGCAGCAGTGGGGGATAGAGTCGAAACCCCCAGCCGATCCCAGCACAGACTCAAGACCACCCTTCTGAGACCTGGAGTCTTAAAGGACAAGCATCCAATTTATTCTAGAATTATATCCTTTATTATATCCTTTTCCACCGGAGGTGAAATCCGACCTCCAGACGCTGCAGTGAAAAACCAAATATCACAGAGCGACGAAAGGGAGAAAAAACATCAGGGATTACTGATAACTCTGCTCAAAAAATAGTACTAAACATTCACCAAAATTCTCTATCCGGTCGTAACTCCAGCATCTAGAACTCAGCCGGAGACAGTCAGCAATGAGGGTCAATCCCAGATACTGGAGATCGCAGAGAAGGAATAGAGGAGAAACACGACAAGATCCTGTCTGCAGTCACCACTAGAGGGAGCTCCCTGTATACAGAGAGACATGATAAGATCCTGTCTACAGCCACCACTAGGGGGAGCTCCCTGTATACAGAGATACATGATAAGATCCTGTCTGCAGTCAACACTAGGGGGAGCTCCCTGTATACAGAGATACATGATAAGATCCTGTCTGCAGCCACCACTAGGAGGAGCTCCCTGTATAGAGAGATACATGATAAGATTCTGTCTGCAGCCACCACTAGGGGGAGCTTCCTGTCTACAGAGATACATGATAAGATTCTGTCTGCAGCCACCACTAGGGGGAGCTTCCTGTATACAGAGATACATGATAAGATCCTGTCAGCAGCCACCACTAGGGGGAGCTCCCTGTATACAGAGATAAATGATAAAATTCTGTTTGCAGCCACCACTAGGGGGAGCTTCCTGTATACAGAGATACATAATAAGATCCTGTCTGCAGCCACCACTAGGGGGAGTTCCCTTTATCCAGAGATACATGATAAGATCCTGTCTACAGCCACCACTAGGGGGAGCTCCCTGTAAACAGAGATACATGATAAGATCTTGTCTGCAGCCACCACTAGGGGGAGCTCCCTGTATACAGAGATACATGATAAGATTCTCTCTGGAGCCACCACTAGGGGGAGCTCCCTGTATACAAAGATACATGATAAGATTCTGTCTGCAGCCACCACTAGGGGGAGCTCCCTGTATACAGAGATACATGATAAGATTCTGTCTGCAGCCACCACTAGGGGGAGCTCCCTGTATACAGAGATATATGATAAGATCCTGTCTGCAGCCTCCACTAGGGGGAGCTCCCTGTCTACAGAGATACATGATAAGATTCTGCCTGGAGCCACCACTAGGGGGAGCTCCCTGTATAAAGAGATACATGATAAGATTCTGTCTGCAGCCACCACTAGGGGGAGCTCCCTGTATACAGAGATACATGATAAGATCCTGTCTGCAGCCACCACTAGGGGGAGCTCCCTGTCTACAGAGATACATGATAAGATTCTGCCTGGAGCTACCACTAGGGGGAGCTCCCTGTATAAAGAGATACATGATAAGATTCTGTCTGCAGTCACCACTAGGGGGAGCTCCCTGTATACAGAGGTACATGATAAGATTCTGTCTGGAGCCAACACTAGGGGGAGCTCCCTGTATAAAGAGATACATGATAAGATTCTGTCTGCAGCCACCACTAGAGGGAGCTCCCTGTATCCAGAAATACATGATAAGATCCTGTCTACAGCCACCACTAGGGGGAGCTCCCTGTATACAGAGGTACATGATAAGATTCTGTCTGGAGCCAACACTAGGGGGAGCTCCCGGTATAAAGAGATACCTGATAAAATTCTGTCTGCAGCCACCACTAGGCGGAGCTCCCTGTATACAGAGATACATGATAAGATTCTGTCTGGAGCCACCACTAGGGGGAGCTCCCTATACACAGAGATACATGAGAAGATCCTGTCTGCAGCCACCACTAGGGGGAGCTCCCTGTATACAGAGATACATGATAAGATTCTGTCTGCAGCCACCACTAGGGGGAGCTCCCTATATACAGAGATACATGATAAGATTCTGTCTGGAGCCACCACTAGGGGGAGCTCCCTGTACACAGAGATACATGAGAAGATCCTGTCTGCAGCCGCCACTAGCGGGAGCTCTCTGTATACAGAGATACATGATAAGATTCTGTCTGGAGCCACCTCTAGGGGGAGCTCCCTGTATACAGAGATACATGATAAGATCCTGTCTGCAGCCACCACTAGGGGGAGCTCCCTGTATACAGAGATACATGATAAGATTCTGTCTGGAGCCACCTCTAGGGGGAGCTCCCTGTATACAGAGATACATGATAAGATCCTGTCTGCAGCCACCACTAGGGGGAGCTCCCTGTATACAGAGATACATGATAAGATTCTCTCTGCAGCCACCACTAGGGGGAGCTTCCTGTATACAGAGATACATGATAAGATCCTGTCTGCAGCCACCACTAGTGGGAGTTCCCTGTATCCAGAGATACATGATAAGATCCTGTCTGCAGCCACCACTAGGGGGTGCTCCCTGTATAAGGAGATACATGAAAAGATTCTGTCTGCAGTCACCACTAGGGGGAGCTCCCTGTATACAGAGATACATGATAAGATTCTGTCTGCAGCCACCACTAGGGGGAGTTTCCTGTATACAGAGATACATGATAAGATTCTGTCTGGAGCCACCACTAGGGGGAACTCCCTGTATACAGAGATACATGATAAGATTCTGTCTGCAGCCACCACTAGGGGGAGCTTCCTGTCTACAGAGATACATGATAAGATTCTGTCTGCAGCCACCACTAGGGGGAGCTTCCTGTATACAGAGATACATGATAAGATCCTGTCAGCAGCCACCACTAGGGGGAGCTCCCTGTAAACAGAGATACATGATAAGATCTTGTCTGCAGCCACCACTAGGGGGAGCTCCCTGTATAGAGAGATACATGATAAGATTCTGTCTGGAACCACCACTAGGGGGAGCTCCCTGTCTACAGAGATACATGATAAGATTCTGTCTGGAGCCACCACTAGAGGGAGCTCCCTGTATAAAGAGATACATGATAAGATTCTGTCTGCAGTCACCACTAGGGGGAGCTCGCTGTATACAGAGGTACATGATAAGATTCTGTCTGGAGCCACCACTAGGGGGAGCTCCCTGTATAAAGAGATACATGATAAGATTCTGTCTGCAGCCACCACTAGAGGGAACTCCCTGTATCCAGAAATACATGATAAGATCCTGTCTACAGCCAACACTAGGTGGAGCTCCCGGTATACAGAGATACATGATAAGGTCCTGTCTGGAGCCACCACTAGGGGGAGCTCCCTGTATACAGAGATACATGATAAGGTCCTGTCTGCAGCCACCACTAGGGGGAGTTCCCTGTATCCAGAGATACATGATAAGATTCTGTCTGCAGCCACCACTAGGGGGAGCTCCCTGTATACAGAGATACATGATAAGATCCTGTCTGCAGCCACCACTAGGGGGAGTTCCCTGTATCCAGAGATACATGATAAGATCCTGTCTGCAGCCACCATTAGGGGTTGCTCCCTGTATGCAGAAATACATGATAACATCCTGTCTGCAGCCACCACTAGGGGGAGCTCTCTGTATAAGGAGATACATGAAAAGATTCTGTCTGCAGTCACCACTAGGGGGAGCTCCCTGTATACAGAGATACATGATAAGATTCTGTCTGCAGCCACCACTAGGGGGAGATTCCTGTATACAGAGATACATGATAAGATTCTGTCTGGAGCCACCACTAGGGGGAGCTCCCTGTATACAGAGATACATGATAAGATTCTGTCTGCAGCCACCACTAGGGGGAGCTTCCTGTATACAGAGATACATGATAAGATTCTGTCTGCAGCCACCACTAGGGGGAGCTTCCTGTATACAGAGATACATGATAAGATTCTGTCTACAGCCACCACTAGGGGAAGCTCCCTGTATACAGAGATGCATCATAACATCCTGTCTGCAGCCACCACTAGGGGGAGCTCCCTGTATAAAGAGATACGTGATAAGATCCTGTCTGCAGCCACCACTAGGGGGAGCTCCCTGTATAAAGAGATACATGATAAGATTCTGTCTGCAGGCACCACTAGGGGGAGCTCCCTGTATACAGAGGTGCATAATAAGATCCTCTCTGCAGCCACCACTAGGGGAAGCTCCCTGTATACAGAGATACATGATAAGATCCTGTCTGCAGCCACCACTAGGGGGAGCTCCCTGTATACAGAGACACATGGTAAGATCTTGTCTGCAGCCACCACTAGGGGTAGCTCCCTGTATAAAGAGATACATGATAAGATCCTGTCTGCAGCCACCACTAGGGGGAGCTCCCTGTATAAAGAGATGCATGATAAGATTCTGTCTGCAGCCTCCACTAGGGGGAGCTCCCTGTATACAGAGATACATGATAAGATTCTGTCTGCAGCCACCACTAGGCGGAGCTCCCTGTATACAGAGATACAAAAAAAGATTCTGTCTGCAGCCACCACTAGGGGGAGCTGCCTGTATACAGAGATACATGATAAGATCTTGTCTGCAGCCACCACTAGGGGTAACTCCCTGTATAAAGAGATACCTGATAAGATTCTGTCTGCAGCCACCACTAGGCGGAGCTCCCTGTATACAGAGATACATGATAAGATTCTGTCTGGAGCCACCACTAGGGGGAGCTCCATGTATACAGAGATACATGATAAGATCCTGTCTGCAGCCACCACTACGGGGAGCTCCCTGTATACAGGGATACATGATAAGATTCTGTCTGGAGCCACCACTAGGGGGAGCTCTCTGTATAAAGAGATACATGATAAGATCCTGTCTGCAGCCACCACTACGGGGAGCTCCCTGTATACAGAGATACATGATAAGATTCTGTCTGGAGCCACAACTAGGGGTGCTCCCTGTATCCAGAGATACATGATAAGATCCTGTCTGCAGCCACCATTAGGGGGAGCTCCCTGTATACAGAGATGCATGATAACATCCTGTCTGCAGCCACCACTAGGGGGAGCTCCCTGTATACACAAATACATGATAAGATTCTGTCTGGAGCCACCACTAGGGGGAGCTCCCTGTATAAAGAGATACATGAAAAGATTCTGTCAGCAGTCACCACTAGAGGTAGCTCCCTGTATACAGAGATACATGATAAGATCATGTCTGCAGCCACCACTAGGGGGAGCTCCCTGTATACAGAGATACATGATAATATTCTGTCTGGAGCCACCACTAGGGGGAGCTCCCTGTATACAGAGATACATGATAAGATCCTGTCTGGAGCCACCATTAGGGGGAGCTCCCTGTGTACAGAGATACATGATAAGATTCTGTCTGCAGCCACCACTAAGGGGAGGTTCCTGTATACAGAGATTCATGATAAGATTCTGTCTGCAGCCACCACTAGGGGGAGCTCCCTGTATACAGAGATACATGATAAGATCATGTCTGCAGCCACCACTAGGGGGAGCTCCCTGTATAAAGAGATACATGATAAGATCCTGTCTGCAGCCACCATTAGGGGAGGCTCCCTGTATACAGAGGTGAATAATAAGATCCTCTCTGCAGCCACCACTAGGGGGAGCTCCCTGTATACAGAGATACATGATAAGATCCTCTCTGCAGCCACCACTAGGGGGAGCTCCCTGTATACAGAAACACATGAAAAGATTCTGTCTGCAGCCACCTCTAGGGGGAGCTCCCTGTATACAGAGATACAGCAGATTATGTCTGCAGCCACCACTAGGGGGAGTTCCCTGTATACAGAGAAACACGATAAGATCCTGTCTGCAGCCACCACTAGGGGGAGCTCCCTGTATACGGAGAACCATGATAAGATCCTGTCTGCAGCCACCAATAGGGGGAGCTCCCTGTATGCAGAGATACATGATATGATCCAGCCTGCAGCCGCCACTAGGGGGAGCTCCCTGTATACAGAGATACATCAGATTATGTCTGCAGCCACCACTAGGGGGAGCTCCCTGTATGAAGAGATATATGATAAGATCATGTCTGCAGCCACCACTAGGGGGAGTTCCCTGTATACAGAGATACATGATAAGATCCTGTCTGCAGCCACCACTAGGGGGAGCTCCCTGTATACAGAGATACAAGATAAGATCTTGTCTGCAGCCACCACTAGGGGGAGCTCCCTGTATACGGAGATACATGATAAGATCCTGTCTGCAGTCACCACTAGGGGGAGTTCCCTGTATACAGAGATGCATGATAAGATCCTGTCTGCAGCCACCACTAGGGGGAGCTCCCTGTATACAGAGATACAAGATAAGATCTTGTCTGCAGCCACCACTAGGGGGAGCTCCCTGTATAAAGAGATACATGAAAAGATTCTGTCTGCAGCCACCACTAGGGGGAGCTCGCTGTATACAGAGATACATGATAAGATCCTGTCTGCAGCCACCACTAGGGGGAGCTCCCGGTATACAGAGATACATGATAATATCCTGTCTGCAGCCACCACTAGGGGGAGCTCCCTGTATACAGAGATACATGATAAGATCCTGTCTGCAGCCACCACTAGGGGGAGCTCCCTGTATACAGAGATACATGATAAGATTCTGTCTGCAGCCACCAATAGGGGGAGATCCCTGTATACAGAGATACATGATAAGATCCTGTCTGCAGCCACCACTAGGGGGAGCTCCCTGTATACAGAGATACATGATAAGATCCTGTCTGCAGCCACCACTTGGGGGAGCTCCCTGTATACAGAGATACATGATAAGATTCTGTCTGCAGCCACCACTAGGCGGAGCTCCCTGTATACAGAGATACATAAAAAGATTCTGTCTGGAGCCACCACTAGGGGGAGCCCCCTGTATACAGAGATACATGATAAGATCCTGTCTGCAGCCACCACTAGGGGGAGCTCCCTGTATCTAGAGATACATGATAAGATTCTGTCTGAAGTCACCACTAGGGGGAGCTCCCTGTATACAAAGATACATGAAAGATCCTGTCTGCAGCCACCACTAGGGGGAGCTCCCTGTATACAGAGATACATGATAAGATCATGTCTGCAGCCACCACTAGGGGGAGCTCCCTGTATAAAGAGATACATGATAAGATCCTGTCTGCAGCCACCATTAGGGGAGGCTCCCTGTATACAGAGTTGAATAATAAGATCCTCTCTTCAGCCACCACTAGGGGGAGCTCCCTGTATACAGAGATACATGATAAGATCCTGTCTGCAGCCACCACTAGGGGGAGCTCCCTGTATACAGAAACACATGAAAAGATTCTGTCTGCAGCCATCTCTAGGGGGAGCTCCCTGTATACAGAGATACATCAGATTATGTCTGCAGCCACCACTAGGGGGAGTTCCCTGTATACAGAGAAACACGATAAGATCCTGTCTGCAGCTACCACTAGGGGGAGTTCCTTGTATACAGAGATACATGATAAGATCCTGTCTGCAGCCACCACTAAGGGGAGCTCCCTGTATACGGAGAACCATGATAAGATCCTGTCTGCAGTCACCACTAGGGGGAGCTCCCTGTATACAGAGATACATGATAAGATTCTGTCTGCAGCCACCAATAGGGGGAGATCCCTGTATACAGAGATACATGATAAGATCCTGTCTGCAGCCACCACTAGGGGGAGCTCCCTGTATACATAGATACATGATAAGATCCTGTCTGCAGCCACCACTAGGGGGAACTCCCTGTATAAAGAGATACCTGATAAGATTCTGTCTGCAGCCACCACTAGGCGGAGCTCCCTGTATAGAGAGATACATGATAAGATTCTGTCTGGAGCCACCACTAGGGGGAGCTCCATGTATACAGAGATACATGTTAAGATCCTGTCTGCAGCCACCACTAGGGGGAGCTCCCTGTATAAAGAGATACATGATAAGATCCTGTCTGCAGCCACCACTACGGGGAGCTCCCTGTATACAGGGATACATGATAAGATTCTGTCTGGAGCCACAACTAGGGGGAGCTCTCTGTATAAAGAGATACATGATAAGATCCTGTCTGCAGCCACCACTACGGGGAGCTCCCTGTATACAGGGATACATGATAAGATTCTGTCTGGAGCCACCACTAGAGGGAGCTCTCTGTATAAAGAGATACATGATAAGATCCTGTCTGCAGCCACCACTACGGGGAGCTCCCTGTATACAGGGATACATGATAAGATCCTGTCTGCAGCCACCACTAGGGGGAGCTCCCTGTATCCAGATATACATGATAAGATTCTGTCTGAAGTCACCACTAGGGGGAGCTCCCTGTATACAAAGATACATGAAAGATCCTGTCTGCAGCCACCACTAGGGGGAGCTCCCTGTATCCAGAGATACATGATAAGATTCTGTCTGCAGCCACCACTAGGGGGAGCACCCTGTATAAAGACATACATGATAAGAACCTGTCTGCAGCCACAACTAGGGGGAGCTCCCTGTAAACAGAGGTACATGATAAGATTCTGTCTGCAGCCACCACTAGGGGGGGGCTCCCTGTATACAGAAATACATGATGAGATCCTGTCTGCAGCCACCACTAGAGGGAGCTCCCTGTATACAGAGATACATCATATGATCCAGCCTGTAGCCACCACTAGGGGGGGCTCCCTGTATACAGAGATACATGAAAAAAATCTGTCACCAGCCACCACTAGGGGGAGCTCCCTGTATACAGAGATACATGATAAGATTCTGTCTGCAGCCACCACAAGGCGGAGCTTTCTGTATACAGAGATACATGATAAGATTCTGTCTGCAGCCACCACTAGGCGGAGCTCCCTGTATACAGAGATACATAAAAAGATTCTGTCTGCAGCCACCACTAGGGGGAGCTCCCTGTATACAGAGATACATGATAAGATCCTGTCTGCAGCCACCACTAGGGGGAGCTCCCTGTATACAGAGATACATGATAAGATCCTGTCTGCAGCCACCACTAGGGGGAGCTCCCTGTATAAAGAGATAAATGATAAGATCCTGTCTGCAGCCACCACTAGGGGGAGCTCCCTGTATACAGAGATACATGATAAGATCCTGTCTGCAGCCACCACTACGGGGAGCTCCCTGTATACAGAGATACATGATAAGATCCTGTCTGCAGCCACCACTAGGGGGAGCTCCCTGTATAAAGAGATAAATGATAAGATCCTGACTGCAGCCACCACTAGGGGGGATCCCTGTATACAGAAATACATGATAAGATCCTGTCTGCAGCCACCACTAGAGGGAGCTCCCTGTATACAGAGATACATGATATGATCCAGCCTGCAGCCACCACTAGGGGGAGCTCCCTGTATACAGAGATACATGAAAAAATTCTGTCTGCAGCCACCACTAGGGGGAGCTCCCTGTAAACAGAGATACATCAGATTATGTCTGCAGCCACCACTAGAGGAATTCCCTGTATACAGAGATATATGATAAGATCATGTCTGCAGCCACCACTAGGGGGAGTTCCCTGTATACAGAGATATATGATAAGATCATGTCTGCAGCCTCCACTAGGGGTAGCTCCCTGTATACAGAGATACATGATAAGATCTTGTTTGCAGCCACCACTAGGGGGAGCTCCCTGTATAAAGAGATACATGATAAGATTCTGTCTGCAGCCACCTCTAGGGGGGGCTCCCTGTATACAGAGATATATAAAAAGATTCTGTCTGGAGCCACCACTAGGGGGAGCTCCCTGTATACAGAGATACATGATAAGATCCTGTCTGCAGCCACCACTACGGGGAGCTCCCTGTATCCAGATATACATGATAAGATTCTGTCTGAAGTCACCACTAGGGGGAGCTCCCTGTATACAGAGATACATGATAAGATCCTGTCTGCAGCCACCACTAGGGGGAGCTCCCTGTGTCCAGATATACATGGTAAGATTCTGTCTGAAGTCACCACTAGGGGGAACTCCCTGTATAAAGAGATACATGATAAGATCCTGTCTGCAGCCACCACTAGGGGGAGCTCCCTGTATACAGAGATGCATGATAAGATAAAGTCTGCAGCCACCACTAGGGGGAGCTCCCTGTATACAGAGATACATGATAAGATCCTGTCTGCAGCCACCACTAGGGGGAGCTCCCTGTATACAGAGGTACATAATAAGATTCTGTCTGCCGCCACCACTAGGGGGAGCTCCCTGTATACAGAGATACATGATAAGATCCTGCCTGCAGCCACCACTAGGGGGAGCTCCCTGTATACAGAGGTACATGATAAGATTCTGTCTGCAGCCACCGCTAAGGGAGCTCCCTGTATAGAGAGATACATGATAAGATCCTGACTATAGCCACCACTAGGGGAAGCTCCCTGTGTACAGATACATGATAAGATTCTGTCTGCAGTCACCACTAGGGGGAGCTCCCTGTATACAGAGATGCATCATAACATCCTGTCTGCAGCCACCACTAGGGGGAGCTCCCTGTATAAAGAGATACATGATAAGATCCTGTCTGCAGCCACCATTAGGGGAGGCTCCCTGTATACAGAGGTGCATAATAAGATTCTGTCTGCAGCCACCACTAGGGGGAGCTCCCTGTATACACAGATACATGATAAGATTCTGTCTGCAGCCACCTCAAGGGGGATCTCCCTGTATACAGAGATACATGATAAGATACTGTCTGCAGCTACCACTAGGGGGAGTTCCGTGTATACAGAGATACATGATAAGATCCTGTCTGCTGCCACCACTAGGGGGAGCTCCCTGTATACAGAGATACATGATAAGAACCTGTCTGCAGCCACCACTAGGGGGAGCTCCCTGTATACAGTGGTACATGATAAGATTCTGTCTGCAGCCACCACTAGGGGGGGCTCCCTGTATACAGAGATACATGATAAAATCCTGTCTGCTGCCACCACTAGAGGGAGCTCCCTGTATACAGAAATACATGATAAGATCCTGTCTGCAGCCACCACTAGGGGGAGCTCCCTGTACACAGAGATACATGATAAGATCCTGTCTGCAGCCACCACTAGGGGGAGCTCCCTGTATACAGTGGTACATGATAAGATTCTGTCTGCAGCCACCACTAGGGGGGGCTCCCTGTATACAGAGATACATGATAAAATCCTGTCTGCTGCCACCACTAGAGGGAGCTCCCTGTATCCAGAGATACATGATAAGATCCTGTCTACAGCCACAACTAGGGGGAGCTCCCTGTATACAGAGATACATGATAAGATTCTGTCTGCAGCCACCTCTAGGGGGAGCTCCCTGTATACAGAGATATATAAAAATATTCTGTCTGGAGCCACCACTAGGGGGAGCTCCCTGTATACAGAAATACATGATAAGATCCTGTCTGCAGCCACCACTAGGGGGAGCTCCCTGTATACAGAGATACATGATAAGATCCTGTCTGCAGCCACCTCTAGGTGGAGGTCCCTGTATCCAGAGATACATGATAAGATTCTGTCTGAAGTCACCACTAGGGGGAGCGCCCTGTATCCAGAGATACATGATAAGATTCTGTCTGCAGCCACCACTAGGGGGAGCTCCCTGTATACAGAGGTACATAATAAGATTCTGTCTGCAGCCACCACTAGGGGGAGCTCCCTGTATACAGAGATACATGATAAGATCCTGCCTGCAGCCACCACTAGGGGGACCTCCCTGTATACAGAGATACATGATAAGATTCTGTCTGCAGCCACCGCTAAGGGAGCTCCCTGTATACAGAGATACATGATAAGATCCTGACTATAGCCACCACTAGGGGGAGCTCCCTGTGTACAGATACATGATAAGATTCTGTCTGCCGTCACCACTAGGGGGAGCTCCCTGTATAAAGAGATACATGATAAGATCCTGTCTGCAGCCACCACTAGGGGGAGCTCCCTGTATACAGAGGTACATAATAAGATTCTGTCTGCAGCCACCACTAGGGGGAGCTCCCTGTATACAGAGATACATGATAAGATCCTGCCTGCAGCCACCACTAGGGGGACCTCCCTGTATACAGAGATACATGATAAGATTCTGTCTGCAGCCACCGCTAAGGGAGCTCCCTGTATACAGAGATACATGATAAGATCCTGACTATAGCCACCACTAGGGGGAGCTCCCTGTGTACAGATACATGATAAGATTCTGTCTGCCGTCACCACTAGGGGGAGCTCCCTGTATACAGAGATACATGATAATATTCGGTCTGCAGCCACCACTAGGTGGAGCTCCCTGTATAAAGAGATACATGATAAGATCCTGTCTGCAGTCACCACAACGGGGAGCTCCCTGTACACAGAGATACATGATAAGATCCTGTCTGCAGCCACCACTAGTGGGAGCTCCCTGTATACAGAGATATATGATAAGATTCTGTCTGCAGCCACCACCAGGGGAAGCTCCCTGTACACAGAGATACATGATAAGATCCTGTCTGCAGCCTCCACTAGGGGGAGCTCCCTGTATCCAGAGATACATGATAAGATCTTGTTAGCAGCCACCACTAGGGAGATCTCCCTGTATACAGAGATTCATGATAAGATTCTGTCTGAAGCCACCACTAGGGGGATCTCCCTGTATACAGAGATGCATGATAACATCCTGTCTGCAGCCACCACTAGGGGGAGCTCCCTGTATACACAGATACATGATAAGATTCTGTCTGCAGCCACCACTAGGAGGAGCTCCCTGTATACAGAAATACAGGATAATATTCTGTCTGCAGCCTCCACTAGGGGGAGCTCCCTGTATAAAGAGATACATGAAAATATTCTGTCTGCAGCCTCCACTAGGGGAGCTCCCTGTATACAGAGATACATGATAAGATTCTGTCTAGAGCCACCACTAGGGGGAGCTCCCTGTATAAAGAGATACATGAAAATATTCTGTCTGCAGCCTCCACTAGGGGAGCTCCCTGTATAAAGAGATACATGAAAATATTCTGTCTGCAGCCACCACTAGGGGGAGCTCCCTGTATTCAGAGATACATGATAAGATCCTGTCTGCAGCCACCACTAGGGGGAGCTCCCTGTATACAGAGATACATGATAAGATTCTGTCTAGAGCCACCACTAGGGGGAGCTCCCTGTATACAGAGATGCATCATAACATCCTGTCTGCAGCCACCACTAGGGGGAGCTCCCTGTATAAAGAGATACATGATAAGATCCTGTCTGCAGCAACCATTAGGGGAGGCTCCCTGTCTACAGAGGTGCATAATAAGATCCTGTCTGCAGCCACCACTAGGGGGAGCTCCCTGTATACAGAGATACATGATAAGATCTTGTCTGCAGCCGCCACGAGGGGGAGCTCCCTGTATACAGAAACACATGAAAAGATTCTGTCTGCAGCCACCTCTAGGGGGAGCTCCCTGTATACAGAGAAACTCGATAAGATCCTGTCTGCAGCTACCACTAGGGGGAGCTCCCTGTATACAGAGATACATGATAAGAATCTATCTGCAGCCACCACTAGGGGGAGCTCCCTGTATACAGAGAAACTCGATAAGATCCTGTCTGCAGCTACCACTAGGGGGAGCTCCCTGTATACAGAGATACATGATAAGATTCTGTCTGCAGCCACCACTAGGGGGTGCTCCCTGTATACAGAGATACATGATAAAATCCTGTCTGTTGCCACCACTAGAGGGAGCTCCCTGTATACAGAAATACATGATAAGATCCTGTCTGCAGCCACCACTAGGGGGAGCTCCCTGTACACAGAGATACATGATAAGATCCTGTCTGCAGCCACCACTAGGGGAGTTCCCTGTATCCAGAGATACATGATAAGATCCTGTCTACAGCCACAACTAGGGGAGTTCCCTGTATACAGAGATACATGATAAGATCTTGTCTGCAGCCACCACTAGGGGGAGCTCCCTGTATAAGGAGATACATGATAAGATTCTGTCTGCAGCCACCACTAGGCGGAGCTCCCTGTATACAGAGATACATGATAAGATTCTGTCTGCAGCCATCACTAGGGGGAGCTCCCTGTATACAGAGATACATGCTAAGATCCTGTCTGCAGCCACCACTAGGGGAGTTCCCTGTATCCAGAGATACATGATAAGATCCTGTCTACAGCCACCACTAGGGGGAGCTCCCTGTATACAGAGATACATGATAAGATCTTGTCTGCAGCCACCACTAGGGGGAGGTCCCTGTATACAGAGATGCATGATAAGATTCTGTCTAGAGCCACGACTAGGGGTAGCTCCCTGTATACAGAGATACATGATAAGATCCTGTCTGCAGCCACCACTAGGGGGAGCTCCCTGTATACAAAGATACATGATAAGATTCTGTCTGGAGCCACCACTAGGGGGAGCTCCCTGTATACAGAGATACATGATAAGATCCTGTCTGCAGCCACCACTAGGGGGAGCTCCCTGTATACAGAAATACATGATAAGATCCTGTCTGCAGCCACCACTAGGGGGAGCTCCCTGTATACAAAGATACATGATAAGATCCTGTCTGCAGCCACCACTAGGGGGAGCTCCCTGTATACAGAAATACATGATAAGATCCTGTCTGCAGCCACCACTAGGGGGAGCTCCCTGTATACAGAGATACATGATAAGATCCTGTCTACAGCCACCACTAGGGGGAGCTCCCGGTATACAGAGATACATGATACGATCCTGTCTGCAGCCACCACTAGGGGGAGCTCCCTGTATACAGAGATATAAGATCCTGTCTGCAGCCACCACTAGGGGGAGCTCTCTGTATAAAGAGATACATAAAAAGATTCTCTCTGCAGTCACCACTAGGGGGAGCTCCCTGTATACAGAGATACATGATAAGATCCTGGCTGCAGCCACCACTAGGGGGAGCTCCCTGTATACAGAGATACATGATAAGATTCTGTCTGCCGCCACCACTACGGGGAGCTCCCTGTATACATAGGTATGACGCGCCCCCTGGGCCTGTGTTGTGCAGGGAATACCCGGTGCCGGATCGCTGGGGGTTGTAGTCTCCGTGGCGGTGACCCGGTCCGTGCCCAGGGTGGTCAAACCAGTGGCAGTCTTAGTGTAATAACAAGTGTCCGACTACGCCACCCGTGGATTGCGGTCAATGGAGACCGCCGCTGCAAGGCAGACCGCTGAGGCCGGTGTTATGTGTGCAGCTAAGAATGGGATGACTCCCCACGGGAGGAGTACAGCCTCAGGGCAGTTAGCGTGGATGATGGGAGTGATGGTGGAGATAGTCCCAATACCAATAGTGCCGGAGGAGCAAGAAGTCACAGACAACGTGTTGCAATCCAATGTCCTTTCCTCACAGTTTGTATTCTCCAGGTCACTCTCGCAGTCACCACCCGAGCCGTGCTGCGTCCACCAGGCAAGGGACTCGGTCAACTCCCAGGTCTTTCTGGAGTATGTCTCAAGGCTCCTTTCCGTCCTTTCTCTGGCTCGTGCCCCACCAGTGACCAAGCTTATGTCCAGCTCCCGCGGGCCTTCTCTTGGGAGGGCTATGTGCCCACGTCCCTGACCCTATATGGTATGCCTTCCTAGCAAGGTGTAACGAGGGGTCGCACCAAGGGCTGGTCACGACCTCCGGTTCTTGGCTGAAGATGATTCGCTTCCACCAATTTGGGATCCGGTACCCTGTTCTGCCATCCCGTCACCCGCAATCTCCTGGGTCCTTAGGGTTCTCTCTTCCTTCTCGTTCCTGAGCCTTTCTGTTTCGCTTGTTACTTCTGTTCTGGTCTTGTTCCCTTTTCCTTTCCACTGTTCCTTCTCCTCTCTCTCTCTCTCTCTCTCTGGCCCCGGCCTCTGTGCTAGGCCTGCCCAGGGAGCAGAGCCCATGCAGCAGCCCTGCTCCCTGCCTTCTCCACTTCTCCTCACAGACTGAACTTCTTCTTCTTTCTCTTTCAGTGCTGGCTGGGCCTCACAGGCTAGGCCCACCTCCGGAGCAGAGCTCCACAGAGGCCCTGCTCTGTCACTTCCTCTCTCAGACTGAACACTGTTCCAAGATGGTGCCCACCTTATATACCTCCCTCTAACCATGAGCCCAGGTGACCAGCAACCAATGGGCTCCTTCCTATGCTCAGGACCCAACCCCTATCTGCCCCTACAGCACTGGGTATTCCTCCCCCCGCCCCACTCCAGCAGGGACATGGTCGGTCGTGCCTGCACTTCTGTCTAGTGGGAGCACCGTTGAGCTGTCCCTCGGAAATGGGGTGTGTGTGCTGTATGCAGCCTACCGAGTCCTGGTCCACACTCCATCCTTACCCGGGAGTGGGATATCACACCTCTGGATGAGTTGCAATACCTCTGTAGCGACCAAGTCCTCGGGGCTCTACATTCCCCCCTGGTAAAGCACAGCATGTCCTCAGGCTGGAACAGAGCAAAAACAATTCACAGGGTATGCAAAAACTTTTTCAATAACTGCTTACATCAGGAAACAGACACACTTGTACAATTCCCTTCATGGGAAATACTCTGATGAAACACTTTTGGTTATTACTTCCGGAACTCTTTTACCATAAAACACATTATAAAACTTTTGCAAGTAAAACATTCTTCAAAAACACATTCTTGACTTCTGGCCACTGTGCAACTGGCAACCAGGTATTCACTGTTCTCAAAGGTGTTTGAGGTAGAGGTGCAGTTTCATTATAAAACCAGTAGGGGGCGCCTCAAGAAGCACAACTATTTACAAGGGGTTGGCCGTTCCCAGTCCTCGGCCGGTTGGAAAGGGGATGGCTGCTCTCAGTCCTCAGCCAGGTAAGGAAGGGGGTATCTTGGAAACGGGTAACAGTCTTTTAGCTGTCCCAACGGGGACCACACTTATTAACAGTTCAAAAGAAAAACAGTCCTTGTACCCTGACGGGTAACTTTGTACAGTTCCTTACTCACGCTACCTTCTTTTAATAGCTATGTCCTCCTTGAGCTCCCTCCTGAGGGCAATCTTCAGACCCGTCCAGGTCCTCTTGGCTTTCCTCGTACTGGTGGTACTGCAGCTTCTCCTCCGTGAGCCGGTGAACGTGGAGGGCGTACTGTCCCTTGGCACCCTTGTGCAGTAGGCCTTGCGGTGGGGTCTGGAGAAGGCCGCTGTTGATGACGCCTGGGGTCAGAGGGTGCGACTTTGGGCCTGGGCGCGGGCTGGTGGTGGCAGTGCCCAGGGCTGGAGGGCTCGGCTGCAGGGCTTGTTGCGGGGTCTGGAGCAGGTCGGTGTCTGCGGCGCCCATGATCGGTGGCTCCACCAGGGGGCCCGGGAGCAGGCTGACGCTGGCAGCGTCCGGGACTGGGAGACTCCTCTTACCTGCTCCCGCGACCGCTCCTGCGTCACGCGTCTTCTCCTGGCGCTGGTCGGGGCCTGCGACGATTGGGGCACTACCGATGCTGGGCAGCTTAGTCTGCTGCCGGTCCGCCATCTTGCTCTCCGTTCCCGATGTCTTCTCCCCCCCCCGGTGGACCGTGGCCTACCTTGCGATGATCTTCCTCCGTAGGCCGCGGCTCTGCAGTCGATCGTCGGGGTTGAGGACCTTGCGTCGCGCTCCTGTGACGTCAGCGTTGCTCCCTCTCCCTTCCAGGACCTTACGCAGCGTCAGTGCGTGGGGCGGAGCTTCGGATCTCGCGCGCTTTCGGCGTCCACGCCCCTCTTCTTCCCGCGCGGCGTCCCGAAAATGGCGTCCGATGGCGGGAAACTTCTCTCAGGTAAGTGCAAAAGTCTTTTTCAGGCACGCAGTACCCGTTGGTGGCGGGTTGGTTTGAATCCTGCTGACTACGCCAAAGTTGACGCGCCCCCTGGGCCTGTGCTGTGCAGGGGGATACCCGGAGCCGGATTGCTGGGTGTTGTAGTCTCCGTGGCGGTGACCCGGTCCGTGCCCAGGGTGGTCAAACCAGTGACAGGCTTAGTGTAATAACAAGTGTCCGACTACGCCACCCGTGGATTGCGGTCAATGGAGACCGCCGCTGCAAGGCAGACCGCTGAGGCCGGTGTTATGTGTGCAGCTAAGAATGGGATGACTCCCCACGGGAGGAGTACAGCCTCAGGGCAGTTAGCGTGGATGATGGGAGTGATGGTGGAGATAGTCCCAATACCAATAGTGCCGGAGGAGCAAGAAGTCACAGACAACGTGTTGCAATCCAATGTCCTTTCCTCACAGTTTGTATTCTCCAGGTCACTCTCGCAGTCACCACCCGAGCCGTGCTGCGTCCACCAGGCAAGGGACTCGGTCAACTCCCAGGTCTTTCTGGAGTATGTCTCAAGGCTCCTTTCCGTCCTTTCTCTGGCTCGTGCCCCACCAGTGACCAAGCTTATGTCCAGCTCCCGCGGGCCTTCTCTTGGGAGGGCTACGTGCCCACGTCCCTGACCCTATATGGTATGCCTTCCTAGCAAGGTGTAACGAGGGGTCGCACCAAGGGCTGGTCACGACCTCCGGTTCTTGGCTGAAGATGATTCGCTTCCACCAATTTGGGATCCGTTACCCTGTTCTGCCAACCCGTCACCCGCAATCTCCTGGGTCCTTAGGGTTCTCTCTTCCTTCTCGTTCCTGAGCCTTTCTGTTTCGCTTGTTACTTCTGTTCTGGTCTTGTTCCCTTTTCCTTTCCACTGTTCCTTCTCCTCTCTCTCTCTCTCTCTCTGGCCCCGGCCTCTGTGCTAGGCCTGCCCAGGGAGCAGAGCCCATGCAGCAGCCCTGCTCCCTGCCTTCTCCACTTCTCCTCACAGACTGAACTTCTTCTTCTTTCTCTTTCAGTGCTGGCTGGGCCTCACAGGCTAGGCCCACCTCCGGAGCAGAGCTCCACAGAGGCCCTGCTCTGTCACTTCCTCTCTCAGACTGAACACTGTTCCAAGATGGTGCCCACCTTATATACCTCCCTCTAACCATGAGCCCAGGTGACCAGCAACCAATGGGCTCCTTCCTATGCTCAGGACCCAACCCCTATCTGCCCCTACAGCACTGGGTATTCCTCCCCCCGCCCCACTCCAGCAGGGACATGGTCGGTCGTGCCTGCACTTCTGTCTAGTGGGAGCACCGTTGAGCTGTCCCTCGGAAATGGGGTGTGTGTGCTGTATGCAGCCTACTGAGCCTTGATCTATACTCCATCCTTACCCGGGAGTGGGATATCACACCTCTGGATGAGTTGCAATACCTCTGTAGCGACCAAGTCCTCGGGGCGCTACAGATACATGATAAGATTCTGTCTGCAGCCACCACTAGGGGGAGCTCCCTGTATACAGAGATACATGATAAGATCCTGTCTGCAGCCACCACTAGGGGGAGCTCCCTGTATACAGAGATACATGATAAGATCCTGTCTGCTGCCACCATTAGGAGGGGCTCCCTGTATACAGAGATACATGATAAGATTCTTTCTGCAGCCACCACTAGGGGGAGCTCCCTGTATACAAAGATACATGATAAGATCCTGTCTGCAGCCACCACTAGGGGGAGCTCCCTGTATACAGAGATACATGATAAGATTCTGTCTGCAGCCACCACTAGGGGGAGCTCCCTGTATACAAAGATACATGATAAGATCCTGTCTGCAGCCACCACTAGGGGGAGCTCCCTGTATACAGAGATACATGATAAGATCCTATCTGCAGCCACCACTAGGGGGAGCTCCCTGTATACAGAGACACATGATAAGATCCTGTCTGCTGCCACCATTAGGAGGGGCTCCCTGTATACAGAGATGCATAATAAGATCCTGTCTGCAGCCACCACTAGGGGGAGCTCACTGTATACAGAGATATATGATAAGATCCTGTCTGCAGCCACCACTAGGGGGAGCTCACTGTATACAGAAACACATGAAAAGATTCTGACTGCAGCCACCTCTAGGGGGAGCTACCTGTATACAGAGATACATCAGATTATGTCTGCAGCCACCACTAGGGGGAGTTCCCTGTATACAGAGATACATGATAAGATCCTATCTGCAGTCACCACTAGGGAAAGCTTCCTGTATAAAGAGATGCATGAGAAGATCCTGTCTGCTGCCACCATTAGGAGGGGCTCCCTGTATACAGAAACACATGAAAAGATTCTGACTGCAGCCACCTCTAGGGGGAGCTACCTGTATACAGAGATACATCAGATTATGTCTGCAGCCACCACTAGGGGGAGTTCCCTGTATACAGAGATTCATGATAAGATGCTATCTGCAGCCACCACTAGGGGGAGTTCCCTGTATACAGAGATACATGATAAGATCCTATCTGCAGTCACCACTAGGGAAAGCTTCCTGTATAAAGAGATACATGAGAAGATCCTGTCTGCTGCCACCATTAGGAGGGGCTCCCTGTATACAGAGATGCATAATAAGATCCTGTCTGCAGCCACCACTAGGGGGAGCTCCCTGTATACAGAGATACATGATAAGATCCTGTCTGCAGCTACCACTAGGGGGAGCTCCCTGTACACAGAGATACATGATAAGATCCTGTCTCCAGCCACCACTAGGGGGAGCTCCCTGTATACAGAGATACATGATAAGATCCTGTCTGCAGCCACCACTAGGGGGAGCTCCCTGTATACAGAGATACAAGATAAGATCTTGTCTGCAGCCACCACTAGGGGGAGCTCCCTGTACACAGAGATACATGATAAGATTCTGTCTGCAGCCACCACTAGGGGGAGCTCCCTGTATACAGAGATATATGATAAGATCCTGTCTGCAGCCACCACTAGGCGGAGCTCCCTGTATACAGAGATACATGATAAGATTCTGTCTGGAGCCACCACTAGGGGGAGCCCCCTGTATCCAGAGATACATGGTGAGATCCTGTCTGCAGCCATCATTAGGGGGAGCTCCCTGTATACAGAGAAACATGATAAGATCCTGTCTGCAGTCACCACTAGGGGGAGCTCCCTGTACACAGAGATACATGATAAGATCCTGTCTGCAGCCACCACTAGGGGGAGCTCCCTGTACACAGAGATACATGATAAGATCCTGTCTGCAGTCACCACTAGGGGAAGCTCCCTGTACACAGAGATACATGATAAGATTCTGTCTGCAGCCACCACTAGGGGGAACTCCCTGTATACAGAGATACATGATAAGATCCTGTCTGCAGCGACCACTAGGGGGAGCTCCCTGTACACAGAGATACATGATAAGATCCTGTCTGCAGCCACCACTAGGGGGAGCTCCCTGTATACAGATATACATAAGATCCTGTCTGCAGCCACCACTAGGGGGAGCTCCCTTTATCCAGAGATACATGATAAGATCCTGTCTACAGCCACCACTAGGGGGAGCTCCCTGTATAAAGAGATACATGATAAGATCCTGTCTGCAGCCACCACTAGGCGGAGCTCTCTGTATACAGAGATACATGAAAAGATTCCGTCTGCAGCCACCACTAGGCGGAGCTCTCTGTATACAGAGATACATGAAAAGATTCTGTCTGGAGCCACAACTAGGGGGCGCTCCCTGTCTACAGAGATACATGATAAGATTCTGTCGGCAGCCACCACTAGGGGGAGCTCCCTGTATAAAGAGATACATGATAAGATTCTGTCTGGTGCCACCACTAGGGGGAGCTCCCTGTATACAGAGATACATGATAAGATCTTGTCTGCAGCCACCACTAGGGGGAGCTCCCTGTATACAGAGATACATGATAAGATCCTGTCTGCAGCCACCACTAGGGGGAGCTCCCTGTACACAGAGATACATGATAAGATCCTGTCTGCAATCACCACTAGGGGGAGCTCCCTGTATACAGAGATACATGATAAGATCTTGTCTGCAGCCACCACTAGGGGGAGCTCCCTGTATACAGAGATACATGATAAGATCCTGTCTGCAGCCACCACTAGGGGGAGCTCCCTGTACACAGAGATACATGATAAGATCCTGTCTGCAGCCACCACTAGGGGGAGCTCCCTGTACACAGAGATACATGATAAGATTCTGTCTGCAGCCACCACTAGGGGGAACTCCCTGTATACAGAGATACGTGATAAGATCCTGTCTGCAGCCACCACTAGGGGGAGCTCCCTGTACACAGAGATACATGATAAGATCCTGTCTGCAGCCACCACTAGGGGGAGCTCCCTGTATACAGATATACATGATAAGATCCTGTCTGCAGCCACCACTAGGGGGAGCTCCCTTTATCCAGAGATACATGATAAGATCCTGTGTACAGCCACCACTAGGGGGAGCTCCCTGTATAAAGAGATACATGATAAGATCCTGTCTGCAGCCACCACTAGGCGGAGCGCTCTGTATACAGAGATACATGAAAAGATTCTGTCTGGAGCCACAACTAGGGGGCGATCCCTGTCTACAGAGATACATGATAAGATTCTGTCGGCAGCCACCACTAGGGGGAGCACCCTGTATAAAGAGATATATGATAAGATTCTGTCTGGTGCCACCACTAGGGGAGCTCCCTGTATACAGAGATACATGATAAGATCTTGTCTGCAGCCACCACTAGGGGGAGCTCGCTATATAAAGAGATACATGATAAGATTCTGTCTGCAGTCACCACTAGGGGGAGCTCCCTGTATACAGAGATACATGATAAGATTCTGTCTGGAGCCACCACTAGGGGGAGCTCCCTGTATATAGAGATACATGATAAGATCCTGTCTGCAGCCACCACTAGGGGGAGCTCCCTATATACAGAGATGCATGATAAGATTCTGTCTGGAGCCACCACTAGGGGGAGCTCCAGGTATACAGAGATACATGATAAGATCCTGTCTGCAGTCACCACTAGGTGGAGCTCCCTGTATACAGAGATACATGATAAGATCCTGTCTGCAGTCACCACTAGGTGGAGCTCCCTGTATACAGAGATACATGATAAGATCCTGTCTGCAGTCACCACTAGGGGGTGCTCCCTGCATACAGAGATACATGATAAGATCCTGTCTGCAGTCACCACTAGGGGGAGCTCCCTGTATACAGAGATACATGATACGATTCTGTCTGGAGCCACCACTAGGGGGAGCTGCCTGTATACAGAGATACATGATAAGATCCTGTCTGCAGCCACCACTATGGGGACTTCCCTGTATCCAGAAATACATGATAAGATTCTGTCTGGAGCCACCACTAGGGGGAGCTCCCTGTATACAGAGATACATGATAAGATCCTGTCTGCAGCCACCACTAGGGGGAGCTCCCTATATACAGAGATGCATGATAAGATTCTGTCTGGAGCCACCACTAGGGGGAGCTCCCGGTGTACAGAGATACATGATAAGATCCTGTCTGCAGACACCACTAGGGGGAGCTCCCTGTATACAGAGATATGTAAGATACTGTCTGCAGCCACCACTAGGCGGAGCTCCCTGTAAACAGAGATGCATGATAAGATCCTGTCTGCAGACACCACTAGGGGCAGCTCCCTGTATACAGAGATATATGATAAGACCCTGTCTGCAGCCACCACTAGGGGGAGCTCCCTGTATACAGAGATACATGATAAGATTCTGTCTGAAGCCACCACTAGGGGGAGCTCCCTGTATACAGAGATGCATGATAACATCCTGTCTGCAGCCACCACTAGGGGGAGCTCCCTGTATACAGAGATACATGATAAGATCCTGTCTGAAGCCACCACTAGGGGGAGCTCCCTGTATACAGAGATACATTGTAGCATCGGCGTCCCTGCCCTCTTTTAGGCAGGGACGCCGTCCCTCTCACCTCCGCGCTCCTCACGTGGGTCCCTCCAGCGCTTCTCTCTCTCGCCCCCCGGCTCCTGGCGCGGCTTCTCCCTGCGTTCCGTGCCCAGCTGTGGCCGGCGTGCGTCTCTCCTCCAGCAGAGTGCTTAGGGAGCGCGCGCACTCCCCCCCTCTTAAAGGGACTTCGTGCGTCTTCCTAAAAAGTCCCCGGCCAATGGCCAGAGGACTTCCCACATTTAAGGCACCTCCTCCAAAATGGAGGTGCCCGAGCAACAGTTGTCGCACTGTGTCTTCACCTCTGCTTCAGCCCTTAGGTCTCTCCGCTAGCCTGACTAGTCCAGCCTGATTCCTGCCTGTCACCTGTCTGCTACCTGGAAGCACCTGCCAGCACCCGCTGAGTTTATCTACCTGCTTATCCGGAAGCAACTGCCAGCACCCGCTCAGTTTATCTACCTGCTTATCCGGAAGCACCTGACAGCACCCGCTGAGTTCATCTACCTGCTAATCCGGAAGCACCTACCAGCACCCGCTGAGCTCATCTACCTGCTTATCCGGAAGCACCTGCCAGCACCTGCTGAGTTCATCTACCTGCTTATCCGGAAGCACCTACCAGCACCCGCTGAGTTCATCTACCTGCTTATCCGGAAGCACCTACCAGCACCCGCTGAGTTCATCTACCTGCTTATCCGGAAGCACCTGCCAGCACCTGCCGCGGCTATCCACCTGCTTACCCGGAAGCACCTGCCAGTACCTGCCGTCTACCCAGAGACTGTCCCCGTCACTTGCCGTGACCACCTGCCTGTCTACCCAGAGACTGTCCCCGTCACTTGCCCTGACCACCTACCTGTCTACCCAGAGACTGTCCCCGTCACTTGCCGTGACCACCTGCCTGTCTAACCAGAGACTGTCCCTGTCACTTGGCGTGACCACCTGCCTGTCTACCCAGAGACTGTCCCCGTCACTTGCCGTGACCACCTGCCTGTCTACCCAGAGACTGTCCCTGTCACTTGCCGTGACCACCTGCCTGTCTACCCAGAGACTGTCCCCGTCACTTGCCGTGACCACCTACCTGTCTACCCAGAGACTGTCCCCATCACTTGCCGTGGCCACCTGCCTGTCTACCCAGAGACTGTCCCTGTCACTTGCTGTGACCACCTGCCTGTCTACCCAGAGACTGTCCCTGTCACTTGCCGTGACCACCTGCCTGTCTACCCAGAGACTGTCCCTGTCACTTGCCGTGACTACCTGCCCTTCTACCCAGAGACTGTCCCCGTCACTTGCTGTGACTACCTGCTTGCCTTCCCTGGGAGTCACCCGCTTCCTTACAAGGACTTCCCCTTTGTATTGCAGCTCAGAGGTTCCACCTCCCGGTCCCGTTACAGTTTGCTCGGGCCATGGAACCCGGTGGCACCCAAGCTCCCTCGCTCTCGACCTGTGCCATGAACTATCCCGTCAGAGGTCCCAACAGGAGTCCATCCTGAGCCACCTGCGTAATGTTAACTCCCGCCTGGACACACTGACTGCCTCATCGGGACCTGCTTCCAGTCACACGACTCCTACCCCGGCAGCGTCGCTGCCCATCAATACCATGGCATCCCTTCCTGGTCCCCGCCTATCCACCCCGCCTCGTTTTGGTGGAGACCCCGGTCTGGCACGAGGCTTCATTAACCAGTGCACCCTGCACTTCGAACTTTTGGCACACCAATTCACCACCGACCGGGCCAAAGTGGCCTTCATCATGTCCCATCTCACTGGGGAGGCACTGGCTTGGCTAAATCCTCTATGGGAGAGAGGAGACCCCCTGGTGTCCAACCTGCCAGCCTTTCTCACGGCTTTCCGGAAAGTCTTCGACGAACCAGGACGAAAGACCTCATCCGCCTCCTCTCTGCTACGCCTCCGCCAAGGGAGTCTCACCATGGGCCAATATGCCATACGGTTCCGTACCCTCGCTTCCGAGCTTGCCTGGGATAACGAGGCCCTGGTGTCCGTCTTTTGGGAAGGCCTATCCCGCCGGATTAAAGATGAACTCACCGGTCGGGACATTCCAACCTCCCTGGATGACTTGGTGACACTTGCCACCCGGATTGACATCCGGTTCCAGGAGCGTACCAAAGAGGTCACTCGTGAGAGGAGGTTTCCACGTCTAGCCCCTACCTTCCAGAAACCCGTCACTTCTCCCGTTACTCCCCAGGCGCACTCGCCGGAGCCCATGCAGGTCGACCAGACCAAGATGGTCAAAACCCGTCAAGAGTCACGCCGTACCGAGGGGAGCTGCTTCTACTGTGGCAGTAAGGAGCACCGGATCCGTTCCTGCCCGGAGAGGTCGGGAAACGCCAGTGTCTAGGATCGCTCGGAGAGGTCGTCCTAGACAAGAGTTAACCCCCTCCATCTCTGATGCTGTCGGTCTCTATCATCTGCGGGGAGAACCGCTACTTTGAACTAGCTCAACTCGATTCTGGAGCTGCCGGAAACCTCATTTCCCAGTCCCTGGTAGAGAAATACCGCATTCCCACTAAACCTTTGGCTGAACCCTTATCTGTCGCCTCCGTGGATGGAGGGCTCTTACCACTAACCATCCAACTCATCACCGAATCCATAACTCTGCAGGTGGGAATGCTGCACTCTGAGAGCATCTTCTTCCATGTTCTACCTGGACTCTCTCACGCCCTTTTGTTAGGCCTTCCTTGGCTCCAGAGACATGCACCCGTGCTGAATTGGCAGACCGGAGAAGTCCTTCGCTGGGGGCAGGACTGTCATAAGACTTGTTTAGTTCCTGTTCGTCCTGCTCGTCCATCTCCTACTCCAGCCAATCTATCCGGCCTACCGGTTCCTTATTGGTCTTATGCTGATGTTTTCAACAAGAAAGAAGCAGAGACATTACCCCCCCATAGACCATACGATTGCCCAATCGACCTGCTACCCGGCGCTACTCCACCCCGTGGGCGTATTTACCCGTTGTCCGCTGCCGAGACCCGGGCCATGTCTGAATATAGCGAGGAAAATCTGGCCCGGGGATTTATCCGGAAATCTACCTCCCCGGCGGGAGCAGGCTTCTTCTTCGTTAAAAAGAAGGATGGCTCACTCCGTCCCTGTATAGACTATAGAGGTCTTAACCAGATCACGGTGAAGAATAAATACCCCCTTCCACTCATTCCTGAATTATTTGACCTTCTGAGGGGTGCCAGAATCTTCACCAAGCTGGATCTCCGTGGGGCATATAACCTGGTCCATATCCGCCGGGGGGATGAATGGAAGACGGCATTCAACACCCGGGATAGCCACTATGAATACCTTGTAATGCCCTTCGGCCTCTGTAATGCTCCCGCCGTCTTTCAAGAGTTGGTCAATGACATCTTCCATGACCTTCTCTACTCCTGCGTGGTGGTGTACCTGGACGACATCTTGATCTTCTCTCCGGATCTTCCCACACACCGGAGGGACGTTCATCAGGTCCTGCTCAGGCTCAGGCAGAACCACCTCTACGCAAAATTTGAGAAGTGCCTCTTTGAGAAGACCTTGCTTTCGTTTCTGGGCTACGTCATCTCCCAGACCGGCCTACGAATGGATCCTGAGAAACTTTCTGCCATCCTGAAGTGGCCCCGACCGGAGGGGTTGAAGGCTATTCAGCGGTTCCTGGGCTTCGCCAATTACTACCGCCTCTTCATTCCGCACTTCTCTTCCCGGACTGCCCCTATCTCCGCGCTCACCCGTAAGGGCGCTGGTCCCAAAGAATGGCCGCCCGAGGCTGAAGAGGCCTTCCTGTCTTTGAAACAAGCCTTCTCCTCCGCTTCTGTGCTGCACCGTCCGGACTACAACAAACAATTCTTCTTAGAAGTAGATGCTTCCTCCTCCGGAGCCGGAGCGGTGCTCACCCAAAAGTCGCCATCCGGGAGAATGGTAACCTGCGGCTTCTTCTCCAAGCTCTTCTCCTCGTCTGAGCGCAATTATTCTATAGGAGACCGAGAATTGTTAGCCATTAAATTGGCACTGGAGGAGTGGCGTTACCTGCTCGAGGGGGCTCTTCACCCGGTAATAATTTATAAGGACCACAAAAACTTGGTTTACCTCCAGAGTGCCCAAAGACTTAACGCGCGCCAGGCCCGGTGGTCCTTGTTCTTCGCCCGCTTTGATTTCATTCTTCATTTCCGCCCGGCAGACAAGAATATCAAAGCCGATGCCTTGTCCCGATCCTTTCTGTTCTCCGATCTAGAGGAGGAGCCTAAGCACATCATCGACCCCGCCAAGGTAATGCAGGTGGCTCCCTTGGATCTGAATCGTCTTCCACCCGGTAAGACGTTCGTGACAGTACCTGATCGTGAGAAGGTTCCGTCTAAGCTAGCCAGCCATGCTGGCCAAAAGAAGACCATCCAGCTTATTGCCCGGCATTACTGGTGGCCTACCCTGCGCAAGGAGGTAATAGACTTTGTCTCGGCCTGTGCGTCCTGCGCCCATAACAAGGTTCCTAGACATCTGCCAGCCGGCCGCCTTCTGCCTCTTCCCGTACCTGCTGCCCCGTGGCAGCATATAGCCATGGACTTTATAACGGATCTCCCTGTCTTTGCTGGTTGTACGGTCATTTGGGTGGTCGCTGATCGCTTCTCTAAAATGGCTCACTTCATTCCCCTGCCGGGTCTCCCGTCTGCATCTGAGTTGGCTAAGGACTTTATTCATCATATTTTCCGTCTCCATGGTCTTCCTCTCCACATCGTGTCTGATCGAGGGGTTCAGTTCACCTCTCGCTTCTGGAGAGCCACATGTAAACTGCTAGGGGTCACCTTGGACTTCTCTTCTGCTTATCACCCACAGTCCAATGGTCAAGTAGAGCGGATCAACCAAATCTTAACCAGTTACCTCCGGCACTTTGTTAATGCCCACCATTCCGATTGGGTGGATCTTTTACCGTGGGCCGAATTCTCCTACAATAATCACGAGAGCGAATCCTCTTCCAAATCCCCGTTTTTTACAGTCTACGGCCAACATCCTCGGATCCCATTTCCCGTCTCCACCTCGGTGGACAACCCGGCCGCGGAATCTCTTGTTAGCGAATTCTCCACCATTTGGGAGAGTACCAGATCCGCACTCCTTCAGTCCTCCGAGCGGATGAAGAGACAGGCTGACAAGAGACGTCTGGATCCGCCCCAATTTCATCCTGGAGATAAGGTCTGGCTCTCGTCCAAATATGTCCGGCTCAAGATTCCTTCCTACAAGTTAGGGCCCCGGTTCATCAGCCCACTGGAAGTTATCAAGCAAATCAACCCGGTGGCCTATAAATTGAAACTCCCGGCCAACTTGCGGATCCCCAACTCCTTCCATGTATCTCTCCTCAAACCCGTGGTACTTAACTCTTTTTCCAAGTTTACAGGTACGCCTCCTGCTCCGGTTTCCGCTGAAAAAGAGTTTGAGGTTGAGAGCATTCTGGCCACCAAAAGGGTAAGAGGAAAGACCTTTTTTGTAGTGGATTGGAAGGGTTTGGTCCTGAGGAGAGAACGTGGGAGCCCCGGGAGAACATCCATGCCCCGCTTCTCCTTGATAAATTTCTTTCTGGTCTAAAGAAGAGGGGGCAAAAAGGGGGGGTACTGTAGCATCGGCGTCCCTGCCCTCTGCTAGGCAGGGACGCCGTCCCTCTCACCTCCGCGCTCCTCACGTGGGTCCCTCCAGCGCTTCTCTCTCTCGCCCCCCGGCTCCTGGCGCGGTTTCTCCCTGCGCTCCGTTCCCTGCTGTGGCCGGCACGCGTCTCTCCTCCAGCAGAGTGCTTAGGGCGCGCGCGCGCGCACTCCCCCCCTCTTAAAGGGACTGCGCGCGTCTTCCTAAACAGTCCCCAGCCAATGGCCAGAGGACTTCCCACATTTAAAGCACCTCCTCCAAAATGGAGGTGCCCGAGCAACAGTTGTCGCACTGTGTCTTCACCTCTGCTTCAGCCCTTAGGTCTCTCCGCTAGCCTGACTAGTCCAGCCTGATTCCTGCCTGTCACCTGTCTGCTACCTGGAAGCACCTGCCAGCACCCGCTGAGTTTATCTACCTGCTTATCCGGAAGCACCTGCTGTGGCTATCCACCTGCTTACCCGGAAGCACCTGCCAGTACCTGCCGTGTCTATCTGCCCGCTGGGTTGAAGGTACCTGCCGTCTACCCAGAGACTGTCCCCATCACTTGCCGTGACCACCTGCCTGTCTACCCAGAGACTGTCCCCGTCACTTGCCGTGACCACCTGCCTGTCTACCCAGAGACTGTCCTTGTCACTTGCCGTGACCACCTGCCTGTCTACCCAGAGACAGTCCCCGTCACTTGCTGTGACCACCTGCCTGCTTACCCAGAGACTGTCCCAGTCACTTGCTGTAACTACCTGCTTGCCTTCCCTGGGAGTCACCCGCTTCCTTACAAGGACTTCCCCTTTGTATTGCAGCTCAGAGGTTCCACCTCCCGGACCCGTTACATACATGATAAGATCCTGTCTGCAGCCTCCACTAGGGGGAGCTCCCTGTATACAAAGATACATGATAAGATTCTGTCTGCAGCCACCACTAGGGGGAGCTCCCTGTATACAGAGATACATGATAAGATCCTGGCTGCAGTCACCACTAGGGGGAGCTCCCTGTATACAGAGATACATGATAAGATCCTGTCTGCAGCCACCACTAGAGGGAGCTCCCTGTATACAGAGATAGATGATAAGATTCTGTCTGCAGCCTCCACTAGGGGGAGCTCCCTGTATACAGAGATACATGATAAGATCCTGTCTGCAGCCACCACTGGGGGGAGCTCCCTGTATACAGAGATACATGATAAGATCCTGTCTGCCGCCACCACTGGGGGGAGCTCCCTGTATACAGAGATACATGATAAGATCCTGTCTGCAGCCACCACTAGTGGGAGCTCCCTGTATACAGAGATACATGATAAGATTTTGTCTGCAGCCACCACTAGAGGGAGCTCCTTTTATAAAGAGATACAGTACATGATAAGATCTTGTCTACAGTCACCACTAAGGGGAACTGTCACAGGTGTGTCAGGTTTGACAGACAGTCATGCTGGATCCGGCTGTAGAAGATTGCTGCGCTTGGCCTTGCAGACCCTTCTTGATCTTTTCATCATTCCCCCATCTCTAGGACTCTAGAACTCAGCGGTAATCTCCACCTTTTGCTGCTAAATACCTCACCCTTACTGGATCTTTAAATACACTCAGTTGCTCCAGAGAATCACCGGTGATAGAGTAAGAGGAGCTCCCAGAATACAGAGATTCATGATAAGATTCTGTCTACAGCCTCCACTAGGGGGAGCTCCCTGTATACAGAGATGCATGATAAGATTCTGTCTGCAGCCACCACTAGGGGGAGCTCCCTGTATACAGAGATACATGATAAGATCCTGTCTGCAGCCACCACTAGGGGGAGGTCCCTGTATACAGAGATACATGATAAGATTCTGTCTGCAGGGACCACTAGGAGGAGCTCCCTGTATACAGAGATACATGATAAGATTCTGTCTGCAGCCACCACTAGGGGGAGCTCCCTGTATACAGAGATACATGATAAGATCCTGTCTGCAGCCACCACTAGGAGGAGCTCCCTGTATACAGAGATACATGATAAGATCCTGTCTGCAGGGACCACTAGGAGGAGCTCCCTGTATACAGAGATACATAGAATCATAGAATTGTAGAGTTGGAAGGGACCTCCTGGGTCATCTGGTCCAACCCCCTGCTCAAAGCAGGATTCACTAAATCATCTCAGACAGATGTCTGTCCAGCCTCTGTTTGAAGACGTCCATTGAAGGGGAACTCACCACCTCTCGTGGCAGCCTGTTCCACTCATTAATCACACTAACTGTCAAAAAGTTTTTTCTAATATCTAATCTGTGTCTCCTCCCATTTAGTTTCATCCCATTGCTTCTAGTCTTTCCTTGTGCAAATGAGAATAAAGATGATCCCTCTACAATGTGACAGCCCTTGACATATTTGTAGACAGCTATTAAGTCTCCTCTCAGTCTTCTTTTTTGCAGCTAAACATTCCCAAATCCTGTAACCGTTCCTCATAGGACATGGTTTGCAGACCGGTCACCATTCTGGTCGCTCTTCTCTGAACTTGCTCCAGTTTGTCTATGTCTTTTTTAAAATGTGGTGCCCAAAACTGTACACAGTATTCCAGATGAGGTCTGACCAAAGAGGAGTAAAGTCCGATAATGACTTCACGTGATCTAGACTGTATGCTTCTGTTAATACATCCCAGAATTGTATTTGCCTTTTTTGCTGCTGCATCACACTGTTGACTCATGTTCAGTCTATGATCTATTAGTATACCTAAGTCTTTTTCACATGTACTGTTGCTTAGCTCTATTCCTCCCATTCTGTATATGCTTTTTTCATTTTTATTGCCCAGATGTAGTACTTTGCATTATACATACTATCCTGTCTGCAGCCACCACTAAGGGGAGCTCCCTGTATACAGAGATACATGATAACATTCTGTCTGCAGCCACCACTAGGGGGAGCTCCCTGTATACAGAGATACATGATAAGATCCTGTCTGCAGCCACCACTAGGGGGAGCTCCCTGTATACAGATATACATGATAAGATTCTGTCTGCAGTCACCACTAGGGGGAGCTCCCTGTATACAGAGATACATGATAAGATTCTGTCTGCAGCCACCACTAGAGGGAGCTCCCTGTATACAGAGATACATGATAAGATCCTGTCTGCAGCCACCACTAGGGGGAGCTCCCTGTATACAGAGATACATGATAAGATTGTGTCTGCAGCCAACACTAGGGGGAGCTCCCTGTATACAGAGATAAGTGATAAGATCCTGTCTGCAGCCACCACTAGAGGGAGCTCCCTGTATACAGAGATACATGATAAGATCCTGTCTGCAGCCACCACTAGGGGGAGCTCCCTGTATACAGAGATACATGATAAGATTGTGTCTGCAGCCAACACTAGGGGGAGCTCCCTGTATACAGAGATAAGTGATAAGATCCTGTCTGCAGCCACCACTAGAGGGAGCTCCCTGTATACAGAGATACATCATAAGATCCTGTCTGCAGCCACCACTAGGGGGATCTTCCTTTATATATTGTAATGCAGCGACTTGCTGGCATTACGGTAATGGTCCAGGATGTGTTTTACCTGACCATGTACCTTCCCCCTCAGGTGACTGGTCACATGACTGTGACATAGCACAGGTCCTGCGCGCACAGAATGTCTGTCTGATCACATGACTGTGACATCAGCAAGGTCTTGTCAGTATGTGTGTGTGTGTGCACGGGATGCATATATAAACCCTGCTTGATGGGAGACAGGTGTGTTCGGTGTGAGGCGTAAGGCCTGTTCCCCATGTGTGTGGGACACCGTTCGTGTGAGGCCTAGTGAGGCCGAGTGAAGCCTGGTGCCTGAAAGGTCGAGACTGGATCCTGTGTGGAAGCTAGTGGCCTTGGAAGGCAGAGGCTTGAGGAAGAGTCCTGAAAGGCAGAGCCTGGATCCTGTGTGGATGTCAGTGGCCTTTGAGGGAACGACGGCTAGAGACCCCCACCTGGGAAGCCGCAAAGCCACAGTGGTGGCGGAGTAATGGACTGAGACAGCTAAATCGGGCAAAGGTAATACACTACGTTATATGGACATTGCTATGGACATTGCTATATGATTACCTTGCTGAAGGCTGTACCTGGAGCAAGTGGGCCAGTGTGTCACTTGGCTCATGAATATTGTATAGATGTGTGTCGGCGTGCCACTGAGTTGGACCCGGTTCATATGCGGTTTATGAAGTAATAAACTGCAGCATTGTGGTAAAAACGGAAAGATATTGCACGTGTGCATTGATTGTCACAGCGAAGCGAGTATCCCCCATTATGATGTCTAGCGCTGCCTTACATATGGTGGAGAATGCGGGCAACTGCAGCCCGGTTCCTAGCGGCAACGACAACCCGGTTGCTAGGGGCAACTGCAGTCTGGTTGCTTGAGGCAACTGCAGCCCGGTTGCTAGGGGCAACGGCACAGGACGACGAGTGTGGATTAAAGCATCTGGCTGCAACTCGGCGGGGTTGCGAAGGTTATCATCGCACTCAAACCTGGTTTGCTGTGGCTCGGCGGGGCTCACGAAGTTTAAAGCATCTGGCTGCAACTCGGCGGTGTTGCGAAGGTTGTCGTCGCACTCAAATCCGGATTTGCTGTGGCTCGGCGGGGCCACGAAAATTTTCGTGGAGAGCGGTGTAAAGTGTCTAGTGTGTACCATGATGGCCATGAATGGTGCAGTATCTCCAGGCGGAATGGAGAAGGAGTTAGATGACTGTGTGCAATCGCTCTTCAGCATAATGGAGTGTCCTGAAGAATTGCAGGAGCTGATAAAGATGGCTGTGAAAGGAGCCGCAAATGAGTCTGAAGCTGTTGAGCGTTTGAAATGCCTGGTGGAGTCGCAGCAGCAGGCATTTGAGAAACAGCTACAGGACTCACAGCAGGTATTTGAGAAACAGCTACAGGACTCACAGCAGGTATTTGAGAAACTTTTACAGGACGTGGTGCAGGAACCGCAGGAGCTGTGGGCACCATATAGAATGGCGGCAGCGGACCATTCTGTGAACTCTCCGGGGGCGCCATTGTTGTCCCAGAGTGCCCGGGGAGGTGGTAAGAGCTGTTGTGAACTGAGTCCTAAGACTACAATGTGGTTGTTAAAAAGGGGGCGGAGTCTAAAAAAGGGGCGGTTGTTCAAAACAGCGTGGAGGATAGAAAATAAAAAAAAATTACTGGTGGTGGGTTGGTACCTCCTAAAAATGACAATGTGACCGTTGATAACGGGGTAGCTCCAGTAGAAGGGGGCGACGTCAAAGTGGGAGGTGACCTGTTAGTCCACAACACCATGGGGAGTGACACAGACCCCGTAGCTGACGGTGACACTATGAAAGTAGAAAGAGACGTCAGTCAGGAGGGGCTAGACGAGGTGAGAAAGTCCCCATCTCGTTGACGGCGCAAGGGCCACAAAAAGGTTGCTCCTGTAGACTTGGCTGAAAGTGAAAATGAGGCAAATGTAGTACGGTGTGCCTTTGTTTCAAGTGTGGATCCTCCATTAGAGGCAGAAGAGGAGGTGACGTTGCCAGTAGCAACCTCCGGTACGGTACCGAGTCAGAAGGATCTGACAGCCCTGAAAGAGGAGGCGGCCAGTCGTGACCAAGAGCTGGACCCTATCAGGCAGCAGGGTCAGAGTGACGGGCAGCAACTATGTGAAAACCTGGAGAACGTGTCCTCAGACTAGCGGAGCCTGGAGTCTGAACGGCAGAAAATATACCAGGTTGTGAGGAACTTGCAGCGTGAACTGGAGGAAAACAGAAAGGAAGTCAACAATTGGAAGGAAAAGTTCCAGAGAAATAAAGAGGAGGTTTTTCAGTTGGGACTTGACAAAGCGGAGTTTGAAGATGAGCTGTGCGAGGTGAAAGATAGGTTCTCCCTGGTACACGTAGAGCTGATACAAGTGAAGCAAAAGCTGGATGAGGGTCTACACCAGAGGGATAGGGAGCTGTCTGCCTTAAAAGAGGCGCTGCAGGATGAAGTTTCCGGACGTGACCAAAACCTAAAACGACTGCGCGAACAGTTCAACCGAGAGCTATGTGACTCCAAGAAGGAATATGGTGAAAAGCTCAATAGGGAACTGCAACAAATCAAGAGAGACTATGAGGATCTCAGGGTTAAAGGAAAACTAGAGGATGATAAGGTGGATGCAGAGCACATACGCCAAGTGGTTGAGACCACTCTGCAGGACACCCGTAATGAAAATGGTGATCTCCGCAGAAAGACCTTAGGTCTGGAAGCTCAGGTGAAGGAGCTGCAGACGTTCTGTGATAATCTCCAGAGGGCAGAGACGTGCCTTAAGGAAAGGCTCAGCAAGATGGAGGCTGAGCAGAAGCAGATGGAGGAGTCTATCGGAGAAGCCACAGACCAGGGCCAGCAGTGGGCTGCTGGTGATGGGAGGTATGAAGCAGATACCTCCTCGAGTGATGTGAGCTCGGATGATTCGGTGGATGTAGGAGCCGAGATCAAGGAGTCGCTACAAGCCCATTGGAAGCAAGAGGAGCTTCAGAGACGGGCCGCTGAGAGGCGAGTGGCGGAGCTAAAGGAAGAAGTTTCCGGGCTCAAAAGTCGCCTGACAAAGTATCACTCAGTGAACGAGGCCTTCTTGGAGAAGGAAAAGGGCGAACACGCTGCACTCACTCCCTTATACCAAGAGAGGGTCGACCTGAGGAGAGCTAAGAGAGTGTTAACCACAGATAAATATGAGATGGAAGTGGTCAAGACGAAAATTGGTGAATTTGTAGCTGTGAGTCAGCTCAGGGAAAGCGTAAAGGGGGAAGAAGCTGAAAGGCAGTTGTCCCTGAACCCTGAGCTGGTTGATCGTATAGAAACCACTGGTGAGACCGAAACGTCGTGGTACAAGTGCCTCGTAGATGTGCCCGAGGATTTGAGGGAAGAATGCACCAGTGAGTCCGTGCATGAGGAGTTTAAGAAGGCCGTGGGAGCCTGTAAGGTGTACTTGACCTCAGAAGCTAAACAGCTGGTGGTCCTGTCCACGACCGAAGTCACAGTGAAGAGGGTGGCTATCCTAAGTGACATGCACTGGCGATGTATTCGCACAAAGCGGTTTCTCCGGTTGAAGACGGAACAAGCCGTTAGACAACTGGAGTTGATGAGGAAAGCTCACAGTATGCGTGAAGAGGTCATCCGGGTGCCTCATGTTCTGGTGAGGAAGCTCGTTGGGAGAAATGGTCGAGCCATGCAGATGATGGTCAAGAAGTCTGGTGTGGTGAAAGTAAGCAGTCCACGTGATCGTCAGGACTGGATACCAGACGAAGACGGCATGGTATCATTCTCCGTTGTAGGAACAGAAGAAAGCCTGGGATATATGCGCATGCTGTTGGAGTACCGAGTGACCTACCTGCGAGAGGTAGAACAGTTGAATCTCGCTAGACTGCGAGTGGATAGACAGCATCATCTGAGTAGCAGAAGGTGGCAGCCGTCTAGAAATTATGAGACCAGACAGAGAAAGGGCCCCTTAAATAACAGAACAGCTATAGCTGGAATTAGGGACCTTTCAAGATGTCCTGAGAGTAGTGGGCGTGGGTTTAGAGGTAGTGAGACCTCCAGTAACTCAGGTTTGAGCAGCCCATACAAACGACCCAATAGAGGACGGGACAGTACGGAGTCGAAGCGGACCTTAGATACCAGGGCATGTGAGTCACACCGCTGTATGACTGACCGCTGGGAGCGGGGGAGACCTGACAAGGTTACGACTGACCGCTGGGAGCGGGGGATACCTGACAAGGTTACAACTGACCGCTGGGAGCGGGGGAGCTCTGACAAGGTTACGACCTGGAAAGGTGACCTGACGAAGTCAGTGACAAATGGTAGGTCCCTAAGGAATGGGCTAATGTCGTTGACTAATGTTCCAGGGGCTGAGTAGCACAATTGTAAAGTACATGGTCTCTATGTGAGCTGGGGGTTATAGTGATTGTGTATATTATGTGTTCAACCCCACAAGTTTGAACAGAGGGGGGGGATATGTAATGCAGCGACTTGCTGGCATTACGGTAATGGTCCTGGATGTGTTTTACCTGACCATGTACCTTCCCCCTCAGGTGACTGGTCACATGACTGTGACATAGCACAGGTCCTGCGCGCACAGAATGTCTGTCTGATCACATGACTGTGACATCAGCAAGGTCCTGTCAGTATGTGTGTGTGTGTGCACGGGATGCATATATAAACCCTGCTTGATGGGACACAGGTGTGTTCTGTGAGAGAGGCGTAAGGCCTGTTCCCGTGTGTGTGGGACACCGACCGTGTGAGGCCTAGTGAGGCCGAGTGAAGCCTGGTGCCTGAAAGGTCGAGACTGGATCCTGTGTGGAAGCTAGTGGCCTTGGAAGGCAGAGGCTTGATGAAGAGTCCTGAAAGGCAGAGCCTGGATCCTGTGTGGATGTCAGTGGCCTTTGAGGGAACGATGGCTAGAGACCCCTACCTGGGAAGCCGCAAAGCCACAGTGGTGGCAGAGTAATGGACTGAGACAGCTAAACCCGGCAAAGGTAATACACTACGTTATATGGACATTGCTATGGACATTGCTATATGATTACCTTGCTGAAGGCTGTACCTGGAGCAAGTGGGCCAGTGTGTCACTTGGCTCATGAATATTGTATAGATGTGTGTCGGCGTGCCACTGAGTTGGACCCGGTTCATATGCGGTTTATGAAGTAATAAACTGCAGCATTGTGGAAAAAACGGAAAGACATTGCACGTGTGCATTGATTGTCGCAGCGAAGCGAGTATCCCCCATTATGATGTCTAGCGCTGCCTTACAATAGAGATACATGATAAGATTCTGTCTGCAGCCACCCCTAGGGGGAGCTCCTTGTATATAGAGATACACGATAAAATCCTGTCTGCAGCCACCACTAGGGGGAAATCCCTGTATACAGAGATACATAAGGTTCTGCCTGCAGGCACCACTAGGGGGAGCTCCCTGTATACAGAGATACATGATAAGATCCTGTCTGCAGCCACCACTAGGGGGATCTCCCTGTATACAGAGATACATGATAAGATCTGCAGTTACCACTAAGGGGAGCTGTTACGGGTTTGTCATGTTTAACAGTAAGTTATGCTGGATCCAGCTGTAGAAGGTCGCTGGGCTTGGTCTTGCAGACCCTACTTGATCCTTTCATCATTCCTCCCTCTCTAAGACTCTAGGTCCCAGCAGCAATCTCCACCTTTTGCTGCTAATTAACTCACCCTTGCTGGATCTTTAAATACACTCAGTTACTCCAGAGAATCGCCGGTGATTGAGTAAAATCCTCTGTTCAGGTCTGGAGTTCTAGCAGTCGGCTAGATTCTTCTTGGAGTTACTTTGTGGATTGTAGTCGTGATCTCTCTGGTGTCTTCTCAAAGCTAATTGTATCCCCTTGTCTGTCTTCCTTGTTTATCTTTAATTGCAGTGGGGGCTGACTAGTGCTCACCCCTCCCCCTCCCTACCTAGGGCCTAGCTCTAGAGTCAGCCAGGGCTAAGGTATCCTGCTCTGCGATAGGTGCGGAACCTATTTAAGGACGATAGGGGAGTTAGGGTGTTGTTAGATGGGGTCTCCACTCCTTCTTTCCCTAGTTGTTGGGCTTCCCCCTTTTTCCCATCGTCGTACGCTGGGTCATTCCCATATAGCATGACAGGAGATCCCTGTATACAGACATACATGATAAGATCCTGTTTGCAGCCACCACTAGGGGGAGCTCTCTGTATACAGAGATACGTGATAAGATCCTGCCTGCAGTCACCACTAGAGGGAGCTCCCTGTATACAGAGATACATGATAAGATTCTGTCTGCAGTCACCACTAGGGGGAGTTCCTGTAATACAGAGATACATGATAAGATTCTCTCTGCAGCCACCACTAGGGGATCTCCCTGTATAGAGAGATAAATGATAATATTCTGTCTGCAATCACCACTAGGGGGAGCTCCCTGTATAGAGAGATACATGATAAGATCCTGTCTGCAGCCACAACTAGGGGGAGTTCCCTGTATACAGAGATACATGATAAGATCCTGTCTGCAGCCAACACTAGGGGGAGCTCCCTGTATACAGAGATACATGATAAGTGCTGTCTGCAGCCACCACCAGGGGGAGCTCCCTGTATACAGAGATACATGATAAGATTCTCTCTGCAGTCACCACTAGGGGGAGTTCCTGTAATACAGAGATACATGATAAGATTCTCTCTGCAGCCACCACTAGGGGATCTCCCTGTATAGAGAGATACATGATAATATTCTGTCTGCAATCACCACTAGGGGGAGCTTCCTGTATACAGAGATACATGATAAGAATCTGTCTGCTGCCACCACTAGGGGGAGCTCCCTGTATACAGAGATACATGATAAGATCCTGTCTGAAGTCACCGCTAGGGGGAGCTCCCTGTATACAGAGATACATGATAAGATTCTGTCTGCAGTCACCACTAGGGGGAGCTCCCTGTATACAGAGATACATGATAAGATCCTGTCTGCAGCCACCACTAGGGGGAGCTCCCTGTGTACAGAGATACATGATAAGATCCTGTCTGCAGCCACCACTAGGGGGAGCTCACTGTATACAGGGATACATGATAAGATCTTGTCTGCAGTCACCACTAGGGGGAGCTCCCTGTATACAGAGATACATGATAAGATCCTGTCTGAAGTCACCACTAGGGGGAGCTCCCTGTATAGAGAGATACATGATAAGATCCTGTCTGCAGCCACAACTAGGGGGAGTTCCCTGTATACAGAGATACATGATAAGATCCTGTCTGCAGCCAACACTAGGGGGAGCTTCCTGTATACAGAGATACATGATAAGTGCTGTCTGCAGCCACCACCAGGGGGAGCTCCCTGTATACAGAGATACATGATAAGATTCTCTCTGCAGTCACCACTAGGGGGAGTTCCTGTAATACAGAGATACATGATAAGATTCTCTCTGCAGCCACCACTAGGGGATCTCCCTGTATAGAGAGATACATGATAATATTCTGTCTGCAATCACCACTAGGGGGAGCTTCCTGTATACAGAGATACATGATAAGAATCTGTCTGCTGCCACCACTAGGGGGAGCTCCCTGTATACAGAGATACATGATAAGATCCTGTCTGCAGCCACCACTAGGGGGAGCTCCCTGTGTACAGAGATACATGATAAGATCCTGTCTGCAGCCACCACTAGGGGGAGCTCACTGTATACAGGGATACATGATAAGATCTTGTCTGCAGTCACCACTAGGGGGAGCTCCCTGTATACAGAGATACATGATAAGATCCTGTCTGAAGTCACCACTAGGGGGAGCTCCCTGTATACAGAGATACATGATAAGATCCTGTCTGCAGCCACCACTAGGGGGAGCTCCCTGTGTACAGAGATACATGATAAGATTCTGTCCACAGTCACCACTAGAGGGAGCTCCCTGTATACAGAGATACATGATAAGATCCTGTCTGCAGCCTCCACTAGGGGGAGCTCCCTGTATACAGAGATACATGATAAGATCCTGTCTGCAGCCACCACTAGGGGGAGCTCTCTGTATACAGAGATACATGATAAGATCCTGCCTGCAGTCACCACTAGAGGGAGCTCCCTGTATACAGAGATACATGATAAGATCCTGTCTGAAGTCACCACTAGGGGGAGCTCCCTGTATACAGAGATACATGATAAGATCCTGTCTGCAGCCACCACTAGGGGGAGCTCCCTGTGTACAGAGATACATGATAAGATTCTGTCCACAGTCACCACTAGAGGGAGCTCCCTGTATACAGAGATACATGATAAGATCCTGTCTGCAGCCACCACTAGGGGGAGCTCCCTGTATAGAGAGATACATGATAAGATCCTGTCTGCAGCCACCACTAGGGGGAGCTCACTGTATACAGGGATACATGATAAGATCTTGTCTGCAGTCACCACTAGGGGGAGCTCCCTGTATACAGAGATACATGATAAGATCCTGTCTGCAGCGACCACTAGGGGGAGCTTCCTGTATACAGAGATACATGATAAGATTCTGTCTGCAGCCACCACTAGGGGGAGCTCCCTGTATATAGAGATACATGATAAGATTCTGTCTGCAGCCACCCCTAGGGGGAGCTCCCTGTATACAGAGATACATGATAAGATTCTGTCTGCAGCCTCCACTAGGGGGAGCTCCCTGTATACAGAGATACATGATGAGATCCTGTCTGCAGCCACCACTAGGGGGAGCTCTCTGTATACAGAGATACATGATAAGATTCTGTCTGCAGTCACCACTAGGGGGAGCTCCCTGTATACAGAGATTCATGATAAGATTCTGTCTGCAGCCTCCACTGGAGGAAGCTTCCTGTATACAGAGATACATGATAAGATTCTGTCTGCAGCCACCACTAGGGGGAGCTCCCTGTATACAGAGATACTTGATAATATCCTGTCTGCAGCCACCACTAGGGGGAGCTCCCTGTATACAGAGATACATGATAAGATTCTGTCTGCAGCCTCCACTAGGGGAAGCTCCCTGTATACAGAGATACATGATAAGATCCTGTCTGCAGCCACCACTAGGGGGAGCTCCCTGTATACAGAGATACATGATAAGATTCTGTCTGCAGCCACCACTAGGGGGAGCTCCCTGTATACAGAGATACATGATAAGATACTGTCTGCAGCCACCACTAGGTGGAGCTCCCTGTATACAGAGATACATGATAAGATCCTGTTTGCAGCCACCACTAGGGGGAGCTCTCTGTATACAGAGATACATGATAAGATTCTGTCTGCAGCCACCACTAGGGGGAGCACCCTGTATAAAGAGATACATGATAAGATTCTGTCTGGAGCCACCACTAGGGGGAGCTCCCTGTATACAGAGATACATGATAAGATCTTGTCTGCAGCCACCACTAGGGGGAGCTCCCTATATACAGATATACGTGATAAGATCCTGCCTGCAGTCACCACTAGAGGGAGCTCTCTGTATACAGAGATACATGATAAGATTCTCTCTGCAGCCATCACTAGGCGGAGCTCTCTGTATACAGAGATACCTGATAAGATCCTGTCTGCAGCCACCAATAGGGGGAGCTCCCTGTATACAGAGTTACATGATAAGATCCTGTCTGCAGCCACCACTAGGGGCAGCTCCCTGTATACAGAGATACATGATAAGATCCTGTCTGCAGCCATCACTAGGGGGAGCTCCCTGTATACAGAGATACATGATAAGATCCTGTCTGAAGTCACCACTAGGGGGAGCTCCCTGTATACAGAGATACATGATAAGATCCTGTCTGCAGCCATCACTAGGGGAGCTCCCTGTATACAGAGATATAAGATCCTCTCTGCAGTCACCACTAGGGGGAGCATCCTGTATATAGAGATACATGATAAGATCCTGTCTGCAGCCACCACTAGGGGCAGCTCCCTGTATACAGAGATACATGATAAGATCCTGTCTGCAGCCATCACTAGGGGGAGCTCCCTGTATACAGAGATACATGATAAGATCCTGTCTGAAGTCACCACTAGGGGGAGCTCCCTGTATACAGAGATACATGATAAGATCCTGTCTGCAGCCATCACTAGGGGAGCTCCCTGTATACAGAGATATAAGATCCTCTCTGCAGTCACCACTAGGGGGAGCTCCCTGTATAAAGAGATACATGATAAGATCCTGTCTGAAGTCACCACTAGGGGGAGCTCCCTGTATACAGAGATACATGATAAGATCCTGTCTGAAGTCACCGCTAGGGGGAGCTCCCTGTATACAGAGACACATGATAAGATCCTGTCTGCAGGGACCACTAGGAGGAGCTCACTGTATACAGGGATACATGATAAGATCCTCTCTGCAGCCACCACTAGGGGGAGCTCCCTGTGTACAGAGATACATGATAAGATCCTGTCTGCAGCCACCACTAGGGGGAGCTCACTGTATACAGGGATACATGATAAGATCTTGTCTGCAGTCACCACACGGGGGAGCTCCCTGTATACAGAGATACATGATAAGATCCTGTCTGCAGCCACCACTAGGGGGAGCTCCCTGTGTACAGAGATACATGATAAGATTCTGTCCACAGTCACCACTAGAGGGAGCTCCCTGTATACAGAGATACATGATAAGATCCTGTCTGCAGCCTCCACTAGGGGGAGCTCCCTGTATACAGAGATACATGATAAGATCCTGTCTGCAGTCACCACTAGGGGGAGCTCCCTGTATACAGAGATACATGATAAGATCCTGTCTGCAGCCACCACTAGGGGGAGCTCCCTGTATACAGAGATACATGATAAGATCCTGTCTGCAGTCACCACTAGGGGGAGCTCCCTGTATACAGAGATACATGATAAGATCCTGCCTGCAGTCGCCACTCGAGGGAGCTCCCTGTATACAGAGATACATGATAAGATCCTGTCTGAAGTCACCACTAGGGGGAGCTCCCTGTATACAGAGATACATGATAAGATTCTGTCTGCAGCCACCACTAGGGGGAGCTCCCTGTAAACACAGTTACATGATAAGATCCTGTCTGCAGCCACCACTAGGGGGAGCTCCCTGTGTACAGAGATACATGATAAGATTCTGTCCACAGTCACCACTAGAAGGAGCTCACTGTATACAGAGATACATGATAAGATCCTGTCTGCAGCCACCACTAGGGGGAGCTCCCTGTATACAGAGATACATGATAAGATTCTGTCTGCAGCCACCACTAGGGGGAGCTCCCTGTATACAGAGATACATGATAAGATCCTGTCTGCAGCCACCACTAGGGCGAGCTCCCTGTATACAGAGATACATGATAAGATCCTGTCTGCAGCCACCACTAGGGCGAGCTCCCTGTATACAGAGATACATGATAAGATTCTGTCTGTAGCCACCACTAGGGGGAGCTTCCTGTATACAGAGATACATGATAAGATTCTGTCTGCAGCCACCACTAGGGGGAGCTCCCTGTATACAGAGATACATGATAAGATTCTGTCTGCAGCCACCACTAGAGGGAGCTCCCTGTGTACAGAGATACATGATAAGATTCTGTCTGCAGCCTCCACTAGAGGGAGCTCCCTGTATACAGAGATACATGATAAGATTCTGTCCACAGTCACCACTAGAGGGAGCTCCCTGTATACAGAGATACATGATAAGAACCTGTCTGCAGCCACCACTAGGGGGAGCTCCCTGTGTACAGAGATACATGATAAGATTCTGTCCACAGTCACCACTAGAGGGAGCTCCCTGTATACAGAGATACATGATAAGATCCTGTCTGCAGCCATCACTAGGGGGAGCTCCCTGTATACAGAGATACATGATAAGATCCTGTCTGCAGCCACCACTAGGGGGAGCTCACTGTATACAGAGATACATGATAAAATTCTGTCTGCAGCCACCACTAGGGGGAGCTCCCTGTGTACAGAGATACATGATAAGATTCTGTCCACAGTCACCACTAGAGGGAGCTCACTGTATACAGAGATACATGATAAGATCCTGTCTGCAGCCACCACTAGGGGGAGCTCCCTGTATACAGAGATACATGATAAGATTCTGTCTGCAGCCACCACTAGGGGGAGCTCCCTGTATACAGAGATATATGATAAGATCCTGTCTGCAGCCACCCCTAGGGGGAGCTCCCTGTATACAGAGATACATGATAAGATCCTGTCTGCAGCCACCACTAGGGGGATCTCCCTGTATACAGAGATATATGATAAGATCCTGTCTGCAGCCACCACTAGGGGGAGCTCCCTGTATACAGAGATACGTGTAGCTGTCAGTAGTAGCTCCTTGTGGTGGGATTTCTCCTTGGTGCCGCGGGGTCAGAGTTTTGAGGATTTATGTTTGGATGTTTCATCTTTTCTTCCATTTGTTCCGTTTTTCTGCTCTTTATTATTGAGGAGTGATGGCGTCCCCTAGTGGTGACTTTTAGATATATCTGTCGTTTCCAGAGATGAAGGACTCTAATGATAACGATGACGATGATGAGGATTATATTTCCACTAATGATATTTATTTCCACAGACGGCGCCATGCGGTGTCATCGTATGTGCAATGCAGCGCAGCGTCCACGACCCCCGGTCAATACGTGCCACCATGTGTGCGAGCGGACCCCCGTCTGAGGGCGAGAAGGATGAAGATGCACAGGATGTAGGAGACAAAGCGCAAAGCCGAGGGGATCCCAATGTAGAAGAACCTGAAAAAACAGACACAAATCACCTCCAGAGCTGCACTCACTATTCTGCTGTTACATCTAGTCTTATCCTCCAGAGCTGCAGTCATTATTCAGCTGTTACATCATGTCTTATCCTCCAGTCACCTCCAGAGCTGCACTCACTATTCTGCTGTTACATCTAGTCTTATCCTCCAGAGCTGCAGTCATTATTCTGCTGTTACATCATGTCTTATCCTCCAGAGCTGCACTCACTATTCTGCTGTTACATCGTGTCTTATCCTATAGTCACCTCCAGAGCTGCGCTCACTATTCTGCTGTTACATCTAGTCTTATCCTCCAGAGCTGCAGTCATTATTCTGCTGTTACATCATGTCTTATCCTCCAGAGCTGCACTCACTATTCTGCTGTTACATCATGTCTTATCCTCCAGTCACCTCCAGAGCTGCAGTCACTATTCTGCTGTTACATCGTGTCTTATCCTATAGTCACCTCCAGAGCTGCACTCACTATTCTGCTGTTACATCATGTCTTATTCTCCAGTTACCTCCAGAGCTGCACTCACTATTCTCCTGTTACATCGTGTCTTATCCTATAGTCACCTCCAGAGCTGCGCTCACTATTCTGCTGTTACATCATGTCTCATCCTCCAGAGCTGCGCTCTCAGTTCGCTGTCTTCCTCCGGCCGCTCGGTCTCACCTGTAGTGGTCGCTGTCGTACATGCGGCAGGCCCCGGGGTCACCGCAGATGTTTGTCCCCCACTTTATACAGGTGGTGTCTATGGCGGCTCCATAATAAATGGGGGAGGGGATTCCGCCTGAAACACAGAGGGGACATATCAGCCTCGTGTCTCGGGGGCACACAATTCGGCTTTGGGGGTCTCCTCTGTTCCCCCTCATCACTTACCGAGAGCTCGAGCCGCCAGAAGATGGAGACCGAGACCGAAGGACTTCTCTTGCGGGGTCAGACTCCTACAGGGAGGATGCAATGAGAAGATGAGTCAGTGGCAGCGCAGGTCGGGGGTCCCGCAGGGGTGGATGATGGGGGTGATGTCCGCACCTGACGAGCACCATATACCCAGGCATGGCCCCCAGCGAGTAGATGAAGCAGCAGACCAGGTTCAGCACCATGAAGTAGACCAGCATGACACCACAAGCCTCCTCCCGCGGACACTGCCCCCGCACAGCCGAGCCGTTCACCGAGCGCACGCAGCCACAGTCCTGGAAAACCTGCAGGAAAGCAGAGAGAAGAGTCCGAACGCATAACCAGGGCGCGCGCCGCCATCTCACCATGTCTGCCCCGGACCCTGAAGACGACGAGCAGCCGGCCAGGCAGGCGGACACGTAGCCCACCCCGTCATCCCCACACACGGGGTCCCACACGTCAGTGGCGCAGCTGCAGTTTACATTACACCCCGAAGTCACATTGTCCAGATAAGAAACGGCCTCCACCCTGAAAATGCGACAGCAAGAAGTCAGACAGGGTGAAACCCACCGCATCCACAGCCGCAGCATAATGTGAAGCCACCAGCACCCACAGCCGCAGCATAATGTGAAGCCACCAGCACCCACAGCCACAGCATAATGTGAAGCTCACTGCACACATAGCCGCAGCATAATGTGAAGCCACCAGCACCCACTGCCACAGCATAATGTGAAGCCCACTGCACCCACAGCCACAGCATAATGTGAAGCCAACAGCACCCACAGCCGCAGCATAATATGAAGCACACTGCACCCACAGCCACAGCATAATGTGAAGCCAACAGAACCCACAGCCGCAGAATAATGTGAAGCCCACTGCAAACTCAGCCACAGCATAATGTGAAGTCACCAGCACCCACAGCTGCAGCATAATGTGAAGCCAACAGCACCCAAAGCCACAGCATAATGTGAAGCTCACAGCACACACAGCCACAGCATAATATAAAGCACACTGCACACACAGCCGCAGCATAATGTGAAGCACACTGCACCCACAGCCGCAGCATAATGTGAAGCACACTGCACACACAGCCGCAGCATAATGTGAAGCCACCAGCACCCACAGCCACAGCATATTGTGAAGCACACTGCACCCACAGCCGCAGCATAATGTGAAGCCACCAGCACCCACAGCTGCAGCATAATGTGAAGCACGCTACACCCACAGCCACAGCATAATGTGAAGCCAACAGCACCCACAGCCGCAGCATAATGTGAAGCACACTGCACCCACAGCCACAGCATAATGTGAAGCCAACAGCACCCACAGCCGCTGCATAATGTGAAGCACACTGCACCCACAGCCACAGCATAATGTGAAGCCAACAGCACCCACAGCCGCAGCATAATGTGAAGCACACTGCACCCACAGCCGCAGCATAATGTGAAGCCAACAGCACCCACAGCTGCAGCATAATGTGAAGCACACTACACCCACAGCCACAGCATAATGTGAAGCCAACAGCACCCACAGCCGCAGCATAATGTGAAGCACACTGCACCCACAGTCGCAGCATAATGTGAAGCCAACAGCACCCACAGCCACAGCATAATGTGAAGCACACTGCACCCACAGCCACAGCATAATGTGAAGCCAACAGAACCCACAGCCACAGAATAATTTGAAGCCCACTGAACACACAGCCGCAGCATAATGTGAAGCCACCAGCACCCACAGCTGCAGCATAATGTGAAGCACACTGCACCCACAGTCACAGCATAATGTGAAGCCAACAGCACCCACAGCCACAGCATAATGTGAAGCACACTGCACCCACATCCACAGCATAATGTGAAGCCAACAGCACCCACAGCTGCAGCATAATGTGAAGCACATTGCACCCACAGCCACAGCATAATGTGAAGCCAACAGCCACAGCCGCAGCATAATGTGAAGCCCACTGCACTCATAGCCACAGCATAATGTGAAGCCAACAGAACCCACAGCCGCAGCATAATGTGAAGCACACTGCACCCACAGCCGCAGCATAATGTGAAGCCAACAGCACCCACAGCCACAGCATAATGTGAAGCCCAGATCACGGGGGATGAGACACTGACACTGGGGGAAAGGGACGCCAACACTGGGGAGAAGGGAAACTGATAATGGGGAGAGGGACACTGACAATGGGAGGAAGCGAAACCAGCACTTGGGATAAGGACACTGACACAGGGGGGAGAAGCAACACTGACAATGGGGGAAGAAGGGTTGCAGAAACTGGGGAGAAGGCAAACCGACACTGGGGAGAGGGACACTGCCACTGGGGGGGAAGGGACGCCAACACTGGAAGGAATGGACACGACACTGGGGGGAGAAAGGACACCGACACTAGGGGGAGAAAGGACACCAACACTGGGGGGCAGAAGGGACACCAACACTGGAGGAAAAAAGGGACACAGACACTGGGGGGAAGGAACGCCGACACTGGAGGGAGATGCAACACTGACACTGGGGGGAGAAGTGACACCGACACTAGGAAGGAAGAGACACTGAGACTGGGAGGAAAGGACGCCGACACTTGGGGGAGAAGAGACACCGACACTGGGGGGAAAAGGGACAACCACACTGGGGGGAGAAGCAACACTGACACTAGGGGGAAAAGGGACAACCACACTGGGGGGAGAAGAGACAAAGACACTGGGGGGAAAAGGGACATTGACACTGGGGGGAAGGGACAACCACACTGGGGGGAGAAGCAACACTGACACTAGGGGGAAAAGGGACACTGACACTAGTAAGGAAGGTACACCGAAACTGAGGGGGAGAGTGGACATTGACACTGGGGGGAGAAGGGACACCGACATTGGGTAGAAGGGACACCAACACTGGGGGGAATGAATGCCGATACAGGGGGGAAAAGGGACACCGACACTGGGGGGAAAAGGGACATCGACACTGGGGAGGAAAGGAAACCAATACTGGGGGGAAGGGACACTGACCCTGGGGGGAGAAGGGATGCCGTCAGTGGGGGGAGAAGGGAAGCCGACACTGGAAGGAGAAGGGCCACCAACACTGGGGGGAGAAGGGACACCGACACTGGGGGGATAATGACACTGACACTGGGGGTTCAGGATAATGACACTGACACTGGAGCGAATTGACACAGACACTGGGTGAGAAGGGACACCGACATTGAAGAGAAGGGACACCGACACTGAGGGGATAATGACACTGACACTGGGGGATCAGGATAATGACACTGACACTGGGGGATCAGGATAATGACACCGACTCTTGTGGTACAGAATAATGATACTGACACTGGGGGTACAGGATAATGACACTGTCACTTGGGGTACAGGATAATGACACTGACACTCGGGGTACAGGATAATGATACTGACACTGGAGGTACAGGACAATGACACTGACACTCGGGGTACAGGATAATGATACTGACACTGGAGGTACAGGATAATGACACTGTCACTTGGGGTACAGGATAATGACACTGACACTCGGGGCACAGGATAATGGTACTGACACTGGAGGTACAGGACAATGACACAGACACTCGGGGTACAGGATAATGACACTCGGAGTACAGGATAATGATACTGACACTCAGGGTACAGGATAATGACACTTGGGGTACAGGATAATGACACTCGATGTACAGGATAATGACACTCAGGGTACAGGATAATGACACTGGTTGTATGACACTGGGGGTACAGGATAATGACCCTAATACTCGGGGTTCAGGATAATGACACTGACACTCGGGGTTCAGGATAATGACACTGGGGGTACAGGATAATGACACTGGAGGTACAGGATAATGACACTCGGGGTACAGGATAATGATGCTGACACTCGGGGTACAGGATAATGACACTGGGGGTACAGGATAATGATAATCGGGGTACAGGATAATGACACTCGGGGTACAGGATAATGACACTGGAGGTACAGGATAATGACACTCGGGGTACAGGATAATGATGCTGACACTCGGGATACAGGAAAATGACACTGGGGGTACAGGATAATGATACTCGGGGCACAGGATAATGACACTCCAGGTACAGGATAATGACACTAGGGGTACAGGATAATGATGCTGACACTCGGGGTACAGGATAATGACACTGGGGGTACAGGATAATGACACTTGGGGTACAGGATAATGACGCTGACACTGGGGGTACAGGATAATGACACTGGGGGTACAGGATAATGATACTCGGGGTACAGGATAATGACACTGGAGGTACAGGATAATGACACTCGGGGTACAGGATAATGATGCTGACACTGGGGGTACAGGATAATGACACTGGGGGTACAGGATAATGGCACTGACACTGGGGGTACAGGATAATGACACTGGGGGTACAGGATAATGACACTAGGGGTACAGGATGATGACACTGGGGGTACAGGAAAATGACACTTGGGGTACAGGATGATGATACTAGGGGTACATGATAATGACACTCGGGGTACAGGATAATGACACTGGAGGTACAGGATAATGACACTGGGGGTACAGACTACAGATAGTGAGTGCTTCGCCCTCTCACCCGTCGTAGGTCACGGTCAGCCCGGCCATGGCCGCGTTCTTACACACCATGGTGAACGCCAGCAGATAAAGCAGATATTCGGTGACCGAGGTGCCGAACCCCAACTTTGCGGCCATGAATGTTGATGTTTTGTATTTTTTCATGAGGAAACCCCCCAGGAAGTAGCCGACCGCAATAACGGGGAGACTGTAGACTCCTGCGGAGAGAGGAGATGTGAGGCCGCTCGTCCTCCGCCATATTACCGCCATCTTGTGCTCCGCTCTCACCTATCAGGAATATGGCCTCGGACGCGGATTTCCCGTACTGCTGCTCCAGGTATTTGGGCAGGAACGTCATGAACCCCACAAAGGAGCTGAACTGCAGCACCGTCACCAGCAGGTACAGCACGTACACGCGGTTCTTCAGGAGGTTCTGCAGCAGCGTGAGGAATCCTGGGAGAAAGAAAACATGTCAGTAAAAGCACGAGGGACAAACCTCCCCTATCACCCTCGTGTCCACGGAGGGCACCGCTATGCTCTGTGCGGGTGCTATATGGCAGTACACTGTGGATACCACTACTATATACAGTACTAGATGGTGGCCCGATTCTAATGCATCGGGTATTCTAGAATATGTATGCGGCCGACCGGGCGCAATTAGCAGAGCGGTGTTTAAATTTGGCGCCAAAATCGCTGATTGGTCGCGGCCGGCAACCGCGACCAATCAGCAAAACGGTGTTTAAATTTGGTGACAATATCGGTGATTGGTCGCAGGAGGCCGCGACCAATCAGCGAACTGTGTTAGTGAGGACTGGAGAGTGTTTTTAAATTTGGCGCCAAAATCGCAGATTGGTCGCGGCCGGCAACCGTGACCAATCAGCAAAGCAATGTTTAAATTTGGCGCCAATACTGCTGATTAGTCGCGGCCGGCAATTTGGCGACTATATCGCTGATTGGTCACGGCCGGCGGTCGCGACCAATCAGCAGAGCGGTGTTTAAATTTGGCACCAATAATGCTGATTAGTCGCGGCCGGCAATTTGGCGCCAACAATGCTGATTGGTGGCGGCCGGCGGTCGCGAACAATCAGCAGAGCGGTGTTTAAATTTTGCGCAATAATGCTGATTGGTCGCGGCCGGCGACTGCGACCAATCAGCAAAGCGGTGTTTAAATTTGGCGCCAAAATCGCTGATTGGTCGCGGCCGGCCACCACGACCAATCAGTAGAGCGGTGTTTAAATTTGGCGCCAATACTGCTGATTGGTCTCGGCCGGCGACCGCGACCAATCAGCAGAGTGGTGTTTAAATTTGGCGCCAAAATCGCTGATTGGTCGCTGCTGGCGACGGCGACCAATCAGCTGAGCGGTGTTTATATTTGGCGCCACAATCGCTGATTGGTCGCGACCGCGACCAATCAGCAGAGCGTAGTTTAAATTTGCCTCCCATATCGCTGATTGGTCGCGGGCGGCGGCTGCGGCCAATCAGCGACCGGTGTTTCTGAGAACGGGGAGTGGCGTTGATGTGCGGGTACTTTCGGTGTGAGTAGCCGGGAGATGAACGGCTAGCGCCGGTCATCTCCCGGCTGCATCGCCCCTGACTTCCATGCGGCTACCGTCGGGAGATCAGCGGCTACTGCCGCTGATCTCCCGACGGCAAGTGTGAAGGGAGGACCGGGGAGCGAGGCCGCCGGTCGGGGTACTTGTGCTGCGTGCAGCCAGGAGATGAGCGTCTGGCACCGCTCATCTCTCGGCTGCTTTGCCGCTGATCTCCGACGGTGGCCTGGGTGTTTAAAATTTGGCGCCAATTCGCGGACGTGCTACGGCAGTCACTGATTGATCGTGGCTGGCTGGGCGCGACCAATCAGCGAACCGTGTTACTGAGTACTGGAGAGCGAGTTTAAATTTGGCGCCCAAATCGCTGATTGGTTGCGGTCGGCTGGCGGCCGCGACCAATCAGCAGATCGTTGTTTAAATTTGGCACCAATCTCGCTGATTGGTCGCGGTCGGCTGGCCGCGACCAATCAGCATAGCGTTGTTTAAATTTGGCGCCAATCTCGCTGATTGGTCGCGGTCGGCTGGCGGCCGCGACCAATCAGCAGAGCGTTGTTTAAATTTGGCGCCAATAATGCTGATTTGTTGTGGCCGGCGGCCGCGACCAATCAGCAGAGCGGTGTTTAAATTTGGCGCCAATCTCGTTGATTGGTCGTGGGCAGCGTCCGCGACCAATCAGCACAGCAGTGTTTAAATGTATCGGCAAGATCGCTGATTGGTCGCGTGCAGCATCCGCGACCAATCAGCACAGCAGTGTTTAAATGTGGCGCCAAGATCGGTGATTGGTCGCGGCCGCTATTTAAATGTGGCGCCCAAATCGGTGATTGGTCGCGGGCAGCGGCCACAACCAATCAGCACAGCGGTGTTTATCTTTTGGGCCAAGATCACTGATTGGTCGCGGCCGGAGAGCGCGACCAATCAGCGAATCGTATTGGTGAGGACCGGGGAGCGGAATCGTATTAGTGAGGACCGGGGAGCGGAATCGTATTAGTGAGGACCGGGGAGCGGCGCTACCTGTGCGGCTACTTCCGCTGCGAGAAGCCGGGAGATGAGCGACTGCTCGCAGCAGAAGTATCCCAACCTGCAGCGGCGGTCAAGGTCCTTCTGCTGCTACCGGCCGGGAGATGAGCGCCTCGCGCACGTCATCTCCCAGCTGCATCTCCGTCCCGCAGATGAGCCGCTAACGGCCACCATCTTTTTTCTGAAATCCCGCGTCGCTGATTGGCCGCTGCCGGACCAATGAGCGACGCGGGTTTTCCTGGACAGACAGACAGACAGACGGGATAAGACAATTATATATATAGATACTCCCTGTATACACTGTGTACAAAATTATCAGCAGCTTGTTCTCCTCAGGCAAAATGGCGAAAAAAGAGATTTCCCAGAATGTTCCCGGTCTACAGAGGACGCGTGAAGGCGTGGAGAAGCTGTCGACACCCCCGTGAAGACCCTATGCTTATATCCTGCATTATACTGTTTTATATGTTGCTTTATCTGGTTTGGGGCCTGCAGGGTTAACTACTTGGACCACCCATGAAGGGAGGAGATAAGTGGGCACAAGGAACTAGGTTCCTATTGTTAGGCAGATAGGGACCAGTACTAAAGGAGAAGGACCTATGGTCCTGATGTTCTCAGACCTGCATCGTTCCCTGGGTGTTGTGTTTGAAGAATGGAGACCATACTCAGATAGCACGTTCTGAAAGAAACAAGGTGTGGAGACACGGGGTCTTCCGTGGGCGTAATACTACTCAGACAACGCAGGGTGGGGGTAAAACAGCGTGGTGATACTTTACTGAACCATCAAACGGACAATAAACACAAAGAACAGTCCCAGCAAATACACAAGATGGTGGAACATTACACAGTCTCACCATTCCACTGACCCACCGGGATTAGAGCAGTGAGATCTGTGGTCAGGTGACCTGATTGTCCCAACCTGGATTTCTACATAACGTCTCTGAGAGTTCACCAATGGTCAATGGAGCAGATCTATATTCCTCTTGATGGAGCCATGTGTCCTGGTTGCTGTCCTGAAGAGTCTCTCTTGTCTGTCTTTTTGTAAAGTCTCTTTGCAACAGAGTCATATGTCCCTTAAATAGTTCACAATTGTCCTTTGAAGCTTACATCCACAGGTCAAGGATAAGGGATGAAGGTGGCACTCTGTAACACGGTTGGTGTGTTGAAAAAGACTTTATTCAAAAGGCATATGGATAAAACATGGAGACAGGGAGTCCTCATGGACATGTCCCGCTCCCCTGGCTCCATGTTTTATCCCTTTGCCTTTTGAATTAACTCTTTTTCAAAGCACCAATCGTGTTACAGGGTGCCACCTTCATCCACTTCTTATTGCATTCAGGATTCAGGGTATCCTTCCTTCGGTTAAGCAACAGTTTGTCATGGTGCTGGCCAACTCCAGTCAAAATATCCACTGATCTCCAGCAAGGTATACGGTCTGAATAGTGCCGTTTTTTTCTTTCCTTCCCATTGATGTCATCCCCCAAGTTTGACTGGACAACACCCTACAATGGTATTTAACATATCTAGCAAACATTCATTGTTCAGAGTCGCTGTATTGAAAAACTAGCAGACAATACGTCGTAGGAGCTGAAATAAGATGTGAATAACAGCCATTCATCAATTACCAAATATCACCTCAAGTGATCAACATTGTGGTTTATACAAATAATAGTCTGTGTTGATCAACCAAAGAAGAACACAAGTTCAAAAGTCAACATAAAAATTAAGGTGTATGGCTCCTGGCCTACTGATTTATACGTCTGGATAATTAAGAAGAAATGCTGTGTATCACACAAGGATTAAGTGCAGCTGGATTCCTTATCTCAGGCAAGTGAGGGCCTAGAGTATACTAGAAAAGGAGTGGAAGTGTAGCCAGACCTGAGGTTCATGGAGGAGAAGACGGCCCGGGTGGGACACGAGCTCTGCTATGGGAAATTGGATATGCAGCGGCACAGCAAGGAGCGTGTGGCCACACCAAATGGACGTTGAGAATAGTTGTGAGGGGTCGTAGCGACACGCTTTGGAGCATGCAGCCGACTCACGTAAAACCGTGAAGTTCCTGACTCTGGATTGTGCAGGAGATGTATTCTCAGAGTATCACGCCTGCTGTCTGATGTACATACGCTTTATCGGTTTGCTCGGTAAAGAAAAAATTATGTTTGAACTTTGGTCTCCCTAGTTCTTCTCTACATGATCGGGTCCTGGCCTGCCATATCCAACGGCAGCATGGGGCCTCCAGAGGCGTATCACTAAGCTAACAGCACACACACCCAGACAGGATCCCCATTTTTCTGTAGCATGGAGGGGCGCTATGGCCGACCCACCCATGACATGTGTAGTTGTCAACAGGATCGAGTCTTGCAGAAAATAAATGTGGGGAAGATGGCACCTGAAGCATGTTTAATGATGGTGCCTGATGGTATGTCAAGATGGTGATTAGTGTTGCAGTACAGAAAGAAGAACCCACCTGTGACGATACAGAGTAAAATCTTAATTATGCCAGACATACTTTCTGATGGCAAGAGCAGCACACCTTTATTTTTATGTTGACTCTTTAATCTCTGTTCTTCTTTAGTTGATTAACACAGACTATTATTTGTAAAACCCTGAATGTTACCTGCTCTTTGATTCTGAAACAATAATGTGTATTTACAAGAGCCCCTGTGATACAAATTATGTAACTAGATTAGCTAGAACAATGAATGTTTGCTAGATATGTTAAATACCATTGTAGGGTGTTTGCCAGTCAATCTTGGGGGATGAGCTGTGGATACTCGAGCCCTGCACCTTTACCTCTTACATGTGCCTGATGACCTCACACAGATGTAAATATAAACAGGGATGTCTGTAGTGCTAGAGACAGAATGAGACTTGAGACAGTCAGAAGGACTTTGTAAGGAGAATGTAGATGGATTGCATGGCATCTAAAGAGACACAGATTTGTATTCTACATAATTCTAGTCTAAGGGTACTGGCCCTGACTAGAAAGATTCGGATCTGCTCCATTGACCATCAGAGAGACTATGGATACATTTTGGGGAGTCCAGGAGAGGACGAAGAAGTCACCTGGCCCCATGGATATGTTGTTTTGGGGTTGCTAGGAGGGACCAACCGGTCGCCTAGAACCCATGGAGACATTTGGAGTTGCCAGGAGGGACCCACTGGTTGCCTGGCTCCATGGAAGCTCTCGGAGAGGCCAGGTTTGGATCCTCGGGTCTCCTGGCCTTGTACCTCGATGGACTGCTAGCTTCCTAAGCTTGCCGCTACCTTCTGTCTGTGGGGGCCCGCCAGAAGAGGGGGGCCACTGGTTGAGGTTGTCAGCCCTGGAAGTCTCCAAAGTCGCAGCTGTTCTATCCCAGGCGGGCCAGCAGAAGGGCGAGACTGTGTAATGTTGTACCATCTTGGGAATTTACTGGGACTGTTCTGTGTGTTTATTGTCCGCTTTGTTGCTCAAGAAAGTATTGCCATGCTGTTTTACCCTCACCCTGCGTTGTCTGAGTAGTGTTACGCCCACGGAAGACCCCGGGTCTTCACATATTACCACCCATTGTGGGAGCAGAGGGTGCCGAAAAGCGCAAAGATTTGCCCAGCCTATCAATGGTTCAGCCCAAAGATGGAAGTACCCTGTAAAGAGAAACCTGTGGAAGTGCAAGTCAGAGGAATGTGTGATGGAAGGAGAAGGTCTGCCCACTGGGAGGTGGTCTGCATGCTGAGGAAGTGGAAGCCCATTCAGAAAATCCACAAAGGGTAACTTGAATACCCCCGCCTGGAGCGGTAACTGAACAACAACCCACGTCCCGATTTCCTTAGACGACTGAAAGAGGTCGTTAGAGGTTCCATCATATCCTGGGGCAACTATACATGGCAGATGTGTCGATTGCAGAGAAGGCAGCCGAAATCCGGGCCCCAGAGTGGTTGGGGGCCCCCCTGGCTGAGCAATTTGAAGAACAGTGCGTCCACGGAGAAATATTTAGTTTCAAAAGGCCAAAAGGGTTTCAGATTCATCCACGACCTTCGGACTGGTCACAATGTGTATGTCAACAGTAGTGTGGTGAAAATGGAATAACGACCACCAAGGCTACACAAACTCTCTCCTGGTGAGTGGGTAACATTCCTGAGGCTGGGTGGCCCACATGGGTGGAATGAAGTTGGAGTGACACAGTCATGCACGGTGGCAGATGTGGAATGATGGAAGGAAGAAAGGCCACTACAGAAATCTGGAACTCAAACTATAAGGGAGGTCAAGTTGGAGAGGTGGCCACGGTTGGTATCAAGGTACCAAAACCCTCCACTCAGGACCAATCTGGTTTGAAGTGCATCTGTTGTGCAAGAGACAATCTGTTAAACAGCTTTGGCGTCTCAAGGGTCTGTTGTACGCCAAGTAGCGCTAGGGGTTATATCCTTTGTCTCTGTATCGGGGACCTCCTTGGCACAAGAGTCTGAGCAACGTGCAGACCAACCCCGGGGAGAACAAAGCCCAGTAGGGGAACAGAGATCATCCTCTAAGCCTTCACCGGAGCATAGTGAGTAGAGACAGTGTTTCCATAAAAACCCTTGTTCCCTAGTGGGCCTGAAGAAGCTGTATAGGCTAGACTATGCCTTGGTTTTGTTTTCATTGTTGCTCCCTATTTTGCTGGATTGAGGACGCTTAGGTGGCTGCAGGGTCCTTCACCCCCAGCTATGGACTGAGCCGTATACTGGACTATTTTTGCACTATATGGACTGTGTTTGTTCCTGTTCCTTAGTCCTTACCAAGAAAGACCGGATCAACTCTATGCAGCCTATGCATGCAGCTTCAAAAAGTGAAGCTATAAAGTGCACATAAGAAATATACCAGAAATGAGCCAGAAAGAAACTGTTTATTAACTGTACTTACCTCCTTATCTTCCCACACTTACTCTCTCACCAGGCTTACATCAGCCCATACAGTTATTTCTCCACTAATACTACCTCTTCTTCATTATCTCCAAACCCAGCACTCTCCAATGAAATAATTATCTCACCTTCCCTCTTACCCCCACCTGCCCTCATCTGCAGACCTGCTCCTCAATCTGACTTCCATCCTACTAAAATACAAAACAAGCTGGGCATCCTCCTTCTTCAACTTCTCTCCGTCTCTCTCTTTCTCCCACCTCCTCTCCCCCTCTCTCCTTCTCTGACTCCTCTCCCTCTCCTTCTCCCATCTCCTCTACCTCTTTCTCTGCTTCTCCCACATCCTCTACCTTTCTCTCTCCTTCTCCACCTACTCTCCCTCTCTTTCTCTTTCTCTACCTCCTCTCCGTGTTTCCTTCTCCCACCTCCCCTCCCTCTCGCCTTCTCCCACCTACTCTTCCCTTCTCTCCTTCTCCACCTCCTCTCCCTCTTTCTCTCCTTCTCTCACCTCCTTTCCCTATCTCTCCTTCTCCCTCCTCCTCTCCCTCCCTCTCTACTTCTCCTACCTTTTCACTCTCTCTCCTTATCCCACCTCCTCTCCCCTTCTCTCCTTCTCCCAACTCCTCTCGCTCTCTCTCCTTCTTCCACCTCCTCTCCCCTCTTCTCCCACCTCGTCTCTCCTTCTCAAACTTCTCTCACTATCTCCTTCCACCTCCTCTCCCTCTCTCTCCTTTTCCACCTCCTCTCCCTCTCTCCTTCTCCACATCCTCTCCCTTTCTCTACTTCTCCCACTCCCTCTCCCGCTTTCACTCCCTCTCCACCTCTCTATCTCTCCTTCTCTAACTCCTCTCACTCTCTTATCCCGACTCCTCTCCCTCACTCTCCTTTTCAACCTCCTCTCCCTCTCACCTTCTCCGCCTCCTCTCCCTCTCTCTCTCCCCTTTTCCCACACCTCCTCTCCCTCTTTCACACTCTCCACCTCCTCTACCTCTTTCTCTCCTTCTCCCACCTCATCTTCATTTGTCTCCTGCTCTCACCTCCTCTACTTCCTTCTCTCTCTCTCCACCTCCTCTCAGTCTCTCTCCTTCTTCCACCTCATCTCACCCTCTCTCCTTCTCCAATGCCTCTCGCTCTCCTTCTTCCACCTCCTCTACCTCTTTTTCTCCTTCTCACACCTCCTCACCCTCTCTCTCTAGTTCTCCCACCTCTTCACTCACTCTCCTTCTCCCACATCTTCATTCCCTCTCTCCTTCTCTCTCCTCCCACCTCCTCTCCCCCTCTCTCCTTCTCTGATTCCTCTCTCTCTCCTTCTCCCATCTCCTCTACCTCTTTCTCTGCTTCTCCCACATCCTCTGCCTTTCTCTCTCCTTCTCCACCTCCTCTCCCTCTCTCTCCTTCTGCCACCTCCCCTCCCTCTTGCCTTCTCCCACCTACTCTTCCCTTCTCTCCTTCACCTCCTCTCCCTCTTTCTTTCCTTCTCTCACCTCCTCTCCCTATCTCTCCTTCTCCCTCCTCCTGTCCCTCCCTCTCTACTTCTCCCACCTTTTCACTCTCTCTCCTTTTCCCACCTCCTCTCTCACGCCCCTTCTCCCACCTCCTCTCCCCCTCTCTCCTTCTCCCAACTCCTCTCGCTCTCTCTCCTTCTTCCACCTCATATCACCCTCTCTCCTTCTCCAACGCCTCTCCCTCTCCTTCTTCCACCTCCTCTACCTCTTTTTCTCCTTCTCACACCTCCTCACCCTCCCTCTCTAGTTCTCCCACCTCTTCACTCTCTCTCCTTCTTCCACATCTTCACTCTCTCTCTCCTCCCAACTACTCTCCCTTTCTCACCTCTTCTCCCTCTCCTTCTCCCACCTCCTCTTCCTCCTTCTCCCACTCCACTCACCTTCTCTCCTTCTATCACCTCATCCGCTCTCTCTGTCTACCACCTCTCCTCTTTCTCCCACCTCCTCTCCCTCTCTCTCCTCCTACACCTCCTCTCCCTCTGTCTCTCCTTCTCACCCCTCTACTCCTTCTCTCTCCATCTCCCTTATCTCCTTCTCCAACTCCTAACCTTCTCATTTCTTGTCCAACCTCCTCTCCCCCTCTCTCCTTCTCCAACTCTTCCCTCTCTGTCCTTCTCCCACCTCCTCTCCCTCTCTCTTTCTCATACCTCCTTTAACTCTTTCTTTCCTTCTTTCACCTCTCCTCCCTATCTCTCCGTCTCCGCTCTCTCCTTCTCCAACTCTTATCACTCTCTCTCCTTCTCAAACTCCTCTCCCTCTCTTTTCTTCTCCCACCTCCTCTTCCTTGTTGTCTTATTCTCCCACCTCCTCTCCTTCCCTCTCCCTCCTCTTCTTTCACAACTTCTCCCACCTCCTCTCTCTCGGTACTCCTCACACCTCCTCTCCCTCTCTCTGTACTTCTCGCACCTCTCCCTCTCTTTTCTTCTCCACCTCCTCTCCCTATTTCTTTCCTTCTCCCTCCTCCTCTCCCTCTTTGTCTGATTCTCCCACCCCTCTCCCTCCTTCTACTTCCTCCTCCTCTTTCTCTCCTCCCACTTCCTCTACCTCTCTCTGTCCTTCTCCACCTTCTCTCCCTCTCTCCTTCTCCCACCCCTCTCCCTCCCTCTACTTCCTCCTCCTCTTTCTCTCCTCCCACTTCCTCTACCTCTCTCTGTCCTTCTCCACCTTCTCTCCCTCTCTCCTTCTTCCACCTCCTCTCCCTCTCTCTGTACTTCTCGCACCTCCTCACTCTCTTTCCTTCCACCTCTTCTCCCTCTCACTTTCCTTCTCCCACCTAATTTCCCTCTCTCTCTCCTTCTCCCACCTCCTCTCCCTCTCTCTCCTTCTTCCACCTCCTCTCCCTCTCTATCCACCTCCTCTCCCTCTCTCTCCTTCTCCACTTCCTCTCCCTATTTCTTTCCTTCTCCCTCCTCTTATCCCTCTTTTTCTCATTCTCCCATATTCTCTCCCTCCCTCTACTTCCCCCTCCTCTTTCTCTCCTTTTCCCAGCTTCTCTCCCTCTCTCTGTACTTCTTCCACCTTCTCTCCCTCTATCTTTCCTTCCACCTCCTCTACCTCTCTCTCCTTCTCCCACCTCCTCTCCCTCTCTCTCTCCTTCTCCCAACTTTCCTTCTCCAACTCTTATCCCTCTCTAAGACTACACCTCCTTTCCCTCTCCCTCCTTCCTCCACCTACTCTACATATTTCTTTCCTTTTCCCTCCCCCTCTCCCTTTTTCTCTTATTCTCCCACCTCATCTCCCTCCCTCTCCCCCATCCTCTTTCTCTACTTCTCCCACCTCCTCTCCCTCTCTCTCCTTTTTCCACCTTCTCTCCCACTCTCTGTACTCCTCACACCTCCTCTCACTCTCTGTACTTCTCGTACCTCCTCTCCCTTTCTCTCTGTCTTTCCCCCTCGTCTTCCTCTCTTTCCTTCTCCACCTCCTCTCCCTCTCTCTGTACTCTTCGCACCTCCTCTCCCTCTCTCATTCCTTCCACCTCCTCTCCCTCTCACTCTCCTTCTCCCACCTCCTTTCTCCCTCTCTCCTTCTCCCACCACCTCGCCCTCTCTCTCCTTCTTCCAACCCCTCTCCCTCTCTATCCACCTCCTCTCCCTATTTCTTTCCTTCTTACTCCTCCTCTACCTCTATTTCTCATTCTCCCATATCCTCTCCCTCCCTCTCCTTCCTCCTCCTTTTTCTCTCCTTCTCCCACTTTCTCTCCCTCTCTCTGTACTTCGTTAACCTTCTCTCCCTCTCTCTGTACTTCTCGCACCTCCTCTCCATCTATCTTTCCTTCCACCTCCTCTCCCTCTCTTTCTTTCTCCCACCTCCTCTCCCTCTCTCTCTCCTTCTCCCACCTTTCCTTCTCCAACTCCTATCCCTCTCTCTAATTCTCCATCTCCTTTCCCTCTCCCTCCTTCCCTCACATACTCTCCATATTTCTTTCCTTTTCCCTCTTCCTCTCCCTTTTTCCCTTATTCTCCCACCTCCTCTCCCTCCCTCTCTTTCTTCCATTTTCTCTACTTCTCCCACCTCCTCTCCCTCTCTCTCCTTCTGCCACCTTCTCTCTCTCTCTGTACTGCTCATTAGTGTTAAGTGAATTTGTTCGGCATTTCAAATTCGGGTTCGAATTCAGGACATCTGCTTGACAGTGTGGCAAATCAGGGATGTTCATGGGCGGAGCTGATTTTTTGGCGCGAACAAGCGGGAACCCCGAACACGAACCCGAATTTGAAATGCCGAACAAACTCGCTCAACACTAGTCCTCATATCTTCTTTCCTTCTCTCTCTGTCCTTCTTCCACCTCCTCTCCCTCTCACTCCTTCTCCACCTCCTATCCCTATTTCTTTCCTTCTCCCTCCTCCTCTCCCTCTTTTTCTCATTCTTCCACATTCTAGTCCTCCCTCTCCTTTCTCCTCTTTCTCTCCTTCTCCCACTTCCTCTCCCTCTCTCTACCCTTCTCCACCTTCTCTCCCTCTCTCCTTCCACCTCCTCTCCCTCTCTCTGTACTTCTTCCAATTTCTCTCCCTCTCTCTCCTTTTTCCACCTCCTCTCCTTCTCTCTCTACTTCTCACACATCCTCTCCCTCTATCTTTCCTTCCACCTCCTCTACCTCTCTCTCCTTCTCCCACCACCTCTCTCTCTCTCCTTCTCCCACCTTTCCTTCTCCAACTCCTATCCCTCTCTCTAAGTCTCCACCTCCTTTCCCTCTCCCTACTTCCCCACCTACTCTACATATTTCTTTCCATTTCCCTCCTCCTGTCCTTTTTTCTCTTATTCTCCCCTCATCTCACTCCCTCTTCCTCCTCCTCTTTCTCTACTTCTCTCACTATCTCTCCTTCTTCCACCTTCTCTCCCTCTCTCTGTACTCCTCGCACCACTTCTCCCTCTCTGTACTTCTCGCAACTCCTATCCCTTTCTCTGTCTTTCAACCTCCTCTCCCTCTCTCACCTTCTCTACCTCTTCTCCCTCTCTCTGTACTTTTTGCACCTCCTCTCCCTCTCTCATTCCTTCCACCTCATCTCCCTCTCACTCTCCTTCTCACACCTCCTTTCTCCCTCTTTCCTTCTCCCACCACCTCTCCCTCTCTCCTTCTTCCAACTCCTCTCCCTCTCTATCCACCTCTTCTCCCTTTCTCTCCTTCTCCACCTCCTCTCCCTATTTTTTTCCTTCTCCCTCCTCCTCCCTCTTTTTTCATTCTCCCACATTCCCTCCCTCTCCTTTCTCCTCTTTCACTCCTTCTCCCACTTCCTCTCCCTCTCTCTGTCCTTCTCCACCTTCTCTCCTTCCACCTCCTCTACCTCTCTCTGTACTTCTCGCACCTCCTCTCCCTCTTTCTTTCCTTCCACTTCCTCTCCTTTTCACTCTCCTTCTTCCACCTCCTTTCCCTCTCTCTCTCCTTCTCCCACCACCTCTCCTTCTCTCTCCTTCTTCCAACTCCTTTCCCTTTCTCTTTGTCTCCAACTCCTCTCCCTATTTCTTTCCTTCTCCCTCCTCCTCTCCCTAATTTTTTCATTCTCCCATATCAGCCCCCCTCCTTCCTCCTCCTCCTCCTCTTTCTCTCCTTCTCCCACCTTATCTCCCTCTCTCTGTACTTCTCGCACCTCCTTTCCCTCTATCTTTCCTTCCACCTCCTCTCCTTCTCTTTCTTTCTCCCACCTCCTCTCCGTCTCTCTCTCCTTCTCCCACCTTTCCTTCTCCAACTCCTATCCCTCTCTCTAATTCTCCATCTCCTTTCCCTCTCCCTCCTTCCCCCACATACTCTCCATATTTATTTCCTTTTCCCTCCTCCTCTCCCTTTTCCCTTATTCTCCCACCTCCTCTCCCTCCATCTCTCTCCTCCTCTTTCTCTCCTTCTCCCACCTCCTCTCCCTCTCTCTCCTACTCCCACCTTCTCTCCCTCTCTCTGTATTCCTCCTTTTCCACCTCCTCTCCCTATTTCTTTCCTTCTCCCTCCTCCTCTCCCTTTTTTTCTCATTCTCCCAAATTCTCTCCCTCCCTCTCCTTCCTCCTCTTTCTCTCCTTCTCCCACTACCTCTCCCTCTCTCTGTCCTTCTCCACCTTCTCTCCCTCTCTCCTTCCACCTCCAACCCTCCTCTCTCTGTACTTTTTGCACCTTCTCTCCCTCTCTCATTCCTTCCACCTCCTCTCCCTCGCACTCTCCTTCTCCCACCTCCTTTCTCTCTCTCTTCTTCTCCCACCACCTCTCCCTCTCCTTCTTTCAACTCCTCTCCCTCTCTATCCAGCCTCCTCTCCCTTTCTCTCCTTCTCCACCTCCTCTCCCTATTACTTTCCTTCTCCCTCCTTCTCTACCTCTATTTCTCATTCTCCCACATCCTTGCCCTCCCTCTCTTTCCTCCTCCTCTTTCTCTCCTTCTCCCACCTCCTTTCTCTCTCTCCTTCTCCCACCACCTCTCCCTCGCTATCCACCTCCTCTCCCTTTCTCTCCCCCTCCACCTCCTCTCCTATTTCTTTCCTTCTCCCTCCTCCTCTCCCTCTTTTTCTCATTCTCCCACATCCTCGCCCTTCCTCTCTTTCCTCCTCTTTCTCTCCTTCTCCCACCTCCTCTCCCTCTCTCTTTCTCTGCCTCCTCTCCCTCTTATTCTCATTCTCCCCATTATCTCCCTCCCTCTCCTTCCTCCTCTTCTTTCTCTCCTTCTCCCACTTCCTCTTCCTCTCTCTGTAATTCTCCACCTTCTCTACCTCTCTCCTTCCACTTCCTCTCCCTCTCTCTGTACTTTTTGCTCCTCCTCTCCCTCTCTTTTTCCTTCCACCTCTTCTCCCTCTCGCTGTCCTACTCCCACCTCCTCTCTCTCCTTCTTCCAACTCTTCTCCCTCTCTATTCACCTTCTCTCCCTTTCTCTCCTTCTCCACCTCCTCTCCCTATTTATTTCCTATTCCCTCCTCCTTTCCCTCTTTTTCCCATTCTCCCACATTGTCTCCCTCCCTCTCTTTCCTCTTCCTCTTTCTGTCCTTCTCCCACCTTTTCTCCCTCTCTGTACTTCTCGCACATTCTCACCCTCTCTCTTTCCTTCCACCTCCTCTCCCTCTCTCTCCTTCTCCTACATCCTCTTCCTCTCTCTCTCTCCCTCTCTCTCTCCTTCTCCCACCTTTCCTTCTCCAACTCCTATCCCTCTCTCCTTCTCTACCTCCTTTCCCTTTATCTCCTTCCCCCACCTACTCTCCCTATTTCTTCCCTTTTCCCTCTTCCTCTCCCTTTTTCTCTTATTCTCCCACCTCCTCTCCCTCTCTCTCCTTCTCCCACCTCCTCTCCCTCTCTCTGTACTCCTCACACTTCCTATCCTTCTCTCTGTACTTCTCGCACCTCCTCTCCCTCTCTCTCTGTCGTTCTTCTACCTCCTATCCTTTTCTGTCCTTCTCCACCTCCTCTCCCTGTTTCTTTCCTTTTCCCTCCTCCTCTCTCTTTTTCTCATTCTCCCACATTTTCTCCCTCTCCCTCCTCCTCTTTCTCTCCTTCTCCCACTTCCTCTCCCTCTCTCTGTCCCTCTTCCACCTTCTTTCCCTCTCTCTCTCCTTTCACCTCCTCTCCCTCTCTCTGTATTGCTCACACCTCCTCTCCCTCTCTCTTTCCTTCCACCTCCTCTCCCTCTTTCTCTCCTTCATCTTCCTCCTCTCCCTCTCTCTCTCTCCTTCTCCCACCTCTCCTCACCTCCCCTCTATCCTTCTCCAACTCCTATCCCTCTCTCTCCTTCCACCTCCTGTCCGTTTCTCTTTCTCCACCTCCTCTCCCTCTCCTTCTCCCACCTCCTCTCCCTATTTATTTCCTTCTCCCTCCTCCCCTCCCTCTCTCTCCTTCTCCAACTCCTATCTCTCTCTCTCCTTCTTCCACCTCCTCTCCCTCTCTCTTTCTCCACTTCCTCTCCCTCTCTCTCTTTCTCCACTTCCTGTCCCTCTCTCTGTACTTCTTGCACCTCCTGTCCCTCTCTTTCCTTCCAACTCCTCTCCCTCTCTTTCTCCCACCTCCTCTCCCTCTCTCCCTCCTACTCCCACCTCTCCTCCCTCTCTCTCCATCTCCTCTCTTTCCTTCTCCATCTCCTTTCCCTCTCTCCTTCTCCACCTCTTCTCCCTCTCTCTCCTTCTCCCACCTACTCTCCCTATTTCTTTGCTTTTCCCTCCTCCTCTCCCTTTTTCTCTTATTCTCCCACCTTATCTCCCTCCTACTCTTTCTCTACTTCTCCCACCTATTCTCCCTTTCTCTCTTTCTCCCACCTCCTCTCCCTCTCTCTGTACTCTTCACACACTGACTCTCCCTCTCTCTGTTCTTCTCGCACCACCTCTCCCTCTCTCTCTCCGTCCTTCTCCAACTCCTCTCCCTATTTATTTCCTTCTCCCTCCTCCTCTCCCTCTTTGTCTCATTCTCCCACATCCTCTCTCTCCCTCTCCTTCCTCCTCCTCTTTCTTTCCTTCTCCCACTTCCTCTCCCTTTCTCTGTCCTTCTCCACCTTCTCTCCTTCCACCTCCTCTCTCTCTCTGTACTTCTCGCACCTCCTCTCCCTCTGTTCTTCCTTCCACCTCCTCTCCTTCTCACTCTGCTTCTCCTACCTCCTTTCCTTCTATCTCTCCTTTTCCCACCACCTGTCCCTCTCTCTCCTTCTTACAACTCCTCTCCCTCTCTATCCACCTCCTCTCCCTCCCTCTCCTTCCCCCACCTTCTCTCCCTCTCTCTGTACTTCTTCCGCCTTCTCTCCCTCTCTCTCTCCTTCTTCCACCTCCTCTCCTCTCTCTGTACTTGTCGAACATCCTCTACCTCTCTGTTTCCTTCGACCTTATCTCCATCTCCTTTCCCTCTCTCTCCTTCCCCCACCTCCTCTCCCTGTTACTTTCCTTTTCCCTCCTCCTCTCCCTTTTTCTCTCATTCTCCCACCTCCTCTCCCTCTCTCGCCATCTCACACCTCCTCTCCCTCTCTCTGTACTCCTCACACCTCCTCTCCTTCTCTCTGTACTTCTCGCACCTCCTCTCCCTCTCTGTCCTTCTTCTACCTCCTATCCCTCTCTTTCCTTTTCCACTTCCTCTCCCTGTTTCTTTCCTTCTCCCTCCTTCTTTCCCTCTTTTTCTCATTCTCCCACATTCTCTCCCTCCCTCTCCCTCCTCCTCTTTCTCTCCTCTCACTTCCTCTCCCTCTCTCTGTCCTTCTTCCACCTTCTCTCCATCTCTCTCTCTTTCTTCCACCTCCTCTCTCTCTACTTCTTGCACCTCCTCTAACTCTCTCTATACTTCTCGCACCTCCTCTCCCTCTCTTTTTACATCCACCTCCTCTCCCTCTCTCTCTCCTTCTCCCACCTCCTCTCCTTCTCCCACCTCCCCTCTTTCTCTCCTTTTCCCACCTTCTCTCACTCTCTCTGTATTTCTTCCACCTTCTCTGTACTTCTCGCACCTCCTCTCCCTCTCTCTTTCCTTCCACTATCTCTCCCTCTCTCTCTCCTTCTCCCACCTCCTCTCTTTCTCTTTCTCCTTCTCCCACCTTTCTTTCTCCACCTCCTTTCCCTCTCTCTCCTTCTCCCACCTCCTCTCCCTATTTTTTTCCTTTTCCCTCCTCCTATCCCTTTTTCTCTTATTCTCCCATCTCATCTCCCTCCCTCTTCCTCTTTCTCTACTCCCACCTCCTCTTCTTCTCTCTCTTTCTCCCCACTTCGACTCCCTATCTCCGTACTCCTCACAGCTCTTCTCTCTCTCTCTGTACTTCTCTCACCTCCTTTCCTTCTCTCTCTGACCGTCTTCCACCTCCTCTCCCTCTCTATCCTTCGCCACCTCCTCTCCCTATTTCTTTCCTTCTCCCTCCTCTCCCTCTTTTTCTCATTCTCCCACATCCTCTCCCTCACTCCTTCTTCCTCTTTCTCTCCTTCTCTCACTTCCTCTCCCTCTCTCTGTCCTTTTCCACCTTCTCTCCCCTCTCCTTCCACCTCCTCTCCCTCTTTCAGTACTTCTCGCACCTCTTCTCCCTCTCTCATTCCTTCCACCTCCTCTTCCTCTCACTCTCCTTCTCCCACCTCCTTTCCCTCTCTATCCTTCTCCCCCCACCTCTCCCTATTTCTTTCCTTCTCCCTCCTCCTCTCCCTCTTTTTCTCATTCTCCCATATCCTCTCCCTCCCTCTCCTTTCTCCTCCTCTTTCTCTCCTTCTCCCATCTTCTCTCTGTACTTCTTTCACCTTCTCTCCCTTTCTCTCTCCTTCTCCCACCTCCTCCCTCTCCTTCTCCCACCTTTCCTTCTCCAACTCATATCCCTCACTCTCCTTCTCCATCTCCGTTCTCTCTCTCATTCCCCCACCTCATCTCCCTATTTGTTTCCTTTTCCCTCCTCCTCTCCCTTTTTCACTTATTCTCCCTCCTCATCTCCCACCCTCTCCCCCTCGTCTTTCTCTACTTCTCCCACCTCCTCTCCCTCTCTCTCCTTCTCCCACTTCCTTTCCTTCTCTCTGTCCTTCTTCCGCCTTCTCTCCCTTTCTCTCTTTCCTCTTCCACCTCCTCTCCCCTCCCACTTCCTCTCCTTCTCTCTGTCCTTCTTCAGCCTTCTCACCCTCTCTCTCTTTCCTCTTCCACCTTCTCTCCCGCTCTCTATACTTTTCGCACCTCCTCTAACTCTCTCTGTATTTCTCGTACCTCCTCGCCCTCTCTTTTTCCATCCACCTTCTCTCCCTCTCTCCTTCTCCATCTTCTTTCCCTCTCTTTCTCCACCTCCTCTCCCTCTCCCTCTTTCTCCACCTCCTTTGCCTGTCTCTCCTTCTCCCACCTGCTCTACCTATTTCTTTCCTTCTCCCTCCTCCTCTCTCTTTTTCTATTATTCTCCCACCTCATTCTTCCTCCTCCTCTTTCTCTACTTCTCCCACCTCCTCTCCCTCTCTCTGTACTTATTGCACCTCCTCTCCCTCTCTCTCTTTCATCTCCTCTCCCTCTCTCTCCTTCTCCACCTCCTCTCCCCATTTCTTTCCCTCTCCCTACTCCTCTTCTTCCTTCTCTCACTCTCCCACCTCCTCTCCCTCCCACTCCTTCCTCCTCCTCTTTCTCTCCTTCTCCCACATTCTCTTCCTCCCTCTCCTGCCTCCTCCTCTTTCTCTCCCTCTCTTTTCCCATCCACCTCCTCTCCCTCTCTCTTTCTCACACCTCCGCTCCCTCGCTCTCTCCTTCTCCATCTGCTTTCCCTCTCTCTTCTTCCACCTCCTCTCTGTCTCCTTCTCCCACCTCCTCTCCCTATCTTTCCTTCTCCCTCCTCCTCTCCCTTTTTCTCTTATTCTCCCACCTCCTCTCCCTTTCTCTCCCTCTCCCACTTTCTCTCCCTCTCTCTGTACTTCTTCCACCTTCTCTCCCTCTCTCTGCTTCTTCCACCTCCTCTCCCTCTCTCTGTACTTCTCGCACCTCCTCTCCCTCTCTCTGTACTTCTCGCTCCTCCTCTAACTCTCTCTGTACTTCACGCACCTCCTCTCCCTCTCTTTTTCCATCCCTCTCTCTCTCCTTCTCCATCTCCTTTCCCTCTCTCTTTCTCTACCTCCTCTCTCTCTCCTTCTCTCTCCTTCTCTCCCCTTTTCTCTTATTCTCCCACCTCCTCTCCCTCCTTTCTCTACTTCTCCCATTTCCTCTCATTCTCTCTCCTTCTCCCACCTCCTCTCCCTCTCTCTATACTCCTCACACATTCTCTGCTTCTCTCTGTGCTTCTTGCACCTCCTTTCTCTCTCTCTCCTTCTTGCACCTCCTTTCTCTCTCTCTCCTTCTTGCACCTCCACTCCCTCTCTCTCCTTCTCCCATATCCTCTCCCTCTCTCTCCTTCTCCAACCTCTCCTTCCTCTCTCTTTGTCTCATCTCTCTCCTTCTCCAACTCCTATCCCTCTCTCTCCTTCTTCCACCTCCTCTCCCTCTCTCTCTTTCTCCACCTCCTCTCCCTCTCTTTACTTCTCCCACCTCCTCTACCTATTTCTTTCCTTCTCCCTCCTCCTCTCCCTTTTTCTATTATTCTCCCACCTCCTTCTTCCTCCTCCTCTTTCTCTACTTCTCCCACCTCCTCTCCCTCTCTCTGTACTTATCGCATCTCCTCTCCCACTCTCTCTCCTTCTTTCATCTCCTCTTTCTCTCTCTCCTTCTCCACCTCCTCTCCCTATTTCTTTCCTTCTCTCTACTCCTCTTCTTCCTTCTCTCATTCTCCCACCTCCTCTCCCTCTCCATTTCTCCCTCTCTTTCTCTCCTTCTCCCACATCCTCTTCCTCCTTCTCCCTCCTCCTCTTTCTCTCCTTCTCCCACATCCTCTTCCTCCCTCTCCTCCCTCCTCCTCTTTCTCTCCTTCTCCCACTCTCTCCGTACTTCTTCCATCTTCTCTCCTTCTCTCTGTACTTCTCGCACCTCCTCTTCCTCTCTCTGTACTTCTTGCACCTCCTCTTCCTCTCTTTCCTTCCACATCCTCTCCCTATCTCCCTCCTTCTCCCACCTCTCTATCTCCCCTCTCTCCTTCTCCAACTCCAATCCCTCTCTCTCCTTTTCCACCTCCTCTCCCTCTCTCTTCTTCTCCCACCTCCTCTCCCTATTTCTTTCCTTCTCTCTCCTCCTCTCCCTTTTTCTCTTATTCCCCCACTTCATCTCCCTCAATCCTTCTCCTACCTCCTCTCCCTCTCTCAGTACTCCTCACACCTCCTCTCCCTCTCTCTCTTCTTCTCCACCTCCTCTCCCTCTTTCTTTCCCTCTCCCTCCTCTCCCTCTTTGTCTCATTCTCCCACATCCTCTCCCTCCCTTTTCTTCCTCCTCCACTTTCTCTCTCCTTATCCCACTATCTTTCCCTCTCTCTGTAGTTCTTTCACCTCCTCTCCCTCTGTGTACTTCTCGCACCTCCTCTAACTCTCTCTGTACTTCTCGCACCTCCTTTCCCTCTCTCTTTCTTTCCACATCCTCTCCTTCTCTCTCTCCTTCTCCCACCTCCTCTACCCTCTCTCTCTCCTCCCACCTCTCCTCCCTCTCCAACTCCTATCCCTCTCTCTCCTTCTTCCACCTCCTCTCCCTCTCTCTCCTTCTCCTACCTCCTCTCCCTATTTCTTTTCTTCTCCCTCCTCCTCTCCCTTTTTCTCTTATTATCCCATCTCCTCTTCCTCCCTCCCCCTTTTTCTCTTCTTCTCCCACCTCTTCTCCCTCTCTCTGTACTCCTTACACATCCTCTTCCTCTCTCTCTCCTTCTTCCACCTCCTCTCCCTCTCTCTCCTTCTCCACCTCCTCTCCCTATTTCTTTCCTTCTCCTTCCTCTTCTCCCTCTTTCTCTCATTCTCCCACATCCTCTCCCTCCCTCTCCTTCCTCCTCCTCTTTCTCTCCTTCTCCTGCCTTCTCTCCCTCTCTCTGTCCTTCTCGCACCTCCTCTCCCTCTTTCTGCTTCTCCTCACTGCTGGTGATACAGTATAAGGTACTGATAATACAGGGGTGTACTCAGTTATGACAGGTGTTTTCTTGGGGTTGTTGCAGATGTTAGATGTTATTTCTGGGTCACATGATCACCCTGCAGACCCTCCGCACCTTGTGCCGCGATTTCTTCCTTCTTGCCGCTCTCTGTGCCATCCTCCATTTTTGGGGGGCGCATCGTCTCCCGCAGCTCACTCTGATCACTCTGATCCTCTTGTCCTTCTTTGGGCAGAGACCTTGGGAGGAAGCAGAAGGGGACGGCAGCAAGGAGGCTCAAGACCCCACTAACCAGGAAGCCCATCCACCAGGCCCCAACCCAGCGAGCATCTGACGCAGTGAGGAAAACGTCATCTGTGAGAACCAGAACAGAGAAATCACCATCCGCTACATAACCCCGAGGGTCTACAGGGACAGAGAAGTCTACAGGGAGGGAGGGGCTACAAAGAGGGAGGAGGGGCTACAAAGAGGGAGGAGGGGCTACAAAAAGGGAGGAGTCTACATTTCTACAGGGAGGATGGAGCTGCAAAGATTGGAGGATCTACAGCAGATCTGGCCTGCAGGGTTTTTTTTTTGGTCCGCAACACCATAACCACCACCCCTATGTGGGGTCATTATTCTGTATAGAGCACTATGTGAGGCCATTATACTGTACAAGGACTATGTGGGGCCATTATACTGTATGGAGGACTATGTGGGGTCATTATACTGTATGGAGGACTATGTGGGGCCCATTATACTGTATGCAGGACTATGTGGTGCCATTATACTTTATGGAGGACTATGTGGGGCCATTATACTGTATGGAGGACTATGTGGGGCCCATAATACTGCATGGAGGACCTTGTGGGGCCCATTATTCTGTATAGAGGACTATGTGGGGTCATTATTCTGTATGGAGGACTATGTGGGGCCCATAATACTGCATGGAGGACCTTGTGGGGCCCATTATTCTGTATAGAGGACTATGTGGGGCCCATTATACTGTATGGAGCACTATGCTGGGCCATTATACTGTATGGAGTACTATGTGGGGTCATTATACTGTATGGAGGACTATGTGGGACCCATTAAACTGTATGGAGGACTATGTGGGCCCATTATACTGTATGGAGGACTATGTGGGGGTCATTATACTGTATGGAGGACTATGTGGGCCATTATACTGTATGGAGGACTATGTGGGGCCCATTATACTGTATGGAGGACTATGTGGGCCCATTATACTGTATGGAGGACTATGTGGGGCCCATTATTCTGTATGGAGGACTATGTGGGGT